>NC_143025.1:692500-1007500 GCF_057628025.1 Oncorhynchus mykiss
ATCATGAATCAGCTGGCATCATTTTTATGGATATATTCAAATAAATGTGAATTGAAAAAATGTCAAATGAAGCACAGCTAGTTTGAAGTCTTTCCAGCCTTAGTTTGAAGTGATTGTGTTAGCGGTGTTGTTGGCTAGCTCCTCTGAACTATAGTGTCCTGACGAAATCGCACCTCATTAGCTCATTGTTATGGATGTATCCAAATAAATGTCCCTAGAAAACAGCTTAAACAAATGCAAATACTTTGCTGTTATTCTGGCTGCACTTTTTGACGTGACTAAGTTAGCCGTAGTTGGCTAGCTAGCAAGCAAGGGATAAGAATGTTGCCAGCGAGTATGGCAATGGAACATTTAGAATGAACGGTTGCTCTGGCAACCGAACCAATAGAATGAATGACCTTCCGGCCTGTGTAGCAAGCTGAATTAAATAGTATAAATAATTGCTTGTATAGCTAGATGAAATAGTATAAACAAATTAATCACATTAATGTTATTGTTTAATGAAATTATGTAAATCATTATTTGAATATGTTGGTAACCTGTTGTATAAAAGTGATAATGCCCTCAAAGCCAGTGTTTGGAGGATATATTGGCAAGGTTCATATATCCTCCAAACACCTGCTTCTTCAGCATTATCACTTGAGTACAGTACAGGAAAGAAAAGTACAGTATGTGCTGTAGTAAACTATGCTCTATTGTAGTCTGCTCTATGATGTCCAAACTTGTGAAACATTTTATTTTACCTTTATTTAACTAGGCAAGTCAGTTAAGAACAAACTCTTATTTTCAATGACAGCCTAGGAACAGTGGGTTACACTGCCTTGTTCAGCGGCAGAACAACAGATTTGTACCTTGTCAGCTCGGGGATTTGAACTTGCAACCTGTCGGTTACTAGTCCATTGTGCAGTACAGATCAGGGACTCATGATGTAATTCCATTACCAGGTGCAAATCCACTTCACTCAATAACCAAAAGAGATTTGTTCAAACTCGAGGTGGCATGTCATAGCTGACACCCCATTCTTTCTGCAGATATCTTTGAATCTTAATTCAGAGCATTTTTGGAAAACGTGGTGGCATAAAAACCTGCGGGGGATTTTACCATAATTCTGTTATTAAAGTCTACATTTGCAGTCCTTCCACTAAATGAATCTTTGTAACGTTATCGGTGGACATTTTAAAGTAGTCCTTGCGAATAGAGATGTATGGTTTTTTATTAAGCTTTGAAATCAATGGTTGTTTGTCATCCAAAAGAGTGATGACTACTATTCTGTCTCGGGGAAAATAATGACATGATTTCATTGTAGCTTGCTGGTTACAATGGCTAAGATTTAGCCTACGCTGCTACCAGGCAAATACAGAGCAATTCATGAATTATGAATGAGTGACTGGATGAACATGATACTGTATCAGAGATGGCATAATAATCAACTAACCTTAAGGAAGAAAACGTTGTTTGCTATCCGTTATGGTTAGAAATTACGTTAATTGAGCTGGGTTTTATCAGATGATTATGCAGTAGCATTACGTTAGCAAGTGATGTCCAGGCAGCAGGCTACTGTTGCTCTGTTATTGTTAGCTAGCAACAAGCCACCCATCTAGCTATGAACTTACCTTGATCTTTCATGTCTCTCTTTGAATCCATCATTTTATAGTTAGGTTAGTTAGCTCATGTACTGAACATAGAACAAGTATAGTGATTTCTTTGAGAATTTGGAGTGAAATTGTCATCTGTCCTTGATGTTGCAGGACAGCTGACGACGGTAACGCTATCCAGTGCAGGTAGCTACGGGATTAGCTAGCTAGCACGGTGGCTAACATGATGCCTACTTGCACACTTGTTGGAAGCAAATGATTCCGCAAACGTTGCTACTCAGTTAAAACCGAAGCGAGCCACAATACACTATATTACTGTGTTACAAAACGAGAAGAAAAATGTAATGTTGACCTGACTTTGTGCGTTTGCAAAATCCCTCTGTCCAGTCCGACCAGAGCACTCTTTTCTGAGTACCAGGGAGCAGAATAACTGTTGAATTTATGAATGCGCAACGCCGGTTCAATATGACCGGGATAAATTAAACATCGGCAAAAAATGATCTAAATGATTGCCTGCAGCACAAATACAGTCACCAACTCTCTAGATTACATAAACAACCTAACCAGCTCTACTGGGTGAGTAAAATGGTCAACGTGTTCAGAAGTATCCTGTCACTTGTGTCTAGAAGGTGTGTGTCTAGGTTATTTTGTGTCTAGGTCATTTTAGATAATTAACGTTAAATTGGCCGCTGCCGTTGCGGTCAGCACGCTGGGACCAAACCTACTCCTCGGCCGGAGCGTCCGGAGAGAAACGCTCTGATTTACTAACGCACCCTTAAAGATGACTCCCGGAAGACATGCACGGTTTGGTTTGATATGGTAACGTAGCTATCATATACGAAAATCGCAATTTTCTTTTCAAAGCTGTCAATTCACCGCGGCTGTGTTCTGGAACTAGAAAAACGAGGCTGAATTCTACTAATACACGGGGAAAATACAATTTAACCTTTCTGCAGACGAAACGGGAACAATATTTCTGAAAAATATAATATTTTTTCTTCATTTAACTAGGCAAGTCAAATTCTGAACAAATTCTCATTTACAACTGTGACCTGGCCAAGATAAAGCAAAGCAGTACGAAAAAAACGAAAACACAGAGTTACACATAAACACACAGTCAATAACACAAAATAAAATAAAAATAGAAAATTGCATGTACAGTGTGTGCAAATGTAGAAGAGAGGTAAGGCAATAAATAGGCCCTAGAGGAGAAAATAATTACAATTTAGCATTACTACTGGAGTGATTTATGTGCAAGTAGAGATACTGGGATGCAAAAGAGCAAGGGGGTAAGTAATAATATGGGGATGAGGTAGTCGGGTGTGCTATTTACAGATTGGCTGTGTACAGGTACAGTGATCGGCAAGCTGCTCTGACAGCTGATGCTTAAAGTTAGAGAGGGAGATATAAGACTCCAACTTCAGTGATTTTTGCAATTTGTTCCAGTCATTGGCAGCAGAGAACTGCAAGGAAAGGCGGCCAAAGTAAGTGTTGGCTTTGGGGATGACCAGTGAAATATACCTGCTGTAGCGCGTGCTACAGGTGGGTGTTGCTATGGTGACCAGTGAGCTGAGATAAGGCTAGGGCTTTTACCTACCAAAGACTTATAGATGACCTGGAGCCAGTGGGTTTGGCGATGAATATGTAGTGAGGGCCAGGCAACGAGAGCATACAGGTCGCAGTGGTGGGGGGGTAGTGTTTGTGGCTTTGATGACGAAACGGATGGCACTGTGATAGACTACATCCAGTTTGCTGAGTAGAGTGTTGGAGGCTATTTTGTATATTACATTGCCAAAATCAAAGATCAGTAGGATGGTCAGTTTTACAAGGGTGTGTTTGTCAGCATGAGTGAAGGAGGCTTTGTTTGCGAAATAGGAAGCAGATTCTAGATTTAATTTTGGATTGGAGATGCTTAATGTGAGTCTGGAAGGAGAGTTTACAGTCTAACCAGACACCTAGGTATTTGTAGCTGTCCACATATTCTATGACAGAACCGGCCAGAGTAGTGATGCTTGTTGGGCGGGCAGCGGTTGAAGAGCATGCATTTAGTTTTACTTGCATTTAAAAGCAGTTGGAGGCCACGGAAGGAGTGTTCTATGGCATTGAAGCTCGTCTGGAGGTTTGCTTACATAGTGTCCAAAGAAGGGCCAGAGTTATACAGAATGGTGTCGTCTGCATAGAGGTGGACCAGAGAATCACCAGTAGCAAGAGTGACATCATTAATATATACAGAGAAAAGAGTTGGCCCGAGAATTGAACCCTGTGGCACCCCCATAGAGACTGCCAGAGGTCTGGACACAGGCCCTGCGATTTGACACACTGAGCTCTATCTGAGAAGTAGTTGGTGAACAAGGTGAGGCAGTCATTTGAGAAACCAAGGCTATTGAGTCTGCCGATAAGAATACTGTGATTGACAGCGTCGAAAGCCTTGGCCAGGTCGATGAAGACGGCTGCACAGTACTGTATTTTATCGATGGTGGTTATGATATCGTTTATGACTTTGAGCGTGGCTGAGGTGCACCAATGACCAGCTCGGAAACCGGATTGCGTAGTGGAGAAGGTACGGTGGGATTTGAGATGGTCGGTGATTTGTTTGTTAACTTGGCTTTCGAAGATTTTAGAAAGGCACGGCAAGATGGATATAGGTCTATAACAGTTTGGGTCTAGAGTGTCTCCCCCTTTGAAGAGGGGGATGACTGCGGCAGCTTTCCAATCTTTGGGGATCTCAGACGATACGAAAGAGAGGTTGAACAGGCTAGTAATAGGGGTTGCAACAATTTCGGCAGATAATTTTAGAAAGAAAGGGTGCAGATTGTCTTGCCCAGCCGATTTGTAGGGATCCCGATTTTGCAGCTCTTTCAGAACATCAGCTGTCTGGATTTGGGTGAAGGAGAAGTGGGGGAGGCTTGGGCAAGTTGCTGCAGTGGGTGCAGAGCTGTTGGCCCGTGTAGGAGTAGCCAGGGGGAAAGCATGGCCAGCCGTAGAAAAATGCTTATTGAAATTATTGATTATTGTAGATTTATCAGTGGTGACCGTGTTTCCAAGCCTCAGTGCAGTGGGCAGCTGGGAGGAGGTGTTCTTGTTCTCCATGGACTTTACAGTGTCCCAGAAGGAGGTGCTCTTATTCTCCATGGACTTTACAGTGTCCCAGAAGGAGGTGCTCTTATTCTCCATGGACTTTACAGTGTCCCAGAAGGAGGTGCTCTTATTCTCCATGGACTTTACAGTGTCCCAGAAGGAGGTGCTCTTATTCTCCATGGACTTTACAGTGTCCCAGGAGGAGGTGCTCTTATTCTCCATGGACTTTACAGTGTCCCAGAACTATTTGGAATTTGTGCTACAGGATGCAAATTTCTGCTTGAAAAAGCTAGCCTTTGCTTTCCTAACTCACTGTGTATATTGGTTCCTGACTTCCCTGGACAGTTGCATATCGCGAGCGCTATTCGATGCTAATACTGGTCAAGGGCAGTCAAGTCTGGGGTGAACCAAGGACTGTATCTGTTCTTAGTTCTACATTTTTTGAATGGGGCATGCTTATTTAAGATGATGAGGAAAGCACTTTTAAAGAGCAACCAGGCATCCTTCCAGGATGAGATCAATATCCTTCCTGGATGAGGTCAATATCCTTCCAGGATACCCGGGCCAGGTTGTTTAGAAAGACCTGAAAGGCAATGAATAATATTCTTAGTTGGACTATCACTAGTTTTTCAACAGGACAATGACCCAACACACCTCCAGGCTGTGTAAGGGCTATTTGACCAAGAAGGTGAGTGATGGAGTGCTGCATCAAATGTCTTGGCCTCCACAATAACCTGACCTCAACCCAATTAATCCAGGTGAAGCTGGATTAAGAGAATGCCAAGAGTGTGCAAAGCTGTCATCAAGGCAAAGGATGGCTACTTTGAAGATTCTCAAATATAAAATATATTTAGATTTGTTTAACAATTTTTTGGTTACTACATGTTTCCATATGTGTTATTTCGTAGTTTTTTTCTAATGTAGAAAATAGTAAAAATAAAGGTTAATGTGTAATTCAATCATTAAATGCTTAGTATATGATATAATGTATCTATGTCCCCCTTTAAATCTGAATGTATCTATGTCCCCCTTTAAATCTGAATGTATCTATGTCCCCCTTTAAATCTGAATGTATCTATGTCCCCCTTTAAATCTGAATGTATCTATGTCCCCCTTTAAATCTGAATGTATCTATGTCCCCCTTTAAAACTGAATGTATCTATGTCCCCCTTTAAATCTGAATGTATCTATGTCCCCCTTTAAAACTGAATGTATCTATGTCCCCCTTTAAATCTGAATGTATCTATGTCCCCCTTTAAAACTGAATGTATCTATGTCCCCCTTCAAATCTGAATGTATCTATGTCCCCCTTCAAATCTGAATGTATCTATGTCCCCCTTTAAAACTGAATGTATCTATGTCCCCCTTTAAAACTGAATGTATCTATGTCCCCCTTTAAATCTGAATGTATCTATGTCCCCCTTCAAATCTGAATGTATCTATGTCCCCCTTCAAATCTGAATGTATCTATGTCCCCCTTCAAATCTGAATGTATCTATGTCCCCCTTTAAATCTGAATGTATCTATGTCCCCCTTTAAATCTGAATGTATCTATGTCCCCCTTTAAATCTGAATGTATCTATGTCCCCCTTTTTATCTGAATGTATCTATGTCCCCCTTTAAATCTGAATGTATCTATGTCCCCCTTCAAATCTGAATGTATCTATGTCCCCCTTCAAATCTGAATGTATCTATGTCCCCCTTTAAATCTGAATGTATCTATGTCCCCCTTTAAATCTGAATGTATCTATGTCCCCCTTTAAATCTGAATGTATCTATGTCCCCCTTCAAATCTGAATGTATCTATGTCCCCCTTTAAATCTGAATGTATCTATGTCCCCCTTTTTATCTGAATGTATCTATGTCCCCCTTTAAAACTGAATGTATCTATGTCCCCCTTTAAAACTGAATGTATCTATGTCCCCCTTTAAAACTGAATGTATCTATGTCCCCCTTTAAATCTGAATGTATCTATGTCCCCCTTTAAAACTGAATGTATCTATGTCCCCCTTTAAAACTGAATGTATCTATGTCCCCCTTTAAATCTGAATGTATCTATGTCCCCCTTTAAAACTGAATGTATCTATGTCCCCCTTTAAAACTGAATGTATCTATGTCCCCCTTTTTATCTGAATGTATCTATGTCCCCCTTTAAAACTGAATGTATCTATGTCCCCCTTCAAATCTGAATGTATCTATGTCCCCCTTTTTATCTGAATGTATCTATGTCCCCCTTTAAATCTGAATGTATTCACAAGAAAACAAAGGCAAGTTATTATTTATTACTTTGTAGTTTATAAAAGACCCACCCACGCTCGTGCAAAAGATAAAGTAGAAAAAAATACATATTTTTAAATAAATAACATTAAAATAACTTTGATGTTCTCAACCTGCATAGTGCCCAGCACTTTGATAGATTGTGAGACAGCTCATAAATGGCTCAAAGTTCAGTTTGAATGATACCCTGCAAAAGTATTCAGAAAAATAATAATGTGTGTTGTAATATTGGGTTGATGGGATAGTACACTGTGGTGTTGGGTTGATGGGATAGTACACTGTGGTGTTGGGTTGGTGGAATAGTACACTGTGGTGTTGGGTTGATGGGATAGTACACTGTCCAGTAGTATTGGGTTGATGGGATAGTACACTGTCCAGTAGTGATGGGTTGATGGGATAGTACACTGTCCAGTAGTGATGGGTTGATGGGATAGTACACTGTCCAGTAGTATTGGGTTGATGGGATAGTACACTGTCCAGTAGTATTGGGTTGATGGGATAGTACACTGTCCAGTAGTGTTGGGTTGATGGGATAGTACACTGTGGTGTTGGGTTGATGGGATAGTACACTGTCCAGTAGTATTGGGTTGATGGGATAGTACACTGTCCAGTAGTGTTGGGTTGATGGGATAGTACACTGTCCAGTAGTGTTGGGTTGATGGGATAGTACACTGTCCAGTAGTATTGGGTTGATGGGATAGTACACTGTGGTGTTGGGTTGATAGGATAGTACACTGTCCAGTAGTGTTGGGTTGATGGGATAGTACACTGTCCAGTAGTATTGGGTTGATGGGATAGTACACTGTGGTGTTGGGTTGATAGGATAGTACACTGTCCAGTAGTGTTGGGTTGATAGGATAGTACACTGTCCAGTAGTGTTGGGTTGATAGGATAGTACACTGTCCAGTAGTATTGGCTTGATGGGATAGTACACTGTGGTGTTGGGTTGGTGGGATAGTACACTGTCCAGTAGTGTTGGGTTGATAGGATAGTACACTGTGGTGTTGGGTTGGTGGGATAGTACACTGTGGTGTTGGGTTGATGGGATAGTACACTGTCCAGGATTATTGGGTTGATAGGATAGTACACTGTCCAGGATTATTGGGTTGATAGGATAGTACACTGTCCAGTAGTGTTTGGTTGATGGGATAGTACACTGTCCAGTAGTATTGGGTTGATGGGATAGTACACTGTCCAGTAGTGATGGGTTGATGGGATAGTACACTGTCCAGTAGTGATGGGTTGATGGGATAGTACACTGTCCAGTAGTATTGGGTTGATGGGATAGTACACTGTCCAGTAGTATTGGGTTGATGGGATAGTACACTGTCCAGTAGTATTGGGTTGATGGGATAGTACACTGTGGTGTTGGGTTGGTGGGATAGTACACTGTGGTGTTGGGTTGATGGGATAGTACACTGTCCAGTAGTGTTGGGTTGATGGGATAGTACACTGTCCAGTAGTGTTGGGTTGATGGGATAGTACACTGTCCAGTAGTGTTGGGTTGATGGGATAGTACACTGTGGTGTTGGGTTGATGGGATAGTACACTGTGGTGTTGGGTTGATGGGATAGTACACTGTGGTGTTGGGTTGATGGGATAGTACACTGTGGTGTTGGGTTGATGGGATAGTACACTGTGGTGTTGGGTTGGTGGGATAGTACACTGTGGTGTTGGGTTGATGGGATAGTACACTGTAGTGTTGGGTTGGTGGGATAGAACACTGTGGTGTTGGGTTGATGGGATAGTACACTGTGGTGTTGAGTTGGTGGGATAGTACACTGTAGTGTTGGGTTGGTGGGATAGAACACTGTGGTGTTGGGTTGATGGGATAGTACACTGTGGTGTTGGGTTGGTGGGATAGTACACTGTGGTGTTGGGTTGATGGGATCGTAGACTGCGGTGTCCAGTAGTGTTGGGTTGACGGGATAGTACACTGTGGTGTCCAGTAGTGTTGGGTTGATGGGATCGTAGACTGCGGTGTCCAGTAGTGTTGGGTTGATGGGTTGCTTCTCCATTATTTCTTCTGTCTCTCAGGGAACAGCCATCTCCATTTCTCATTATGCAGAAAGCAAAACAGTAAGTCATTATACAGCTGAGGAACAGTCAGTCATTATACAGCTGAGGAACAGTCAGTCATTATACAGCTGAGGAACAGTCAGTCATTATACAGCTGGAGGAACAGTCAGTCATTATACAGCTGAGGAACAGTCAGTCATTATACAGCTGGAGGAACAGTCAGTCATTATACAGCTGGAGGAACAGTCAGTCATTATACAGCTGAGGAACAGTCAGTCATTATACAGCTGGAGGAACAGTCAATCATTATACAGCTGGAGGAACAGTCAGTCATTATACAGCTGGAGTAACAGTCAGTCATTATACAGCTGAGGAACAGTCAGTCATTATACAGCTGGAAGAACAGTCAGTCATTAAACAGCTGGAGGATCTCAGTCATTATACAGCTGAGGAAGAGTCAGTCAGTCATTATACAGCTGAGGAACATTCAGTCATTATACAGCTGGAGGAACAGTCAGTCATTATACAGCTGAGGAACAGTCAGTCATTATACAGCTGGAGGAACAGTCAATCATTATACAGCTGAGGAACAGCCAGTCATTATACAGCTGAGGAACAGTCAGTCATTATACAGCTGGAGGAACAGTCAGTCATTATACAGCTGGAGGAACAGTCAGTCATTATACAGCTGGAGGAACAGTCAGTCATTATACAGCTGGAGGAACAGTCAGTCATTATACAGCTGAGGAACAGTCAGACATTAAACAGATGGAGGAACAGTCAGTCATTAAACAGCTGGAGGAACAGTCAGTCATTATACAGCTGGAGGAACAGTCAGTAATTATACAGCTGGAGGAACAGTCAGTCATTAAACAGCTGGAGGAACAGTCAGTCATTATACAGCTGAGGAACAGTCAGTCATTATACAGCTGGAGGAACAGTCAGTCATTATACAGCTGGAGGAACAGTCAGTCATTATACAGCTGAGGAACAGTCAGTCATTAAACAGCTGGAGGAACAGTCAGTCATTAAACAGCTGGAGGAACAGTCAGTCATTAAACAGCTGGAGGAACAGTCAGTTATTAAACAGATGGAACATCAGACATCACATTTGAATCAGATCTAGCAGCGTATGACTGTCACTACCATATTACCATGGACATGTCTGGATGCAGTACTCACCTTTATACCCCAAGAAGAGGTGGTGTGTTTGGACTTGAGCTCTTCCACTGATTCATAGGTGTGGTTGTTAGCAGAAGGTCTGGCTGATCCTTTCAGTCTTAACTCTGGTATGTGTTCATAAGGTCTGGCTGATCCTTTCAGTCTTAACTCTGGTATGTGTTCATAAGGTCTGGCTGATCCTTTCAGTCCTAACTCTGGTATGTGTTCGTAGGTGTCGTCCAGTAGGAGACGGAGGACCGGCTCACAAGGGACCTCAGCGTACAGACTGTTAGCTACCTCTTCCTCTTCCTGTGGTGATGATGTCATGGATGATGTCATGAATGATGTCATGGTTCCTTCCTGTTCCCTGGGTCTACCTGCCAGTTGATACACGAGGGCAGGTATGGGGCTGTTACATAGATGTTCCAGACTGTGGCTGATTATTGGAGGTCTCTTGGAGGTATCCTTGTGGTAGCTCTGGTCCAGAAGGGAAGGTCCAGATGGGTAGCTCTTGTCCAGAAGGGAAGGTCCAGATGGGTAGCTCTGGTCCAGAAGGGAGGGGCTAGTGGTCCGTTTAGTGGGGTTGGGAGAGAGTCTTAGGGGAGTAAAAGAAGGTGTGCTCAGCCTGTAGGAGTTATTGGCCCCCTCCTCTGAGTCAGGATCCAGGTCCAGGAGAGGCAGAGACTTACTCTTGCAGTCCAGCAGGCTGAGTAGTTCTGAGTAGACTGTGCCTGGGTCTGGTCCAGGGGCTGAGGCAGGGCCTGGGGCTCCAGGTTTACCACTGGGGATGCCCCCCCTCTGAGGAGGAGTTTGATGTTGGGCTACAGGACCCAGGCCTTCAGCCCTTCCTTCTGGAGCTCTGGGTAGACCCTCCAGGCTCCTGGGTTGGGGATTCATGGCCTTGTGCTTCTCCAGCTGGGCATACAACGCCCTTCTCTGAGCACTACCCTGGTGGTAATCCAGGGAACTGCTCTTCAAAGGACTGGCCCTTCTAGGCACAGGTGGTACTCTAGGTACAGTTGGCACAGAGGGTTCTTCCTGGTTAGAGAGACATAAGGAAGTGATTTGGTTACACTCTGATCAACTTTGAATCTTTTTTTTGCAATCGCCAGCAAGTAATCAAAACAAATCGTAGGCCTGAGTTTTACAAAGAGGCCCTTTGACTTGACATCTGTTAGTTGAATGTTCCACCAACCCCCCTATAAAAGCTGTAGTGTTGTACGTTTACAAGAAACCAAATGCAATAGGACTGTAGTTTAATGTGTGAACATTTTGATGAGCAAAACTCACAGTCCTATTGCAGCGGGTTGCCTTACGGCGAATAAACATATGATTTGTGCACTAACCTCTGGTTTCCTGCTGCTTTTGGGAGGCAGTGTGGGAGGAGGAGGGTGCTCCTCGGCGTGGTCGCTAGGATTATCCCTGGTCCAGTCACCCTGCTGGTCACTCTGTGCGTCCCACAGGCTCCTCGCAGCTCTCACACTGACCCCCGGCTTCTCTCTGAGGTTGACTTTGATGACGTCATAGACTTCTCCTCTGGAAGACTGAAATAGCACGACATCATCAGTTTTACTAACAGGTACAGTGCACACCACTATTATAACTGACCAGATGTATTTAGTGATATACTCTATTGTGTGAACACCACCATTATAACTGACCAGATGAATTTAGAGAAATACTCTATTCTGTAAACACTACCATTATAACTGACAAGATGCCTACTTGAACCAGTTAGACAAACACTATCTTACAAAATGTATTCTTGAATACCTTCTTGAATTCAAATAATAACATAAAGATCGTGTAGCTTGGTCTCAGATCTGTGAAGTTGGCAAGACAGCACAAATAGACCAGGCTAGAGACAGTCTCTCCTCACCTCTAGACAGGAGCAGATCAGGTACTCTCTAAAGGGTTAAACAACTGGTCTGGGCCAGGCTAGAGACAAAATCTCTCCTCACCTCTAGACAGGAACAGGTCAGGTACTCTCTGAAGGGCTCTATGGGGCTGGTCTTGTAGTGTTCTATCAGTTCTCCCAGGGTCTCATGCTCCTCTGTGTCTCCAGACACTATGAACTGGCCGGACTTACTCTGGTTGATCACAAAGTGTCTGCATCGATCACGGCCTCTGGAAGACAATAATAACACTGGTAAGTCCGGGGTATGATGTTGTGTTATACTGTGGTCCACTGTTACCTCCCTTGTTACCTCCGCTGTTATCTATGTTATCGCCATTGTTATCTCCACTGTTATCTGTGTTATCTCCACGGGCATGCTATTTCCACAGTTATCTACAGTATGTTATCTCCTCTGTTATCTATGTTATCTGTTATCTCCACTGTTATCTGTGTTATCTCCACGGGCATGCTATTTCCACAGTTATCTACAGTATGTTATCTCCTCTGTTATCTATGTTATCTGCACTGTTATACGTATTATCTCCACTGTTATCTCCACTATTATCTATGCTATCTCCACTGTTATCTCCGATGTTATCTTTGTTATCTCCACTGGTATGTTATCTCCACTTTTATATATGTTATCTCCACTGTTATCTATGTTATCGCCACTGTTATCTCCAATCTTATCTATGTTGTCTCCACAGCTATCTATGTTATCTGTTATCTCCACTGTTATATATTTTATCTCCACTCGTACCTCTGTTATCTCCATTTTTATCTCCACTGTTATTTCCATTGTTATTGCCACTGTTATTTCCATTGTTATTGCCACTGTTATTTATGTTATCTCCACTGGTATCTCCACTATTATCTATGTGATTTCCAGTGTTATCTTCACTGTTTTTTAAAGAACAAATTCTTATTTACAATGACGGCCAAACCCTCCCTAACCCTGACGACGCTGAGCCATTTGTGTGCCGCCCTGTGTGCCGCCCTATGGGACTCGGGAACCCTGTTATCTTCATTGTTATCTCTGTTATCTACAATAGAAGAACAACAACCAGAACGGACCTGTATGACAGGATGTATCCCATGGCTTTGTCACTTAGTCGGATCAGGAAACAGCCCAGTTCTTTGTCTCTCAGCATCTCTTCCGCATCTCTACAGAAGCATTAAAAAGTATTAAAAAGCTATATTAACCAATGCAAAAAATATCCCTCAACCCTCATGAAGGTATTATTGATATGTTATAAGGAGGTATTATTGATATGGGAGGTATTATTGATATGTTATAAGGAGGTATTATTGATATGGGAGGTATTATTGATATGTTATAGGGGGGTATTATTGATATGTTATAGGGGGGTATTATTGATATGTTATAGGGGGGTATTATTGATATGTTATAGGAAGGTATTATTGATATGTTATAGGGGGGTATTATTGATATGTTATAGGAAGGTATTATTGATATGTTATAGGGAGGTATTATTGATATGTTATAGGGGGGTATTATTGATATGTTATAGGGGGGTATTATTGATATGTTATAGGGGGGTATTATTGATATGTTATAGGGGGGTATTATTGATATGTTATAGGGGGGTATTATTGATATGGGAGGTATTATTGATATGTTATAGGGAGGTATTATTGATATGGGAGGTATTATTGATATGTTATAGGAAGGTATTATTGATATGTTATAGGGAGGTATTATTGATATGTTATAGGGAGGTATTATTGATATGTTATAGGGAGGTATTATTGATATGTTATAGGGGGGTATTGTTGATATGGGAGGTATTATTGATATGTTATAGGGGGTATTGTTGATATGGGAGGTATTATTGATATGTTATAGGGGGTATTGTTGATATGGGAGGTATTATTGATATGTTATAGGGAGGTATTATTGATATGTTATAGGGAGGTATTATTGATATGTTATAGGGGGGTATTATTGATATGTTATAGGGAGGTATTATTGATATGTTATAGGGGGGTATTGTTGATATGGGAGGTATTATTGATATGTTATAGGGGGGTATTGTTGATATGGGAGGTATTATTGATATGTTATAGGGGGTATTGTTGATATGGGAGGTATTATTGATATGTTATAGGGGGGTATTATTGATATGTTATAGGGGGGTATTATTGATATGTTATAGGAAGGTATTATTGATATGTTATAGGGAGGTATTATTGATATGTTATAGGGGGGTATTATTGATATGTTATAGGGAGGTATTATTGATATGTTATAGGGGGGTATTGTTGATATGGGAGGTATTATTGATATGTTATAGGGGGGTATTATTGATATGTTATAGGGGGGTATTATTGATATGGGAGGTATTATTGATATGTTATAGGGAGGTATTATTGATATGGGAGGTGTTATTGATATGGGAGGTATTATTGATATGTTATAGGGAGGTATTATTGATATGTTATAGGGGGGTATTATTGATATGTTATAGGGGGGTATTATTGATATGTTATAGGGGGGTATTATTGATATGTTATAGGGGGTATTATTGATATGTTATAGGGGGGTATTGTTGATATGTTATAGGGGGTATTATTGATATGTTATAGGGGGGTATTATTGATATGTTATAGGGGGGTATTATTGATATGTTATAGGGGGGTATTATTGATATGTTATAGGGGGGTATTATTGATATGTTATAGGGGGGTATTATTGAAATGGGAGGTATTATTGATATGTTATAGGGGGGTATTGTTGATATGGGAGGTATTATTGATATGGGAGGTATTATTGATATGTTATAGGAAGGTATTATTGATATGTTATAGGGGGGTATTGTTGATATGGGAGGTATTATTGATATGTTATAGGGGGGTATTATTGATATGTTATAGGGGGGTATTATTGATATGGGAGGTATTATTGATATGGGAGGTATTATTGATATGGGAGGTATTATTGATATGTTATAGGGGGGTATTATTGATATGGGAGGTATTATTGATATGTTATAGGGAGGTATTATTGATATGTTATAGGGGGGTATTATTGATATGTTATAGGGGGGTATTATTGAAATGGGAGGTATTATTGATATGTTATAGGAAGGTATTATTGATATGTTATAGGGGGGTATTATTGATATGTTATAGGGGGGTATTGTTGATATGTTATAGGGGGGTATTATTGATATGTTATAGGGAGGTGTTATTGATATGTTATAGGGGGTATTATTGATATGGGAGGTATTATTGATATGTTATAGGAAGGTATTATTGATATGTTATAGGGGGTATTATTGATATGTTATAGGGGGTATTATTGATATGGGAGGTATTATTGATATGTTATAGGAAGGTATTTTTGATATGTTATAGGGAGGTGTTATTGATATGTTATAGGGGGGTATTATTGATATGTTATAGGGAGGTATTATTGATATGTTATATGGGAGGTATTATTGATATGTTATAGGAGGTATTATTGATATGTTATAGGGGGGTATTATTGATATGTTATAGGGGGGTATTATTGATATGTTATAGGGGGGTATTATTGATATGGGAGGTATTATTGATATGTTATAGGGGGGTATTATTGATATGTTATAGGGAGGTATTATTGATATGTTATAGGGAGGTATTATTGATATGGGAGGTATTATTGATATGTAATAGGGAGGTATTATTGATATGTTATAGGGAGGTATTATTGATATGGGAGGTTATTGATATGTTATAGGGAGGTATTATTGATATGTTATAGGGAGGTATTATTGATATGGGAGGTATTATTGATATGTAATAGGGAGGTATTATTGATATGTTATAGGGAGGTATTATTGATATGGGAGGTTATTGATATGTTATAGGGAGGTATTATTGATATGTTATAGGGGGGTATTATTGATATGTTATAGGGAGGTATTATTGATATGGGGGGTATTATTGATATGTAATAGGGAGGTATTATTGATATGTTATAGGGAGGTATTATTGATATGGGAGGTTATTGATATGTTATAGGGAGGTATTATTGATATGTTATAGGGGGGTATTATTGATATGGGAGGTATTATTGATATGTTATAGGGGGGTATTATTGATATGGGAGGTATTATTGATATGTTATAGGGGCGTATTATTGATATGGGAGGTATTATTGATATGTTATAGGGAGGTATTATTGATATGTTATAGGGGGGTATTATTGATATGGGAGGTATTATTGATATGGGAGGTATTATTGATATGTTATAGGGGGTATTATTGATATGGGAGGTATTATTGATATGTTATAGGGGGGTATTATTGATATGGGAGGTATTATTGATATGTTATAGGGGGGTATTATTGATATGTTATAGGGGGGTATTATTGATATGTTATAGGGAGGTATTATTGATATGGGAGGTTATTGATATGTTATAGGGAGGTATTATTGATATGTTATAGGGAGGTATTATTGATATGTTATAGGGAGATATTATTGATATGGGAGGTGTTATTGATATGTTATAGGGAGGTATTATTGAAATGTTATAGGGAGGTATTATTGATATGTAATAGGGAGGTATTATTGATATGGGAGGTGTTATTGATATGTTATAGGGGGGTGTTATTGATATGTTATAGGGGGGTATTATTGATATGTTATAGGGGGGTATTGTTGATATGTTATAGGGAGGTATTATTGATATGTTATAGTGGGGTATTATTGATATGTTATAGGGGGGTATTGTTGATATGTTATAGGGAGGTATTATTGATATGGGAGGTATTATTGATATGTAATAGGGAGGTGTTATTGATATGTTATAGGGAGGTATTATTGATATGTTATAGGGAGGTATTATTGATATGTTATAGGGAGATATTATTGATATGGGAGGTGTTATTGATATGTTATAGGGGGGCATTGTTGATATGGGAGGTGTTATTGATATGTAATAGGGAGGTATTATTGATATGGGAGGTGTTATTGATATGTTATAGGGAGGTATTATCAATATCTACATCTCACAAACACAATGACTAAATAAAATCACAATCAGAAGGTAGCAATAATTCAAGTTAACACTGGAAAGGAAATGAACGCACCTTGGCTCATTTAATAGAGTTCAAAGTTCGTTATTCCAAATTAAAATATAAATCATAAATCCTTCCAGTTGCTGGAAAAGGAATCATACTGGGAGTCACCACCCTAAAAACAGCGTTGTGCTGGCATGCACTCCACTACACTCTACTGCACTGCATAAAACAGCCATGATTTGCCAATCGATCTCCAATCCTATCAATCTCTCAATAGACCTGTATGTAGAAGTACTTACCTTCTGGTGATGAATCCTTCGAACCAGGAGGGGAAATTTCCCTCATGGAGGATGACAGGAGCTTGAGTCTCCATGAACCACTTCAGGGCCATCTCTCTGTGCCTGCACCCTGTCCCCAGATTCCCCTCTGTCCCCTGGTCCTGCTGGGACTCCACCGCCGGCTCCATCCTGACCCGGTCCTATCCACACCCCACCAAGCAGGACAGCAGTCAGCACAGATGAGAACAATGAGCAGAGATAACCTAATCCTAACCCAAGCATAGACCTAATGTTAACCTAATCCTAACCCAAGCATAGACCTAATGTTCACCTAATCCTAACCCAATCATAGACCTAATGTTAACCTAATCCTAACCCAATCATAGACCTAATGTTAACCTAATCCTAACCCAATTAAAGACCTAATGTTAACCTAATCCTAACCCAATCATAGACCTAATGTTAACCTAATCCTAACCCAATCATAGACCTAATGTTAACCTGATCCTAACCCAATCATAGACCTAATGTTAACCTAATCCTAACCCAATCATAGACCTAATGTTAACCTGATCCTAACCCAATCATAGACCTAATGTTAACCTAATCCTAACCCAAGCATAGACCTAGTGTTAAGATAGTCCTAACCCAATCATAGACCTAATGTTAAGATAGTCCTAACCCAATCATAGACCTAATCATAGACCTAATGTTAAGATAGTGCTAACCCAATCGTAGACCTAATGTTAAGATAGTCCTAACCCAATCATAGACCTAATGTTAAGATAGTCCTTACCCAATCGTAGACCTAATGTTAAGATAGTCCTAACCCAATCATAGACCTAATGTTAAGATAGTGCTAACCCAATCATAGACCTAATGTTAAGATAGTCCTAACCCAATCATAGACCTAATGTTAAGATAGTCCTAACCCAATCATAGACCTAATGTTAAGATAATCCTAACCCAATCGTAGACCTAGTGTTAAAATAGTCCTAACCCAATCATAGACCTAATGTTAAGATAGTGCTAACCCAATCATAGACCTAATGTTAAGATAGTCCTAACCCAATCATAGACCTAATGTTAAGATAGTCCTAACCCAATCATAGACCTGATGTTAAGATAGTCCTAAACAGTGAAACACTCAGGTTGAAGGGCAGCAGACTGATTTGCCTATTTTCCGTTAGCGGCCAACCTGAGAGCGAGGCCAGCTGAAAGTATCCATTGTTCCAGTTTATCTTCCCTGTTTACTGTACTACTCTCACTGCCTGTTAATACTGGTCAGGATCAGGACATTAAGAGAACCCACTGCCTGTTAATACTGGTCAGGATCAGGACATTAAGAGAACCCACTGCCTGTTAATACTGGTCAGGATCAGGACATTAAGAGAACCCACTGCCTGTTAATACTGGTCAGGATCAGGACATTAAGAGAACCCACTGCCTGTTAATACTGATCAGGATCAGGACATTAAGAGAACCCACTGCCTGTTAATACTGATCAGGATCAGGGCATTAAGAGAACCCACTGCTTGTTAATACTGGTCAGGATCAGGACATTAAGAGAACCCACTGCCTGTTAATACTGGTCAGGATCAGGACATTTCATAGATACAGATACATTACATAGATACAGACACATTACATAGATACAGACACATTACATAGATACAGACACATAGATACATTTCATAGATACAGATACATTACATATATACATTACATAGATACATTACATAGATACAGACACATTACATAGATACAGATACAGACACATTACATAGATACATTACATAGATACAGATACATTACATATATACATTACATAGATACAGATACAGACACATTACATAGATACATTACATAGATACATTACATAGATACAGACACATTAGATAGATACATTACATAGAAACAGATACATTACATAGATACAGATACAGACACATTACATAGATACATTACATAGATACAGACACATTACATAGATACAGATACATTACATATATACATTACATAGATACAGATACAGACACATTACATAGATACATTACATAGAAACAGATACATTACATAGATACAGACACATTACATAGATACATTACATAGATACAGACACATTACATAGATACATTACATAGATACAGACACATTACATAGATACAGATTCATTACATAGATACAGACACATTACATAGATACAGATACATTACATAGATACTGACACATTACATAGATACAGATACATTACATAGATACAGATACATTACATAGATACAGATACATTACATAGATACTGACACATTACATAGATACTGATACATTACATAGATACTGATACATTACATAGATACTGACACATTACATAGATACATTACATAGATACAGACACATTACATAGATACAGATTCATTACATAGATATATATACATTACATAGATACTGATACATTACATAGATACTGACACATTACATAGATACATTACATAGATACAGACACATTACATAGATACAGATTCATTACATAGATACAGACACATTACATAGATACTGATACATTACATAGATACTGATACATTACATAGATACAGACACATTACATAGATACATTACATAAATACAGACACATTACATAGATACATAACATAGATACAGATACATTACATAGATACAGACACATTACATAGATACAGACACATTACATAGATACTGATACATTACATAGATACTGACACATTACATAGATACATTACATAGATACAGATACATTACATAGATACAGACACATTACATAGATACAGACACATTACATAGATACTGATACATTACATAGATACTGATACATTACATAGATACAGACACATTACATAGATACATTACATAAATACAGACACATTACATAGATACATAACATAGATACAGATACATTACATAGATACATTGCATAGATACAGACACATTACATAGATACAGACACATTACATAGATACATTACATAGATACAGATATATTACATAGATACAGATACATTACATAGATACATTACATAGATACAGACACATTACATATATACTGATACATTACATAGATACAGATACATTACATAGAAACAGACACATTACATAGATACATTACATAGATACAGACACATTACATAGATACAGATTCATTACATAGATACAGACACATTACATAGATACAGATACATTACAGAGATACTGACACATTACATAGATACATTACATAGATACAGATACATTACATAGATATATATACATTATATAGATACTGACACATTACATAGATACATTACATAGATACAGATACATTACATAGATACAGACACATTACATAGATACAGACACATTACATAGATACTGATACATTACATAGATACTGATACATTACATAGATACAGACACATTACATAGATACAGACACATTACATAGATACTGATACATTACATAGATACTGATACATTACATAGATACAGACACATTACATAGATACATTACATAAATACAGACACATTACATAGATACATAACATAGATACAGATACATTACATAGATACATTACATAGATACAGACACATTACATAGATACATTACATAGATACAGACACATTACATAGATACAGATACATTACATAGATACATTACATAGATACAGATACATTACATAGATACATTACATAGATACAGATACATTACATAGATACAGATACATTACATAGATACAGATACATTACATAGATACATTACATAGATACAGATACATTACATAGATACAGATACATTACATAGATACAGATACATGGATACAGACAAAAAAAGTAATACTGTTCAGTCATTAGCCAGCTGTTGACATTCTTTTAAAAAGTGGTTGTGGTTAGTTTACACTGTAAATCTGCAGCTACGTAACTAAATCAAATCAAATCAAATGTTATTGGTCACATACACATGGTTAGCAGATGTTAATGCGAGTGTAGCGAAATGCTAACAAACAAACTAACTAACCAACTAACTAACTAACCAACCAACCCTAATATCTGAGCACTCACAAGCCGAAAGCCTTAAATTGACCATTAACCTATTACTATTTAACATCTCTGTATTACTGTTAACATCTCTGTATTACTATTTAACATCTCTGTATTACTATTTAACATCTCTGTATTACTGTTAACATCTCTGTATTACTGTTAACATCTCTGTATTACTATTTAACATCTCTGTATTACTATTTAACATCTCTGTATTACTGTTAACATCTCTGTATTACTATTTAACATCTCTGTATTACTGTTAACATCTCTGTATTACTATTTAACATCTCTGTATTACTATTTAACATCTCTGTATTACTGTTAACATCTCTGTATTACTATTTAACATCTCTGTATTACTGTTAACATCTCTGTATTACTATTTAACATCTCTGTATTACTGTTGACATCTCTGTATTACTGTTAACATCTCTGTATTACTATTTAACATCTCTGTATTACTATTTAACATCTCTGTATTACTGTTAACATCTCTGTATTACTATTTAACATCTCTGTATTACTGTTAACATCTCTGTATTACTATTTAACATCTCTGTATTACTATTTAACATCTCTGTATTACTGTTAACATCTCTGTATTACTATTTAACATCTCTGTATTACTATTTAACATCTCTGTATTACTATTTAACATCTCTGTATTACTGTTAACATCTCTGTATTACTATTTAACATCTCTGTATTACTATTTAACATCTCTGTATTACTATTTAACATCTCTGTATTACTGTTAACATCTCTGTATTACTATTTAACATCTCTGTATTACTATTTAACATCTCTGTATTACTATTTAACATCTCTGTATTGACCGAAAAAAGTGCATTCAAGTTATCAAAGTTATGTGACTCATGCGTCATAGAGATGAAAGACTGTTCAAGAGTTTTATCATCAGATCTTGACTATACTGTATTTTATGTACCTTGAGGCAGGTCCTGAAGCGGTCTGCTATAGGCTCTAGACCAGCTGTTTCTCTGTCAGGTACCAAGGAGGGTAGCAGGGCTGAGACAGGGTCTGGTCCAGCTGTTTCTCTGTCAGGTACCAAGGAGGGTAGCAGGGCTGAGACAGGGTGTGATCCAGCTGTTTCTCTGTCAGGTACCAAGGAGGGTAGCAGGGCTGAGACAGGGTCTGGTCCAGCTGTTTCTCTGTCAGGTACCAAGGAGGGTAGCAGGGCTGAGACAGGGTGTGATCCAGCTGTTTCTCTGTCAGGTACCAAGGAGGGTAGCAGGGCTGAGACAGGGTCTGGTCCAGCTCTTTCTCTGTCAGGTACCAAGGAGGGTAGCAGGGCTGAGACAGGGTCTGGTCCAGCTGTTTCTCTGTCAGGTACCAAGGAGGGTAGCAGGGCTGAGACAGGGTCTGGTCCAGCTGTTTCTCTGTCAGGTACCAAGGAGGGTAGCAGGGCTGAGACAGGGCGTGCTGAGACCTGAGGTGTCTAGAGCGCAGACATGAGGTCCCTGTTCAAACAACATGAAAAATACAGGTCAACTGTAAGAAAAGTTTAATGATTGACAGGTTGTTATAACATACGGTGTAATAACATCCAATAAGATAACAAACACACATTCAAAAGGCAGAAAGAGGCTTGAGTTCAGAAAGCTAGAGAAACTGTAACCGTACCTGTATCTGATATCTACAGTGTGTGGTGGTGTGATCCTAAAGTCCTCTCAGTTAAAGTTAATCATCGTCTATGTATTTAGGGTCTCTGAGGAAGGGAACACTGAAAGAGTACACCTCTGAACACGTCTGATATACATACCACATCTACTCTACCCTTCCATGGGTTAGGAAAGTGTAGGCGTCATTATGCAATGGTAGAATCTACTATACTGTTGAAATTTGCATCAGATAGAGAAGGGCCTGCACCAACCAACAGTTTCCTGAAGATGAGTGGAAAGTGAACCTGTGGAGGAGAAACTGTGGTTTCTGAGCCGCTGTATTTCAGTATCCCTAGGCAACAGGAGAAGGTTTTACCCACAGAACTAGAATTGGATTATATATCTACTCACAGAGAAAGTCTGTTTGGTGTAACTGGGAGCCTGACTTCCAAAACACGGTAGATTTTGTTAATACATTTTCTGTAAACTGTCTGACTTGGAATTTTCAGAGTTTGTGAATCATGGAACAGATTAGCATTGGCACAGTAGGCCCATTTATCATTACCAAAACCAGCCAGCCTGTGTCAAATGGGCCTTAATATGGGGCTTGAAGAGTGTATGAACAATCAAAATGAGAATATGGTTAACAGCCTGTTCCCCTGCCTATGAAGGGCTGATCTGATCTGTGGTCAGTAGTAGTGTGAGCAGCTTGTTCCCCTGCCTATGAAGGGCTGATCTAATCTGATCGGTGGTCAGTAGTAGTGTGAACAGCCTGTTCCCCTGCTGATCTGATCTGTGGTCAGTAGTAGTGTGAGCAGCTTGTTCCCCTGCCTATGAAGGGCTGAACTAATCTGATCTGTGGTCAGTAGTAGTGTGAACAGCCTGTTCCCCTGCTGATCTGATCTGTGGTCAGTAGTAGTGTGAGCAGCTTGTTCCCCTGCTGATCTGATCTGTGGTCAGTAGTAGTGTGAACAGCCTGTTCCCCTGCTGATCTGATCTGTGGTCAGTAGTAGTGTGAACAGCCTGTTCCCCTGCTGATCTGATCTGTGGTCAGTAGTAGTGTGAACAGCCTGTTCCCCTGCTGATCTGATCTGTGGTCAGTAGTAGTGTGAGCAGCCTGTTCCCCTGTCTATGAGTGGGGTATGGGTATGATTACCGGGTGGGTTCAACAAGGTAAATGGAAAGTAAACATGTGGAGAAGAAACTGTGGTGTCTGAGCCACTGTATCTGAGTGTTACTATGCAACAGGAAATGGTGTTACACAGAGAGTCTTATTAGATCAAATGAGTTCATTAGTCAGTGCTCAGGGTTGCAGATGTAGTCGCAGGGTACAGTGAAATTCTTATGCTCCGAGCTCCATCAGTGTGGATCAAAAACACAGCTTTGAAGTGTTTCGCCCTGGGCGTTGACACAGCTTTGAAGTGTTTCGCCCTGGGCGTTGACACAGCTTTGAAGTGTTTCGCCCTGGGCGTTGACACAGCTTTCAAAGTGTTTCGCCCTGAGCGTTGACACAGCTTTGAAGTGTTTCGCCCTGGGCGTTGACACAGCTTTCAAAGTGTTTCGCCCTGAGCGTTGACACAGCTTTGAAGTGTTTCGCCCTGGGCGTTGACACAGCTTTCAAAGTGTTTCGCCCTGAGCGTTGACACAGCTTTGAAGTGTTTCGCCCTGGGCGTTGACACAGCTTTGAAGTGTTTCGCCCTGGGCGTTGACACAGCTTTGAAGTGTTTCGCCCTGAGCGTTGACACAGCTTTGAAGTGTTTCGCCCTGGGCGTTGACACAGCTTTGAAGTGTTTCGCCCTGGGCGTTGACACAGCTTTGAAGTGTTTCGCCCTGGGCGTTGACACAGCTTTGAAGTGTTTCGCCCTGGGCGTTGACACAGCTTTCAAAGTGTTTCGCCCTGAGCGTTGACACAGCTTTGAAGTGTTTCGCCCTGGGCGTTGACACAGCTTTCAAAGTGTTTCGCCCTGAGCGTTGACACAGCTTTGAAGTGTTTCGCCCTGGGCGTTGACACAGCTTTCAAAGTGTTTCGCCCTGAGCGTTGACACAGCTTTGAAGTGTTTCGCCCTGGGCGTTGACACAGCTTTGAAGTGTTTCGCCCTGGGCGTTGACACAGCTTTGAAGTGTTTCGCCCTGAGCGTTGACACAGCTTTGAAGTGTTTCGCCCTGGGCGTTGACACAGCTTTGAAGTGTTTCGCCCTGGGCGTTGACACAGCTTTGAAGTGTTTCGCCCTGGGCGTTGACACAGCTTTCAAAGTGTTTCGCCCTGAGCGTTGACACAGCTTTGAAGTGTTTCGCCCTGGGCGTTGACACAGCTTTCAAAGTGTTTCGCCCTGAGCGTTGACACAGCTTTGAAGTGTTTCGCCCTGGGCGTTGACACAGCTTTCAAAGTGTTTCGCCCTGAGCGTTGACACAGCTTTGAAGTGTTTCGCCCTGGGCGTTGACACAGCTTTGAAGTGTTTCGCCCTGGGCGTTGACACAGCTTTGAAGTGTTTCGCCCTGAGCGTTGACACAGCTTTGAAGTGTTTCGCCCTGGGCGTTGACACAGCTTTGAAGTGTTTCGCCCTGGGCGTTGACACAGCTTTGAAGTGTTTCGCCCTGAGCGTTGACACAGCTTTGAAGTGTTTCGCCCTGGGCGTTGACACAGCTTTCAAAGTGTTTCGCCCTGAGCGTTGACACAGCTTTGAAGTGTTTCGCCCTGGGCGTTGACACAGCTTTCAAAGTGTTTCGCCCTGAGCGTTGACACAGCTTTGAAGTGTTTCGCCCTGGGCGTTGACACAGCTTTCAAAGTGTTTCGCCCTGGGCGTTGACACAGCTTTGAAGTGTTTCGCCCTGGGCGTTGACACAGCTTTGAAGTGTTTTGCCCTGGGCGTTGACACAGCTTTGAAATGTTTCACTGTCACTCCCTGACCATAGTTTGCTTTGTATGTTTCTATGTTTTGTTTGGTCAGGCTGTGATCTGAGTGGGCATTCTATGTTGGATGTCTAGTGTGTCTGTTTCTGTGTTTGGCCTGATATGGTTCTCAATCAGAGGCAGGTGTTAGTCGTTGTCTCTGATTGGGAACCATATTTAGGTAGCCTGGGTTTCACTGTTGGTTTGTGGGTGTTTGTTTCCTGTGTCAGTGTTTGTGCCACACGGGACTGTTTCGGTTTGGTTTATTTCATGTTATCGTTTATTGTTTTGTATTTCATAGTGCTCAGGATTTTCTTATTAAAATCGTCAGGGACACTTACCACGCTGCGTTTTGGTCCGATCCCTGCTACACCTCCTCTTCAGACGAAGAGGAGGAAATCTGCCGTTACAGAAACACCCACCACAAAAGGACCAAGCGGCGTGGTAATGGGCAGCAGCAGCAGCAGCAGCAGCGAAGTCAGGATTTCTGGACATGGGAGCTGTACCGTGTCACTACTTGGGAGGAGATAGACAGGTGGGCGGTCGACCCAGGGAGAGTGCCGGAGCCCGCCTGAGATTCTTTGGAGCAGTGTGAGGAGGGATACCGGCGAATGGAGTCAGCACGGCGATGCGGTAGGAAGCCCAAGAGGCAGCCCCAAAAATGTATTGGGGGGGAAGCACACAGGGAGTGTGGCGAAGCCAGGTAGGAGACCTGTGCCAACTTTCTGTGCTTACCGGCGAGCGAGAGAGACCGGGCAGGCACTGTGTTATGCTGTGGAGCGCACGGTGTCCCCGGTGCGGGTGCATAGCCCGGTGCGGGACATTCCAGCTCCTCGTATCGGCCGGGCTAGAGTGGGCATCGAGCCAGGTGCCATGAAGAAGGCTCTACGCATCTGGTCTCCAGTTTGTCTCCTTGGGCCGGCGTACATGGCACCAGCCTTACGCATGGTGTCCCCAGTTTGCCAGCACAACCCAGTGCGGCCTATTCCTCCTCGCCACACTGGTCGGGCTACGGGGAGCTTTCAACCAGGTAAAGGTTGGGCAGGCTCAGTGCTCAAGAGCTCCAGTGCGCCTGCACGGTCCGGTCTATCCAGTGCCACCTCCACGCACCAGCCCTCCGTTGGCAGCCCCCCACACCAGGCTGTCTCTCCGTCTTCTGCCTACAGGGTCTCCCGCCTGTCCAGCGCTGCCAGAGCCTTCCTCCTCTCTAGCGCTGCCAGAGTCCCCCGTCTGTCCAGAGCTGCTAGAGACTCCCCTCTGTCCAGAGCTGCTAGAGTCTCCCGTCTGTCCAGAGCTGCTAGAGTCTCCCGTCTGTCCAGAGCTGCTAGAGTCTCCCGTCTGTCCAGAGCTGCTAGAGTCTCCCGTCTGTCCAGAGCTGCTAGAGTCTCCCGTCTGTCCAGAGCTGCTAGAGTCTCCTGTCTGTCCAGAGCTGCTAGAGTCTCCCGTCTGTCCAGAGCTGCTAGAGTCTCCCGTCTGTCCAGAGCTGCTAGAGTCTCCCGTCTGTCCAGAGCTGCTAGAGTCTCCCGTCTGTCCAGAGCTGCTAGAGTCTCCCGTCTGTCCAGAGCTGCTAGAACCTGCCAGAGCCGTCAGTCAGCTAGGACCTGCCAGAGCCATCAGTCAGCCAGGAGCTGCCAGAGCCGCCAGCCAGCCAGGAGCTGCCAGAGCCGCCAGCCAGCCAGGAGCTGCCAGAGCCGCCAGCCAGCCAGGAGCTGCCAGAGCCACCATGCCAGCCAGGACCTGCCAGAGCCGCCAGCCAGCCAGGACCTGCCAGAGCCGCCAGCCAGCCAGGAGCTGCCAGAGCCGCCAGTCAGTCCAGAGCTACCCTTCAGTCCTGAGCTACCCCTCAGTCCTGAGCTGCCCCTCAGTCCGGAGCTACCCCTCAGTCCTGAGCTACCCCTCAGTCCTGAGCTGCCCCTCAGTCCGGAGCTGCCCCTCAGTCCAGTGGGGCCCTTTAGTAGGGCTGCCAGTCCTAGGTTGACGGCGAGGGTCGCCTTTCCTAGGAGGCCACAGAAGCGAACTAAGGCTATGGTGGAGTAGGGTCCACGTCCAGCGCCAGACAGCGACAGATGCCCACCCAGACCCTCCCCTATACGTTCAGGATTTGCGGCCGGAGTCTGCACCTTGGGGGGGGGGGGGGTTTGCTTTGTATGTTTATATGAGAGGTAGGAGGTAGGTATCCTAGTGGTTAGAGTGTAGGGGAGGCAGGTATCCTAGTGGTTAGAGTGTAGGGGAGGCAGGTAGCCTAGTGGTTAGAGTGTAGAGACTGCAGGTATCCTAGTGGTTAGACTGTAGGGGAGGCAGGTAGCCTAGTGGTTAGAGTGTAGAGACTGCAGGTATCCTAGTGGTTAGAGTGTAGGGGAGGCAGGTAGCCTAGTGGTTAGAGTGTAGGGGAGGCAGGTATCCTAGTGGTTAGACTGTAGGGGAGGCAGGTAGCCTAGTGGTTAGAGTGTAGAGACTGCAGGTATCCTAGTGGTTAGACTGTAGGGGAGGCAGGTAGCCTAGTGGTTAGAGTGTAGGGGAGGCAGGTATCCTAGTGGTTAGAGTGTAGGGGAGGTAGGTATCCTAGTGGTTAGAGTGCAGGGGAGGTAGGTATCCTAGTGGTTAGAGTGTAGGGGAGGTAGGTATCCTAGTAGTTAGAGTGTAGGGGAGGCAGGTAGCCTAGTGGTTAGAGTGTAGGGGTGGCAGGTATCCTAGTGGTTAGAGTGTAGGGGCGATAGGTAGCCTAGTGGTTAGAGTGTAGAGACTGCAGGTATCCTAGTGGTTAGACTGTAGGGACGGCAGGTATCCTAGTGGTTAGAGTGTAGGGGCGGCAGGTATCCTAGTGGTTAGAGTGTAGGGGCGGCAGGTGTCCTAGCGGTTAGAGTGAAGGGGCGGCAGGTATCCTAGCGGTTAGAGTGTAGGGGCGGCAGGTATCCTAGCGGTTAGAGTGTAGGGGCGGCAGGTATCTTAGCGGTTAGAGTGTAGGGGCGGCAGGTATCCTAGTGGTTCGATTGTAGGGGCGGCAGGTATCCTAGTGGTTAGAGTGTAGGGGCGACAGGTATCCTAGTGGTTAGAGTGTAGGGGCGACAGGTATCCTAGCGGTTAGAGTGTAGGGGCGGCAGGTATCCTAGCGGTTAGAGTGTAGGGGCGACAGGTATCCTAGTGGTTAGAGTGTAGGGGCGGCAGGTATCCTAGTGGTTCGATTGTAGGGGCGGCAGGTATCCTAGTGGTTAGAGTGTAGGGGCGACAGGTATCCTAGTGGTTAGAGTGTAGGGGCGGCAGGTATCCTAGTGGTTAGAGTGTAGGGGCGACAGGTATCCTAGTGGTTCGATTGTAGGGGCGTCAGGTATCCTAGTGGTTAGAGTGTAGGGGCGACAGGTATCCTAGTGGTTAGAGTGTAGGGGCGGCAGGTATCCTAGCGGTTAGAGTGTAGGGGCGACAGGTATCCTAGTGGTTAGAGTGTAGGGGCGGCAGGTATCCTAGTGGTTCGATTGTAGGGGCGGCAGGTATCCTAGTGGTTAGAGTGTAGGGGCGACAGGTATCCTAGTGGTTAGAGTGTAGGGGCGGCAGGTATCCTAGTGGTTAGAGTGTAGGGGCGACAGGTATCCTAGTGGTTAGAGTGTAGGGGCGGCAGGTATCCTAGCGGTTAGAGTGTAGGGGCGACAGGTATCCTAGTGGTTAGAGTGTAGGGGCGGCAGGTATCCTAGCGGTTAGAGTGTAGGGGCGACAGGTATCCTAGTGGTTAGAGTGTAGGGGCGGCAGGTATCCTAGTGGTTTGATTGTAGGGGCGGCAGGTATCCTAGCGGTTAGAGTGTAGGGGCGACAGGTATCCTAGTGGTTAGAGTGTAGGGGCGGCAGGTATCCTAGTGGTTTGATTGTAGGGGCGTCAGGTATCCTAGTGGTTAGAGTGTAGGGGCGACAGGTATCCTAGTGGTTAGAGTGTAGGGGCGGCAGGTATCCTAGCGGTTAGAGTGTAGGGGCGGCAGGTATCCTAATGGTTCGATTGTAGGGGCGGCAGGTATCCTAGTGGTTAGAGTGTAGGGGCGACAGGTATCCTAGTGGTTAGAGTGTAGGGGCGACAGGTATCCTAGTGGTTAGAGTGTAGGGGCGGCAGGTATCCTAGTGGTTAGGGCGTTGGACTAGTAACTGAAAGGTTGTTAGATCAAATCCCGAGCTCACAAGGTAGAAATCTGTCATTCTGCCCCTGAACAAGGCAGTTAACCCACTGTTCCCCTGAACAAGGCAGTTAACCCACTGTTCCTAGGCTGTCATTGAAAATAAGAATTTGTTCTTAACTGACTTGCCTAGCTTAAATAAAGGTAAAATAAAAATTACAGTAGGCTACCACCGTCTCTTCGGAAAGGAACTTAGAAATGTTTGTTTCCACCTTGTGGTAGGCTACTTTACGGTTCTAACTAATTTCCTCTAAAACTACAACTACCATCATCACCGGAATCCCCGAGTCCAAGCAGTCATGCGGATGGAAACAGAACCTTGCCAGAGAAGAAGAGGCCAAGCGAGAGCGATAACTGGGCACAAATTATGTATTCTCCAGTGGGTGGCGTTTTTTGTTTTTGTTGGTCACCAAGCTAGGAGTTTTTGTATGGAGGTCAATGAGAGAGTGTTTAATTTTGTTAACAAAAAATGTAATGATTTATTTGCTACGTGTGTATTATTTGGTCGAATAGACGTTTCGTAATGCGTAGGTTGTTACGAGTGTAGTTGATAGAAGTAGGACACGTGACATCCCGGCAACTTTGAGGAAAATCACTACATCGGAGTTGTTCCTGTTGTGTTCACGCATATCTGCCCTTTTATTGGCTAGAATGGTTCAGCTCCGTGAAATCAGCGACATTAACGTGACCGTTAATATCTCGAAAAAAGCTTCAAAATAATAGTCTCCCTTTACATGACTACAAGATCACAAATCGAAGTACAGTTTGCCTGTTTCAAGATGCGTTCTTTTTATCTGATTCCTCTCTCTCCTATTTTAGAAGAGATTGAGGCTTATTGTCGACTTCTAGTGGTTATTTGTAAATATCTACTAGGTGGGTAAATGACATGAAAAATACAATCAAAAACATCTCCAAAAACCTAATTAACGTTATTAATGCGTTGAAAAGGAATGAATTAAGGAATGTTCAATATTCCTCATTAAATAATATTTGTAATAATATTTGATTCCCATTCCACTAGATGACACCCTATGCTGCTCCCAGTCAAACAAAATAGTTTATGCTCTTTAAACACATCTGTGCGTTGGTAGATCTACTGTACATTGTTAACAGTTATGTTACACTCCTATAGTCTGTTATTATCACTGTTATTGACTGCTATAGGCACGTATTACATTAGAATTGTTAGTACATTGTTAAGACAACAGACCTACACTGTGAAGGTCTTTATCTTTCTAAATGAATATTTGTGTGGAAAGTTTCCATCAGTTGGAAAGACAGCACATGTTGCTGTTTAATTATTACCTGAGGTTAGGGTAGAGATAAATAAGAGAAGGATGCCGTCTGTTAACCAGTGATCTACTGTAATACAGGTTATAAATAAGGGAAGGGTGACGTCTCTGTTAACCAGTGATCTACTGTAATACAGGTTATAAATAAGGGAAGGGTGACGTCTCTGTTAACCAGTGATCTACTGTAATGAGGTTATAAATAAGGGAAGGATGACGTCTGTTAACCAGTGATCTACTGTAATGAGGTTATAAATAAGGGAAGGATGACGTCTGTTAACCAGTGATCTACTGTAATGAGGTTATAAATAAGGGAAGGATGACGTCTGTTAACCAGTGATCTACTGTAATGGGGTTATAAATAAGGGAAGGATGACTTCTGTTAACCAGTGATCTACTGTAATGAGGTTATAAATAAGGGAAGGATGACGTCTGTTAACCAGTGATCTACTGTAATACAGGTTATAAATAAGGGAAGGATGACGTCTCTGTTAACCAGTGATCTACTGTAATACAAGTTATAAATAAGGGAAGGATGACGTCTGTTAACCAGTGATCTACTGTAATGAGGTTATAATGTAAAGATAAAATAAAATAATGACAAGCAAATCTTGGTATTTTTTAATTCTGGATTTATTCCGAGAATAATTAATTTATTATAGCTCTGTACCCACTGGAAAAGACCTGTAAACACCTCCCCTGCTCAATGATGAGCTCCGAACCCACTGGAAAAGACATGTAAACACCTCCCCTTCTCAATGATGAGCTCCGAACCCACTGGAAAAGACATGTAAACACCTCCCCTTCTCAATGATGAGCTCCGAACCCACTGGAAAAGACATGTAAACACCTCCCCTTCTCAATGATGAGCTCCGAACCCACTGGAAAAGTGCCGGATGGCAAAGAAAGAAATTCAGTCTTCAGTCCAGTAGTGTATGATATGAGAAAAGAATATGCACGAATTTAAAATGATCCATAATTCTTGCCAATGCATGTTAGTCTGTCACGACTTCCGAAGTCGGCCCCTCTCCTTGTTCGGGCGGCGTTTGGTGGTCGACATCACCGGCCTTCTAGCCATTGCCAATCCACTTTTCATTTTCCATTTGTTTTGTCTTTGTCTTACACACCTGGTTTCAATTCCCCAATGACTTGTTCATTATTTAACCCTCTGTTCCCCCATGTTTGTTAGTGAGTGATTGTTTGTCTTGTATACTGTCCGTTATTGTGGGGCTCGGTAATTTGTGTTGTATATGTGATTTACTTGAGTAAATACGTTGATTACTCATATCTGCTGTCCTGCGCCTAACTCTCTACACCAGCTACACACATACCATAGTCAAACAATTCCAAGGTTGTAGTGTTGTAATACTGTACCTGCTAGCTTAAGAGGAGAGACAGGGTAAGGAGTAGTGAAGCCTGGGCTGACCTGAACCTCAGTCCTCTGTGAATTTCCTCACCTTGAACAAGTCCTCTGTGTTGACTAAACGTTCCGTGGTGAATAGTGATGTGTTGACAATGGGTCTAATGGTGGATAGTGAGGTGTTGACTGTAGGTCTAGTGGTGGATAGTGAGGTGTTGACTGTAGGTCTAGTGGTGGATAGTGAGGTGTGGACTGTAGGTCTAGTGATGAATAGTGAGGTGTTGACTGTATGTCTAGTGGTGGATAGTGAGGTGTTGACTGTGGGTCTAGTGATGGATAGTGAGGTGTTGACTGTAGGTCTAGTGGTGGATAGTGAGGTGTTGACTGTGGGTCTAGTGGTGGATAGTGAGGTGTTGACTGTAGGTCTAGTGATGAATAGTGAGGTGTTGACTATGGGTCTAGTGGTGGATAGTGAGGTGTTGACTGTAGGTCTAGTGATGAATAGTGAGGTGTTGACTGTGGGTCTAGTGGTGGATAGTGAGGTGTTGACTGTAGGTCTAGTGGTGGATAGTGAGGTGTTGACTGTGGTCTAGTGATGGATAGTGAGGTGTTGACTGTAGGTCTAGTGGTGGATAGTGAGGTGTTGACTGTAGGTCTAGTGATGGATAGTGAGGTGTTGACTGTAGGTCTAGTGGTGGATAGTGAGGTGTTGACTGTAGGTCTAGTGGTGGATAGTGAGGTGTTGACTGTATGTCTAGTGGTGGATAGTGAGGTGTTGACTGTAGGTCTAGTGATGGATAGTGAGGTGTTGACTGTATGTCTAGTGGTGGATAGTGAGGTGTTGACTGTGGGTCTAGTGATGGATAGTGAGGTGTTGACTGTATGTCTAGTGGTGGATAGTGAGGTGTTGACTGTAGGTCTAGTGGTGGATAGTGAGGTTTTGACTGTGGGTCTAGTGGTGGATAGTGAGGTGTTGACTGTAGGTCTAGTGATGGATAGTGAGGTGTTGACTGTGGTCTAGTGGTGGATAGTGAGGTGTTGACTGTAGGTCTAGTGGTGGATAGTGAGGTTTTGACTGTGGGTCTAGTGGTGGATAGTGAGGTGTGGACTGTAGGTCTAGTGGTGGATTGTGATGTGTTGACTGTAGGTCTAGGGGTGAATAGTGAGTGCAGCAAGTCAGACTGGAGGGCAGAGGAGAAGACAAACCAAAGCATGAGCCTGGTTCAGCAGGTTGTGAGGGCCAGTTTGCCTAGATGTATTTATTAAAACAGCATGTATGTTTGTGTTCAGTGAATGTCAGTGAACATAGTGGGTTTGTCATTGCTGTGAATGTGTTTTTCACCATGGAGACGATGTGCTCCAGCAGTTTGTCACTATGCACATCCCCCCCAACAGTCTGGTAACAGTAGACAGTTGGTTTCCCTCCAAAAATCTATTGAATGATGCACATCTTCATGGTATGAAACCAGATCCTTTTAGCAAGGTGTCTGAGGATTCAATATCACCACCTTTACTGGACACAACTTCTGTAGAATTAACAGTACACAGCAAATAGATGTAAAGTGTTATGATGAAAGCACTTTGTTGGTAACAGCTGACAGGAGCTTTTTCTCCAAAAAAAGGTTTGAATGGCTCAAATACAGAAAGAGACAGCGGGAGAGAGAGAGAGAGAGAGACAGCGAGAGAGACAGATAGCGAGCGAGAGAGAGATAGCGAGCGAGAGAGACAGATAGCGAGTGAGAGAGACAGATAGCGAGCGAGAGAGAGAGATAGCGAGCGAGAGAGACAGCGAGCGAGAGAGAGATAGCGAGCGAGAGAGACAGATAGCGAGCGAGAGAGACAGATAGCGAGCGAGAGAGATAGAGAGAGAGAGATAGCGAGAGAGACAGATAGCGAGCGAGAGAGACAGATAGCGAGCAAGAGAGACAGATAGTGAGCGAGAGAGACAGATAGCAAGCGAGAGAGACAGATAGCAAGCGAGAGAGATAGAGAGCGAGAGATAGCGAGCGAGAGAGAGAGAGAGAGAGAGATAGCGAGCGAGAGAGAGAGAGCGAGAGAGATAGCGAGCGAGAGAGAGAGAGATAGAGATAGATAGCGAGCGAGAGAGATAGCGAGCGAGAGAGATATAGCGAGAGAGATAGCGAGCGAGAGACAGATAGCGAGCGAGAAAGACAGATCGCGAGAGAGACAGATAACGATCTGAGAGAGTGTTATGATGAAAGCACTTTGTTGGTAACAGCTGACAGGAGCTTTTTCTCCAAAAAAAGGTTTGAATGGCTCAAATACAGAAAGAGACAGCGAGAGAGAGGGAGAGAGAGAGAGAGAGAGACAGCGAGAGAGACAGATAGCGAGCGAGAGAGAGATAGCGAGCGAGAGAGACAGATAGCGAGTGAGAGAGACAGATAGCGAGCGAGAGAGAGAGATAGCGAGCGAGAGAGATAGCGAGCGAGAGAGACAGCGAGCGAGCGAGAGAGATAGAGAGAGAGATAGCGAGAGAGACAGATAGCGAGCGAGAGAAACAGATAGCGAGCAAGAGAGACAGATAGTGAGCGAGAGAGACAGATAGCAAGCGAGAGAGATAGATAGCAAGCGAGAGAGATAGAGAGCGAGAGATAGCGAGCGAGAGAGATAGAGAGCGAGAGATAGTGAGCGAGAGAGAGAGAGAGAGAGAGAGATAGCGAGCGAGAGAGAGAGAGCGAGAGAGATAGCGAGCGAGAGAGAGAGAGATAGAGATAGATAGCGAGCGAGAGAGATAGCGAGCGAGAGAGATATAGCGAGAGAGATAGCGAGCGAGAGACAGATAGCGAGCGAGAAAGACAGATCGCGAGAGAGACAGATAACGATCTGAGAGACAAGGCAAGAAGGGCATTCTATGCCATCAAAAGGAACATACATTTCAACATACCAATTAGGATTTGGCTAAAAATACTTGAATCAGTCATAGAGCCCATTGCCCTTTATGGTTGTGAGGTCTGGGGTCCGCTCACCAACCAAGACTTCACAAAATGGGACAAACACCAAATTGAGACTCTGCACGCAGAATTCTGCAAAAATATCCTCCGTGTACAACGTAGAACACCAAATAATGCATGCAGAGCAGAATTAGGCCGATACCCACTAATTATCAAAATCCAGAAAAGAGCCGTTAAATTCTATAACCACCTAAAAGGAAGCCATTCCCAAACCTTCCACAACAAAGCCATCACCTACAGAGAGATGAACCTGGAGAAGAGTCCCCTAAGCAAGCTGGTCCTGGTGAACACATAGCCTGTCTTCTCTTGAGAGCCATGTCTGCCTACGGTAGCCCTTCTCAATAGCAAGGCTATGCTCACTGAGTCTGTACATAGTCAAAGCTTTCCTTAATTTTGGGTCAGTCACAGTGGTCAGGTATTCTGCCGCTGTGTACTCTCTGTGTAGGGCCAAATAGCATTCTAGTTTGCTCTGTTTTTTTGTTAATTCTTTCCAATGTGTCAAGTAATTATATTTTTGTTTTCTCATGATTTGGTTGGGTCTAATTGTGCTGCTGTCCTGGGGCTCTGTTCACAAACACAAACACACCTTACAGAGCCCCAGGACAGCAGCACAATTAGACCCAACCAAATCATGAGAAAACAAAAATATAATTACTTGACTTTTATTTTGAAATTTAGCCTTATGCTCACTTGACCTTAATGTCGCTAGGTTCACAATGCTGAATGATCCCACCTAATTTTGGCTCCTTCCTGGACTGGACTGCCTTCCATTTTTTATGACATATATTTGTATTGTTAGAGCGGCCACTTGAGTATCTGGTCAGTATAATGGATCATCTGTGACCGTGCGTCCGCTCTGGTGCAAGCCAAGACGAAGAAAGTTGGGGAAAGATGCAAGAAGAGGATGGCGGAGAGGAGAACTCTACACGAGACCTACGGGTTCTGGCCTCCAATTCGGTGGACGCAGGCGAACCCGAATCACTGAAGGACCCGGTTGCGAAACTATGCGGTTATTTGACTAAACTCGCTGGAAAAGGGCCGCTGCGGGGGTTTAAACTCCGCTGGTTTGTGTACGACGAGAGGAAATGTTATTTGTATTACTTCAAGACTCCCCAAGACGCCTTGCCGCTGGGACACATAACGATAGGCGAAGCCAGCTTCAGCTATGATGTGGAGGGGGATGAGGGGCAGTTTGAGATTCGCACCGCGGGGAAGGAGTTTGTACTCAAGGTAAATATAATCTACATGGTTTACAATTCTATAGTTACGTGAAGTTTGGTGTTAAATGCATGTCATGGTGAGTGAATAGACGTCCACGATTGACAATTATTTTGCATAACAATAACAATATATGTCACAGCACAACAACACAACAACAGCACAACAAGTAGTTCTAGACACACCCTTTAATACGGCCTATAGTTTTAGGAAGTATCGTCTGCATGCATTGGTACATGGCAACTAAGTGACAATATGTTGGGAAACTGTCATTAGTCTGTGCTGTTACAATGTGTCAACTGCATCTCATGTTACAGGATAGAACGTATCCTGTTGAATCACGTGGGATGGAACGTAGCCTGTTGAATCACGTGGGATGTAACGTAGCCTGTTGAATCACGTGGGGTGTAACAGCCTGTTGAATGACCTTTTTTTATTAGATTTTTTATTTATTTTTTACCTTTATTTAAATAGGCAAGTCATTTAAGAACAAATTCTTATTTTCAATGACAGCCTAGGAACAGTGGGTTAACTGCCTGTTCAGAACAACAGATTTGTACCTTGTCAGCTCGGGGGTTTGAACTTGCAACCTTCCGGTTACTAGTCCAACGCTCTAACCACTAGGCTACCCTGCCGCCCCGATGAGGGACGTAACGTAGCCTGTTGAATGACGAGGGACGTAACGTAGCCTGTTGAATGACGTGGGGACGTAACGTAGCCTGTTGAATGACGTTGGACGTAACGTAGCCTGTTGAATGACGAGGGACGTAACGTAGCCTGTTGAATGACGAGGGACGTAACGTAGCCTGTTGAATGACGTGGGACGTAACGTAGCCTGTTGAATGACGTGGGACGTAACGTAGCCTGTTGAATGACGTGGGACGTAACGTAATGTGTGGGAGAGACAAAAAGCGAGTAAAAAACACCCTAAATATTTTTAGAACTACAAATGAACTTTCTTCTGTCCATTCTTGTTTTTTTATGTCACAATTCCAACCCTCCTCCTTTATCTGGGCTTGGGACCGGCAAAAGTGACCCAAAAGAGACACTGGCGGAGTTACTTAGTTTTTTATTTTACTGAAAAAAACATTATTATTATTATTTTTTTTTACATTTACATCCCTCCCTGAATGTAAGCCAGGGCGGGATCAGCCAGCGGCTGCTTCCTGCATGCGTGATTCATTTGCAGTCTAGACGCGGAGGGGTGAACATCTCCTGCTCTGACTGCAGCTGGGAGGGACTGCTGGGCGAGGACTGGGCCGCCTGTGAGTGCTTTGGGACGGGGGTGGGGCCCACGGCAGCACCCGCTGCTCATTGAGAAGAGTAAGAACGATACGTGCTTTCACGTCAAAGTCTCCAATAACACCAGGAAAAGTCGCTAGATTTGTCGCTAGTTGCTTTTTGAAAACGTGTCGCTAGAGGGGTCTGAATACTCGCTAAATATAGCAACAAATTCGCTAAGTTGGCAACACTGCTCAGCAGTGGCTCTCTCACACCTCATTATGGTACATAGTTGGGCCTTGTTGTAAGAATAATTTTGCAGTCAATCCTGAATATTCTTTATGTTGTGTGTGTGTGTGTGTGTGTGTACGGTATGTTAGTGTTCAATTTCCCTCTAACTGGGTGAGGTTCCCTTCTCAGGGGAGGCAGAGTTTGATGCCGCATCACCTGAGGAAGGAGTGTCTTCATTTGGAATTGAATTTAGGCCGCTCAAATCAGCTCTGACTTCAGTCAGTGTTCTAGAAGGAATTGGGGCTGGGGTGCAATGTGTAAGGCGGTGCCAAGGTGTGCCTGATTTACCTTTGACCTGGACTGAGTGTGAAGTAACCTCCTTCACTTCGTACGGTCCAGTCCACCTGGGTTCCAGCCACTTTCTCTTGTGGACTGTAACCCTCACTCCGTCACCAACCTTTACCTTCAGTAGTGGCGTGTCCCCCGGCAACTCCCCCTCCTGGACCTTGTGAACCTGGGTAGAGAGTGCTGCAGAGAGAACCGTCAGTTTTTTCACATAATTAGACATTACAATTTGTTGTACATCAAGGGCGGGCATATGACCTCCCTCCCTTGGTGGACCATGCATGACTCTACCAGTCATTATCCCATGAGGCACATACTTTAGCTATCTTAGCTTTTGCTTTTGGTTTGACGTTCCACCAGATTTTGGGATTGGGGCCTGTACTTAGATCCAAATCTGTGGGTTATGCCAAATCTTTCTTCCACCTGTCTCAGGTGTTTGTTAAATGTAAGCCATTTGTCAAATTTGATTCGTCTTGGGATGCCATACCTGGGTATTAGTTTGGTTTGTAGCCACTCAAAGACTGACCTAGCATCCTCCCCTTTTGTTAGTATTGCCTCTACCCATTTGGAGAACCTATCTATTATGACTAGGAGAGAGAGTTTGCCTTTAGATAAATTTTCGGGGCCCATGTCGGTGTAGTCTATACTAATATCCTGAAAACATGCATTAGGTATTAAGTATGAGCCCATTGGTGTTCGATATGGTTTCTTTGGGTTGTGTCTGTCACAACCATTGCATTCGTCACAAAATAAATCATCGTCATAAAATAAGTCAGTCATATTTTTTATGTGAGGGTGCCACCAGATGTGCGAGGCCTTTTTGGAGGGTCTTTAGTTTGCCTTCGTGTGTGTGGGGCCATGTGTTTCTCATAAAAGTTCTGGGTCCATCAGTGTGGCCTGCTTCATGGGCATGGGCTGAGTCTGTATAGATATTCAGTCTTTCCTTTTCCTCTGATGAGGACCTGCGTCAATCCGATGATTTCAGCTAATTTGGCCGATGCTGGTTGAGGGATGATGGCTGATTGAAGGGTGACATCACGAGGTGAGCTGTTTTTTCAATAGCTTTTGCTACTGCAGCAACGTATCTGGAGCATGTTGACTGTCCTACCTCAATGTGGTCAAGTTTGGAAGAGTAGTACATCAAGACCCTTCTCTCCCCCTCTTGTTTCTGGAATAGGACGGATGAGGTGAATCCTTCCCTTTCAGAAACATCCAAATGGAACTTGTTCTTGTAGTCAGGTGCAGTCAGAGCTGCTGCCGCTGATATATCTGTTTTCAGGAGTGCTATGGCTGTTGATGCTTCAGCCGTCCAGGCCAGGGGTGCATGGAGGTTCCTTGATCGTAGGATGACCGGTGCTGCCACCCCCTCTGGGCCACACCCAATGGTACAACACCTGATAGGTGGGGTCAGGTGCATCATGTCTTCGTCCCAGTCTGCAGTGTAGAGGCAGTCATCAGTTTCTGTTGCATTGAGTGTGCAATGGATCTCAGCTTGGGGAGTCTTATATGGGTGCAGAGTGTAGATTTGAGCTTTCAGTTGGTTGAACTTAAACTGGATGTGAGGGGTGGCAGGCCCTGTGGGTAGGCGTTTTAGCCAGTACACTTCTTGGGCTTCAGACAGTGTGGTCATCGGCAGGAGTGGCATCCTCATCATTCTTACTGGGCGATCAGGTGTTGAAGTGGGAGGGTTGGTTGTAATCTTGCTGCTCCTGCTGCATGTGTCTAGGAGAGGGTCCTCTTCCTCTTCCTGGTGCCCCTCCACGTCCTCTTTCTCTTTCTCTCCATTGCTGTTGCTGCGGGGAGAGTGGTTTCGTGCAATATCTGGCATAGTGACCGGGAATTCCGCAGTTATACCACTGGTAGTTTCCCCCTCTGTATGGTCCAGTGTAGGGGCCTCGTTGAGCCCGTTGCCATTGCAGGATATACCGCTGTGGGGGAGGGTAATGGGGTGGTGGGGCTGCCTGCTGTTGGATCATCTGAGAGACAGTCTGTGCCACGATCTGAGTGTTATCTGGCTGCTCCCCTTGGTCTTGAGTTTCTACTGCAATCATTTGTTTGGGCGTGATGGCTGCAGACATTTTATCTAAGTCGTCTGATAATGTGTATAATGCGTTATTTAGGTATATTCAATCCTTACTATGTGGTGTTTATTTCTATCGTTGTATGCTTAGATGTACTGCTGTACTGGCAATGGCTTATCTCTTCTACCCCCACCCTCGCATACAAAGGGGGTTATCAGTATGTGACGCCCGCCACGTGTCTGTTTCTCCGGTATTTTATTTGAATTTGTTCAGCGATTCGTTTAGGTATTTTCTAAAAATGATTCGCCGATTTCCTTTTGGAACAATATATCAGTGAATATATGCGGTTCTATAACAATTTTCAGAGTAATTCTAGCTCTTTAGGAAATATAGATAGAATTTCTAGACAACTAAGAGTTGTTCAGTGAATTATTTAAATACTTTCTGTAAACAATTCGGTAAATTCCTTTATGAACTTATATCAGTAAATTCGAGCGATTCTATAGCAATTGTCAGAATAATTTTAAACTTTAGGCAATATCAACAGGAATGAAAAAAACGAAAATCAGTATTCCAGCCCGGCTGCTGTCAATCAAAGTTGCACGGCCATTCGATACTAAGGTGGCTTTGTCTATCAGCACGTGTGCCTAATAGCCCAGTTACGTATCCCAACCTACTCCGCGACAAACGTTTCTTTCAATTTAATTTCCCCCATCTCCAAATCATGGAATGTCAACTCTGGTTCATATTATGTTTATTGTTTGATGTGCAATAGCCACCTCATTCCCGATCTCTGTCTTGTGGAACGCCAAACTTACATATCCTGTATCTACTCGACTACACCTCTTACAAAACCTATTAAATAATACACAGCTTTTTTAATAGGGCATTTTTCATGCAGATTCATTCAATCCAACCACACCTCCACAAGACCTATTCGATGTTATATGTATCAACAGGAGATTTTACTTGCAGATCCGGTTCATCCATAATTCAACTATAACCACACCTCCACAAGACCTTATTCGATAGTACAGAACGTATCAAAATAGGACATTTTTACTTGCAGATCCGGTTCATCTATAATTCAACTATAACCACACCTCCACAAGACCTTATTCGATAGTACAGAACGTATCAAAATAGGACATTTTTACTTGCAGATTCGGTTCATCTATAATTCAACTATAACCACACCTCCACAAGACCTTATTCGATAGTACAGAACATATCAAAATAGGACATTTTTACTTGCAGATTCGGTTCATCTATAATTCAACTATAACCACACCTCCACAAGACCTTATTCGATAGTACAGAACGTATCAAAATAGGACATTTTTACTTGCAGATTCGGTTCATCTATCATTCATTCATTCGTATGAAATTCTCATTGAATTTCCAACATCCATAATTGTGTCCGTTACGTGTTAAAACACAGCCACTATTTAACGTCACCTCTATACACAACCCAATACATATATAATTAGGACAGTTTTCTATGCAGATTTCAGAACAAATAGGGTCCCTGGAGGAATTTAACACATTGGTCAATCACAATTCACACATTCCTATTAAAATAACTGAGTATAGGCCCATTAATAAGAATATATATATATATATATATATATTTATTTATTTTTTTATTTTTTTACAAAACAAGATATCTTTAATCAATGTCTTAGGTTCTTATGTAAAAAATTTGGGCACCGATTCATACTCACGCCCAGTACTTTCTGATCAAAATTTGGTTTAGGCTATAATACAATATGCAGATTTCGATATAACGGGCTCTGCTCACCTTTATATAGAGCGCTCCGATCAGATTTCCTGAGGCAAGATGAATGGCTGGGGAAGTCACTCTTCCGTCTGATTTTTTTTAGCCGTGATCAGTCTCGTCCTCTCACACTAACTTATAATAGATCGAATTCAAGAATAACCAAACTCTGCTACCAAGTTTGTTAGTGTTCAAATACTGGAGAGTTGAGACCAAATCACGGACGCTGGACAGAGTGGATTCCAGTTGTAACAAAAGACAGTTTTAATGAGTCAGAGATATCTTGTCCCGCAGTTTTACGTGCACGGACCTAGTTCACATAACTCGGCAAGGAGCCAGGTGAAAAAGAGGCCTTATACAACGGTTACATTCATTTTTATACATAGAATAAAGTAGGTGGAGTCTTGTCGTTTCGGTCTTCTTGACTGGTCGGAGGGTTGGAGGCGGGCCTTGCTCTAGCCAGAGCAGAAGCCCCATTGGTGCACAGCAGAGCCTTATCCTGAGCATCCGACCAATAGAGGGGGTCAGTCTTGTGGCTGGGTGTATGTGTTCTTACGACGGAATGTCTTTGTTTATGAGCTATGTGTATGAATACTTATATAACAGGTACCAGTCAGGAGTTTGGAGACACCTACTCATTCAAGTTTTTCTTTATTTTTACTAGCGGCCACTTTTGTACTATTACACACGTTGTAGAATAATAGTGAAGACATCAGAATTATAATAAAACATAATGTAGTAACCAAAAAAGTGTTAAATAAATCAAAAATACACTACCTTTCCTAAGTTTGGGGTCACTTTGAAATAAATGTCCTTGCTTTTGAAAGAAAACCTTTTTTTTTGTCCATTAAAATAACATCAAATTGATCAGAAATACAGTGTAGATAGATTGTTCATGTTGTAAATTATTATTGTAGCTGCAAACGGCAGATGTTTTATGGAATATCTACATAGGTGTACAGAGGCCCATTATCAACAACCATCACTCCTGTGTTCCAATGGCACTTTGTGTTAGCTAATCCAAGTTTATAATTTAAAAGGCTAATTGATCATGAGAAAACCCTTAGACTAGTTGAGTATCTGGAACATCAGCATTTGTGGGTTCGATTACAGGCTCAAAATGGTCAGAAACAAAGTATTTTCTTCTGAAACTCGTCAGTCTATTCTTGTTCTGAGAAATGAAGGCTATTCGATGCGTGAAATTGCCAAGTAACTGAAGATCTCGCACTGCCCCCTTCACAGAACTGCGCAAACTGGCTCTAACCAGAATAGAAAAGGAGTGGGAGGCCCCGGTGCACAACTGAGCAAGAGGACAAGTACATTAGAGTGTCTAGTTTGAGAAACAGATGCCACACAAGTCCTCAACTGGCAGCTTCATTAAATAGTCTGTCCAGTGTCTGTGTTCTTTTGCCCATCTTAATCTTTTATTTTTATTGGCCAGTCTGAGATATGGCTTTTTCTTTGCAACTCTGCCTAGAATGCCAGCATCCCAGAGTCGCCTCTTCACTGTTGACGTTGTGACTGGTGTTTTGCGGGTACTATTTAATGAAGCTGCCAGTTGAGGCATTTCCAGCTGTGCTAACATAACTGCAAAATAGTTTTCTAATGATCAATTAGCCTTTTTAAAATGATGAACTTGGATTAGCTAACACAACGTGCCATTGGAACACAGGAGTGATGGTTGCTGATAATGGGTCTATGTAGATATAACATAAATCTGCCATTTCCAGCTACAATAGTCATTTACAGCATTAACAATGTCTACACTGTATTTCTGATCACTTTGATGTTATTTTAACGGACAAAAAAAAAAGTGATTTATTTTCAAAAACAAGGACATTTCTAAGTGACCAACTTTTGAAAGATAGTGTATATTTCATATTTGAGATTCTAGATGTGAGATTCTTTCCCCGTTTGCCTTGATGACAGCTTTGCGCACTCTTGGCATTCTCTCAACCAGCTTCACGAGGAATGCTTTTCCAACAGTCTTGAAGGAGTTCCCACTTATGCATTCAGAAAGTATTCAGACCCCTTCACATTTTGTTAAGTTACAGCCATTTTCTAAAATGGATTAAATAAAAAAATGTCCTCCAATCTACACACAATACCCCTTTTTCAAGATGGCGCCGACAGAGATGGTTGGAGTCCTTCGGAAACTATGCTGCATTTAGTTTTTTTTATAAATGATTTCTTACATTGTTAACCCTGAAAATCTTAAGTGTTATTACATGCAGCCGGGAAGAACTATTGGATATAAGAGCGAAGTCAATTTACCAACATAACGACCATGAATACAACTTTCCCGAAGCGGATCCTCTGTTTGATCCACCAACCAGGACATTGGATCTAATCCCAGAGACCGACCCAAAACAATGTCGCCGCAGAAGAGATAGACAGAGCGGCCTCCTGGTAAGACTTCGGAGACGTGCACACCACCCACCGCTTCTGAGTATATTACTCGCCAATGTCCAGTCTCTAGACAACAAGGTGGACGAAATTAGGGCAAGGGTTGTCTTCCAGAGAGACATCAGAGACATTGTGACATTCTCTGTTACACGGAAACATGGCTCTCTCAGGATATGTTGTCAGTCGGTACAGCCACCGGGGTTCTTCATGTGTCGGGCCGACAGAAATAAACATCTTTCTGGGAAGAAGAAGGGCGTAATTGTCATGGTGTAATTGTAACAACAGGAACTCAAGTCCTTTTGGTTACCTGACCTAGAATTCCTTACAATCAAATGCTGACCACATTATCTCCCAAGAGAATTCTCTTCGATTATAGTCACATCCGTGTATACCCCCAAGCAGATACCACAATGGCCCTCAAGGAACTTCACTGGACTCTATGTAAACTGGAAACCACATCTCCTGAGGTGGCATTTATTGTAGCTGGAGATTTTAACAAAGCTAATTTAAGGACAAGGCTACCTAAATTCTATCAGCATATGGACCATAGGAAGCATTCTGGCAAGACAATTGATCACAGCTACTCTAACTTCTGCGATTCACACAAGACCCTCCCCCGCCCTCCCTTCGGCAAATCCGACTACGACTCCATTCTCCATTTTGCTCCTACTGTCCTACAGGCAGAAACTCAAACTGGATTTACCCGTGACTAGAACCATTCAACGCTGGTCTGACCAATCGGAATCCACGCTTCAAGATTGTTTTGATCACGCGGACTGGGAAATGTTCCGGGAAGCCTCAGAGAATAACATTGATTTATATGCTGACTCGGTGAGTGAGTTTATAAGGATGTTCATTGGAGATGTTGTACCCACTGTGACTATTAAAACCTACCCTAACCAGAAACCGTGGGGGGATGGCGGCATTCGCGCAAAACTGAAAGCGCGAACCACCGCATTTAACCATGGAAAGATGACTAGGAATATGTCTGAAATATAAACAGTGTACTTATTCCCTCCGCAAGGCAGCGAAATCGGTATAGGGACAAAGTGGAGTCGCAATTCAACGGCTCAGACACGAGACGTATGTGGCACGGTCTAGATGCAATTACTGATGACAAAAAGTAAACCAGCCACCGATGAGGTCCGCTACCAAGGATTGCGAGCCCCCTCTCTCCTTCTCCGTGGCCGACATGAGTAAGACATTAAGCTCTGCTGTCCCAGACGGCATCCCTAGCCGCGTCCTCAGAGCATGTGCAGACCAGCTGGCTGGTGTGTTTACGGACATATTCAATCTATTCAAATGCTTCCAAATGGCCACCATTGTTCCTGTACCCAAGAAGGCAAAGAACTGAACTAAATTACTATTGCCTGTAGCACTCACTTCTGTCATCATGAAGTGCTTTGAGAGACAAGTCAAGGGTCATGTCACCTCCACCTTACCTGCCACCCTAGACCCACTTCAGTTTGCATACCGCCCCAACAGGCCCACATACGATGCAATCACCATCACACTACACACTGCCTTATCCCATCTGGACAAGAGGAATACCTCGGTAAGAATGCTGTTCTTTGACTACAGCTCAGCATTCAACACCGTAGTACACTCCAAGCTCATCATTAAGCTTGAGGCCCTGGGTCTCAACCCCGTCCGTCCTGTGCAATTGGGTCCTGGACTTTCTGACAGACCCTCCCCCGGGTGGTGAAGGTAGGAAACAACATCTCCACTTTTCTAATCCTCAACATTGGGTTCTTGGCCACCTCCCTGACCAAGGCCCTTCTCCCCCGATTTCTCAGTTTGGCCGAGCGGCCAGCTCTAGGAAGAGTCTTGGTGGTTCTAAACTTTTTCCATTTAAGAATGATGGTGGCCACTGTATTCTTGGTGAACTTCAGTCCTGCAGACATTTTTTGGTTCCCTTCCCCAGATCTGTGCATCAACACAATCCTCTCTGAGCTCTACAGACAATTCCTTCAACCTCATTGCATGGTTTTTACTCTGACATGCACTGTCAACTGTGGGACGTTTATATAGACGGTGGACTCCAATCTAGTTGTAGAAACATATCATAGATGGTCAATGGAACAGATTGCACCTGAGCTCAATTTCGAGTCTCATAGCAAAGGATCCGAATACTTATGTAAATAAGGTATTTCTGTTTTTTTTATTTTTAATAAATGCTTTGTTATTATGGGGTATTGTGTGTAGGTTTATGAGGAAAACAATTCATTTAATCCATTTTTGTTAAGGCTGTAACTTAACAAAATGTGTAAAAAGGTCAAGGGGTCTGAAGACTTTCCGAATGACCTGTAAAATAAAACAACTTGGAACCTCTAGAAACTCATCAATGGTGCCCTCTAATAGAACATCCTGGAACATCTAAAAACTCATCAATGGTGCCCTCTAATAGAACATCCTGGAACCTCTAGAAACTCATCAATGGTGCCCTCTAATAGAACATCCTGGAACCTCTAGGATTTCATCAATGGTGCCCTCTAATAGAACATCCTGGAACCTCTAGAAACTCATCAACGGTGCCCTCTAATAGAACTGTAACATTTTAAGGATAAATATAGCAGCAGTAACATATAAACAATATAAACATTTCTGATGCACATACGGAGTATGCTAGTTGCACTCAAACATGCTTTCACCAATGATAATGACTAACACTTTATTAGCATGCACAGGGTGCCTGCACAAACAATGCTAGCATTAGCTGGTGCTGGCATACCGCACTACAACTTCTCTTATCTATAAACACCTTGCGCAGGGCAGGTATAAACAACATTCACCTGGAGGCGAAGGTGCTGGCCAGCGGAGTAGAACACCTGTTTAGGAGAGGTGCTGGCTAGCAGAGTAGAACACCTGTTTAGGAGAGGTGCTGGCTAGCAGAGTAGAACACCTGTTTAGGAGAGGTGCTGGCTAGCAGAGTAGAACACCTGTTTAGGAGAAGTGCTGGCTAGCAGAGTAGAACACCTGTTTAGGAGAGGTGCTGGCTAGCAGAGTAGAACACCTGTTTAGGAGAGGTGCTGGCTAGCAGAGTAGAACACCTGTTTAGGAGAGGTGCTGGCTAGCAGAGTAGAACACCTGTTTAGGAGAGGTGCTGGCTAGCAGAGTAGAACACCTGTTTAGGAGAGGTGCTGGCTAGCAGAGTAGAACACCTGTTTAGGAGAGGTGCTGGCTAGCAGAGTAGAACACCTGTTTAGGAGAGGTGCTGGCTAGCAGAGTAGAACACCTGTTTAGGAGAGGTGCTGGCTAGCAGAGTAGAACACCTGTTTAGGAGAGGTGCTGGCTAGCAGAGTAGAACACCTGTTTAGGAGAGGTGCTGGCTAGCAGAGTAGAACACCTGTTTAGGAGAGGTGCTGGCTAGCGGAGTAGAACACCTGTTTAGGAGAGGTGCTGGCTAGCGGAGTAGAACACCTGTTTAGGAGAGGTGCTGGCTAGCGGAGTAGAACACCTGTTTAGGAGAGGTGCTGGCTAGCGGAGTAGAACACATGTTTAGGAGAGGTGTTGGCTAGCTGAGTAGAACATTTGAAATATTAAAGGAGAACCTCACACTCTAGGAGCTCAGATGCAATAATTGAATAACCTGATAACCAACGTTTCGACAGGCCAGCTGTCTTCTTCAGGGTATAATGACACACTGCAGGGTGACTAGTTTATAGTGTCAAAGGACACACAAAGGTGTCTGTAATCATGGCCGGGTGTGGCCTGATATCATTGGTTAATTCTCAGATATAAAAAGGTATATAAACATTCATCACACAAAATGTCCCCCAGAGAATATCCTGACATGCCAATGGATGCACACAACAGTTGGGTTAGGAAACAGCATGTGAAAGTCTGTCAGTATCAACAACGTATGTTCTCCATACTGCAAGCACGCTCTAATGTGAGGTGTGCGGGGTGGTGCCTTGGAGTGAGTCCAAGCTCCCTGATTGGTTGGAATGAGTGGAAACTTGAAGGGTGATTGACAGGGCTGCAGACCAATCAGGTTGAAAGGGCCAGCCTTTTCCCCCACCTGTACTAGCATGGAGTCTGTCCTCCCCAGACAACTCTCACATCCTGTATAACACTCTATGCAAAGGAAATGTTAGATTTTGTAGTTTTAACATTTTGTGGATGATTGTTTTGAGGCCTGACCCTAACCCTGTGTCTCTGTCCCCCTCCAACTACAGGCCTGACCCTAACCCTGTGTCTCTGTCCCCCTCCAACTACAGGCCTGACCCTAACCCTGTGTCTCTGTCCCCCTCCAACTACAGGCCTGACCCTAACCTCCAAACCCATAACCCTGTGTCTCTGTGTATCAGGCCCCTAACCCTGTGTCTCTGTGTCAGGCCCCTAACCCTGTGTCTCTGTGTTTCAGGCCCCTAACCCTGTGTCTCTGTGTTTCAGGCCCCTAACCCTGTGTCTCTGTGTTTCAGGCCCCTAACCCTGTGTCTCTGTGTCACGCCCCTAACCCCTTGTCTCTGTGTTTCAGGCCCCTAACCCCCCTGACTCTGTGTCTCTGTGTTTCAGGCCCCTAACCCCCCTGACTCTGCGTCTCTGTGTTTCAGGCCCCTAACCCCCCTGACTCTGCGTCTCTGTGTTTCAGGCCCCTAACCCCCTAACTCTGCGTCTCTGTGTTTCAGGCCCCTAACCCCCCTGACTCTGCGTCTCTGTGTTTCAGGCCCCTAACCCCCCTGACTCTGTGTCTCTGTGTTTCAGGCCCCTAACCCCCCTGACTCTGCGTCTCTGTGTTTCAGGCCCCTAACCCCCCTGACTCTGTGTCTCTGTGTTTCAGGCCCCTAACCCCCCTGACTCTGCGTCTCTGTGTTTCAGGCCCCTAACCCCCCTGACTCTGCGTCTCTGTGTTTCAGGCCCCTAACCCCCTAACTCTGCGTCTCTGTGTTTCAGGCCCCTAACCCCCTAACTCTGCGTCTCTGTGTTTCAGGCCCCTAACCCCCCTGACTCTGCGTCTCTGTGTTTCAGGCCCCTAACCCCCCTGACTCTGCGTGTCTGTGTTTCAGGCCCCTAACCCCCTAACTCTGCGTCTCTGTGTTTCAGGCCCCTAACCCCCCTGACTCTGCGTCTCTGTGTTTCAGGCCCCTAACCCCCCTGACTCTGCGTCTCTGTGTTTCAGGCCCCTAACCCCCCTGACTCTGCGTCTCTGTGTTTCAGGCCCCTAACCCCCCTGACTCTGCGTCTCTGTGTTTCAGGCCCCTAACCCCCCTGACTCTGCGTCTCTGTGTTTCAGGCCCCTAACCGCCAGGTAATGCAGTACTGGCTCCAGCAGCTGCAGCAGAAGCGTTGGGAGTTCAGTAACACCAGAGGGTCTGGACAGAGGGACAGCTGGAGTTCTCCTACCCCTCACACTGGCCTGGTGGCCAAAGATACAGGTACTACCCTGCTACACCCTTACACTGGGGACAAAGATACAGGGACTACACCCTTACACTGGGGACAAAGATACAGGGACTACACCCTTACACTGGGGACAAAGATACAGGGATTACACCCTTACACTGGGGACAAAGATACAGGGATTACACCCTTACACTGGGGACAAAGATACAGGTACTACACCCTTACATTGGGGACAAAGATACAGGGACTACACCCTTACACTGGGGACAAAGATACAGGGACTACACCCTTACACTGGGGACAAAGATACAGGGACTACACCCTTACACTGGGGACAAAGATACAGGGACTACACCCTTACACTGGGGCCAGACTGTAAATATAGTGTCAGAGCTGTGGCTGTTGTTCACACTGTAGACAGTAAATATAGTGTCAGAGCTGTGGCTGTTGTTCACACTGTAGACAGTAAATATAGTGTCAGAGCTGTGGCTGTTGTTCACACTGTAGACAGTAAATATAGTGTCAGAGCTGTGGCTGTTGTTCACACTGTAGACAGTAAATATAGTGTCAGAGCTGTGGCTGTTGTTCACACTGTAGACAGTAAATATAGTGTCAGAGCTGTGGCTGTTGTTCACACTACAGACAGTAAATATAGTGTCAGAGCTGTGGCTGTTGTTCACACTGTAGACAGTAAATATAGTGTCAGAGCTGTGGCTGTTGTTCACACTGTAGACAGTAAATATAGTGTCAGAGCTGTGGCTGTTGTTCACACTGTAGACAGTAAATATAGTGTCAGAGCTGTGGCTGTTGTTCACACTGTAGACAGTAAATATAGTGTCAGAGCTGTGGCTGTTGTTCACACTGTAGACAGTAAATATAGTGTCAGAGCTGTGGCTGTTGTTCACACTGTAGACAGTAAATATAGTGTCAGAGCTGTGGCTGTTGTTCACACTGTAGACAGTAAATATAGTGTCAGAGCTGTGGCTGTTGTTCACACTACAGACAGTAAATATAGTGTCAGAGCTGTGGCTGTTGTTCACACTGTAGACAGTAAATATAGTGTCAGAGCTGTGGCTGTTGTTCACACTGTAGACAGTAAATATAGTGTCAGAGCTGTGGCTGTTGTTCACACTGTAGACAGTAAATATAGTGTCAGAGCTGTGGCTGTTGTTCACACTGTAGACAGTAAATATAGTGTCAGAGCTGTGGCTGTTGTTCACACTGTAGACAGTAAATATAGTGTCAGAGCTGTGGCTGTTGTTCACACTGTAGACAGTAAATATAGTGTCAGAGCTGTGGCTGTTGTTCACACTGTAGACAGTAAATATAGTGTCAGAGCTGTGGCTGTTGTTCACACTGTAGACAGTAAATATAGTGTCAGAGCTGTGGCTGTTGTTCACACTGTAGACAGTAAATATAGTGTCAGAGCTGTGGCTGTTGTTCACACTGTAGACAGTAAATATAGTGTCAGAGCTGTGGCTGTTGTTCACACTGTAGACAGTAAATATAGTGTCAGAGCTGTGGCTGTTGTTCACACTGTAGACAGTAAATATAGTGTCAGAGCTGTGGCTGTTGTTCACACTGTAGACAGTAAATATAGTGTCAGAGCTGTGGCTGTTGTTCACACTGTAGACAGTAAATATAGTGTCAGAGCTGTGGCTGTGGTTCACACTACAGACAGTAAATATAGTGTCAGAGCTGTGGCTGTTGTTCACACTACAGACAGTAAATATAGTGTCAGAGCTGTGGCTGTTGTTCACACTGTAGACAGTAAATATAGTGTCAGAGCTGTGGCTGTTGTTCACACTGTAGACAGTAAATATAGTGTCAGAGCTGTGGCTGTTGTCCACACTGTAGACAGTAAATATAGTGTCAGAGCTGTGGCTGTTGTTCACACTGTAGACAGTAAATATAGTGTCAGAGCTGTGGCTGTTGTTCACACTGTAGACAGTAAATATAGTGTCAGAGCTGTGGCTGTTGTTCACACTGTAGACAGTAAATATAGTGTCAGAGCTGTGGCTGTTGTTCACACTGTAGACAGTAAATATAGTGTCAGAGCTGTGGCTGTTGTTCACACTGTAGACAGTAAATATAGTGTCAGAGCTGTGGCTGTTGTTCACACTGTAGACAGTAAATATAGTGTCAGAGCTGTGGCTGTGGTTCACACTACAGACAGTAAATATAGTGTCAGAGCTGTGGCTGTTGTTCACACTGTAGACAGTAAATATAGTGTCAGAGCTGTGGCTGTTGTTCACACTGTAGACAGTAAATATAGTGTCAGAGCTGTGGCTGTTGTTCACACTGTAGACAGTAAATATAGTGTCAGAGCTGTGGCTGTTGTTCACACTACAGACAGTAAATATAGTGTCAGAGCTGTGGCTGTTGTTCACACTACAGACAGTAAATATAGTGTCAGAGCTGTGGCTGTTGTTCACACTACAGACAGTAAATATAGTGTCAGAGCTGTGGCTGTTGTTCACACTGTAGACAGTAAATATAGTGTCAGAGCTGTGGCTGTTGTTCACACTGTAGACAGTAAATATAGTGTCAGAGCTGTGGCTGTTGTTCACACTGTAGACAGTAAATATAGTGTCAGAGCTGTGGCTGTTGTTCACACTGTAGACAGTAAATATAGTGTCAGAGCTGTGGCTGTTGTTCACACTACAGACAGTAAATATAGTGTCAGAGCTGTGGCTGTTGTTCACACTACAGACAGTAAATATAGTGTCAGAGCTGTGGCTGTTGTTCACACTACAGACAGTAAATATAGTGTCAGAGCTGTGGCTGTGGTTCACACTACAGACAGTAAATATAGTGTCAGAGCTGTGGCTGTTGTTCACACTGTAGACAGTAAATATAGTGTCAGAGCTGTGGCTGTTGTTCACACTGTAGACAGTAAATATAGTGTCAGAGCTGTGGCTGTTGTTCACACTGTAGACAGTAAATATAGTGTCAGAGCTGTGGCTGTTGTTCACACTGTAGACAGTAAATATAGTGTCAGAGCTGTGGCTGTTGTTCACACTGTAGACAGTAAATATAGTGTCAGAGCTGTGGCTGTTGTTCACACTGTAGACAGTAAATATAGTGTCAGAGCTGTGGCTGTGGTTAGTAACAGACTGTCTATCTGCTGTGTTTCAGATGTCTTTGTGTTTGAGAAGCCCAGTCACAGTGACAGCATGGAGAGGGTACGCAGCGACTTTGCTATGGAAACAGACACGGACGGACTGGTGGGTGTCCAATCAGCACGAGGCCCACCCCACCACCCCCCCAACCCCCTCAACTTCTCCAGCAAGCTGGGCCACTGGAGCTCAGAGATCAGGTAAGGTCTGGTGTAAGGGCTGTGATAAGGACTGGGCCTAGTGTAAGGGCTGTGATAAGGACTGGGCCTAGTGTAAGGGCTGTGATAAGGACTGGGCCTAGTGTAAGGGCTGTGGTAAGGACTGGGCCTAGTGTAAGGGCTGTGGTAAGGACTGGGCCTAGTGTAAGGGCTGTGATAAGGACTGGGCCTAGTGTAAGGGCTGTGATAAGGACTGGGCCTAGTGTAAGGGCTGTGATAAAGACTGGGCCTAGTGTAAGGGCTGTGATAAAGACTGGGCCTGGTGTAAGGGCTGTGATAAGGACTGGGCCTGGTGTAAGGGCTGTGATAAGGACTGGGCCTGGTGTCAGGGCTGTGATAAGGACTGGGCCTGGTGTAAGGGCTGTGATAAGGACTGGGCCTGGTGTAAGGGCTGTGATAAGGACTGGGCCTGGTGTAAGGGCTGTGATAAGGACTGTTTCTGGTGTAAGGGCTGTGATAAGGACTGTTTCTGGTGTAAGGGCTGTGATAAGGACTGGGCCTAGTGTAAGGGCTGTGGTAAGGACTGGTTCTGGTGTAAGGTCTGTGGTAAGGACTGAGTATTTTGTAAAGGCTGTGGAAAGGAATGAGTCTTTTGTAAGGGCTGTGGTAAGGACTGAGTCTTTTGTAAGGGCTGTGGTAAGGGAATACCCCCCTGATTTGGACAAAAACAAATTGCGGAATATTGGCATTGGACAAACCATATACACGATGGCCAATACCACCCAATTTGGCGTTGATTCATGCAAAGTATATTGCAAATGCCATATGGCAATTGCCAATTGTAACACTTCAAAATTCCAATAGGGGGCGTGTGCGTTCCACCGGGGCTTTTCATATTGCAAATGGCACCCAAGTCAACATCCAAAAGCCAAATTTTGAAAAAAGAATAAAAATAAAAAAAACTTAAAATCCCTTAAAAAAGTGCTTTCTGGACCTTTTTTCGAAATTCTTTCGAGTTTTTTGTCAATTACACATGTGTAAGAACTGTATGAGTATACTTTTGTCATCATATATATATATATTTTTAAGTACATGCGCATAAGGCACATGTTTTGTCCATTTGCAATATGATTTCATAGGAAGTCAAAAGTCAAAAGTCAAAAATGTCAAAATTTGGTAAAAAACTTCACACATCCTTAAAAAAGTGCTTTCTGGACCTTTTTTCAAAATTCTTTCGATTTTTGTGTCAATTACACATGTATAAGAACTTTATCAACATACTTTAGTCATACTTTATTATCATATATATATATATATATTTTTACTTGTGCATAAGGCATATGTTTTCTCCATTTGGAATATGATTTCATAGGAAGTCAAAAGTCAAAAGTCAAAAATGTCAAAATTTGGTAAAAAACTTCATACATCCTTAAAGTGCTTTCTGGACCTTTTTTCAAAATTCTTTTGATTTTTGTGTCAATAACACATGTATAAGAACTTTATCAACATACTTTAGTCATGCTTTATTATCATATTTTTTTTACTTGTACATAAGGCATATGTTTTCTCCATTTGCAATATGATGTCATAGGAAGTCAAAAGTCAAGAGTCAAAAGTAACGATTTTCCTCCGTGCAACTGATGATCTAAAATGTGCAACAAAAATGTTTTGATTTTTTTTGTTTATGTTTCCTTACTTTTTCAAAGTCACTGTGCATTTGCAATATGTTTTAATGGGCAGGTACCATCACGAATTTGTCATGCTCAAATTTCAAACTTTACTTTGCTCAAACTATACCTTTGTCAACTTGTATTACATATTTCTTTTTGTTTTACTTGTGCATAAGGCATATGTTTTCTCCATTTGCAATATGATGTCATAGGAAGTCAAAAGTCAAAGTCAAAAGTAAATATTTTCCTCCGTGCACCTGGTGATCTGAAATGTGCACCTGGTGACCTGAAATGTGCACCTGGTGATCTAAAATATGCAACTGGTAACCCCCAAAAAAAATTTTGGGATGTTTTTTTGTTTATGTTTCCTTACTTTTTCAAAGTCACTGTGCATTTGCAATATGTTTTAATTGGCAGGTACCATCACGAATTTGTCATGCTCAAAATTCAAGCTTGTGATCTAAAATATGCAGCTGGTTACCCAACATTTTTTGGGATGTTTTTTTGTTTATGTTTCCTTACTTTTTCAAAGTCACTGTGCATTTGCAATATGTTTTAATGGGCAGGTACCATCACTAATTTGTTTATGTTTCCTTACTTTTTCAAAGTCACTGTGCATTTGCAATATGTTTCAATGGGCAGGTACCATCACGAATTTGTCATGCTCAAAATTTTTTAGATGTATTTTTTTTTGTTTCCTTACTTTTTCAAAGTCACTGTGCATTTGCAATATGTTTCAATGGGCAGGTACCATCACGAATTTGTCATGCTATAAATTCAAGCTTTACTTTGCTCAAACTATACCTTTGTCATCTTGTGATCTAAAATATGCAACTGGTTACCTAAAACATTTGTTGATGTTTTTTTGTTTATGTTTCCTTACTTTTTAAAAGTCACTGCATTTGCAATATGTTTCAATGGGCAGGTACCATCACGAATTTGTCATGCTCAACATTTTTTAGATGTATTTTTTTTGGTTTCTTACTTTTTCAAAGTCACTGTGCATTTGCAATATGTTTTAATGGGCAGGTACCATCACGAATTTGTCATGCTATAAAAATCCTGCAGGAATGTGAAATTGACTGGCCCGATGAACTCGGGATGGCTTTGCAGTGATTCTGGGTCATCTCAATCGCTCGTTTGGGTTGATTTCAGAATGTCGCTTTTGGTGATGTTTTTTCACTATAGAATCATATTGCAAATGTACAAGAGTCAAGTGGACAAGAGTCCATCAGTCAATTAGATATCATTCTGACCACCAAACTGATACAAACTGACACCAAACCCACTTTTTCCAACTCGTTTAGTAGCCAACTATTACATACTTCAGAGCTGGCCCAAAATTCACAACGCCTTCGGTTCAAACCATAAAAAAACCATAAAACACGTAGTTACGTTCTAGCTGCGGGTCCATTTCTTATGTTATGTGTTGGCCTAGCTGAGGCGACCCCGAATCCCAAGTTTCGGCTCGATAGGTCATTTGGTGTCCGAGAAAAACCCTAATTGGTGCTGAAAATCCACTATTTTCCATGACTTGCTACGGGGTCCTTGAATGAGCTATCGGACAGAAACGTTGGGGTCTGTCTATATGGGCCGAGACGTTCGCAATGCACCTAGTCTTGCGACTCTGGGACATTTCTAAATGTCGTCATTTTCGTGATGCAAAAATGAATTGAAGTTATTTCAAATGTACGAGGCTGTTTCTCGGTCCGAGAACCTTCTAGAGCCACGTAACTCACCACGCACCATCTACGGGAGGTCTAGAACAGGTTTCTAAAGTTTCGGAACTCTAGGTCCGACGGTTCTTTTTTAGCTCCAACAAAGCTAACTATTGGAGCCACTGTCTGTCTCTACGCACCCCAATACGTCCCTCCTTCCAAGTTGTGTTTTAGTGTGATTTTTTTTTCCTTTGAATTTTTTTGGGAAAAATGACTGATTTACAGTTCACGGGGGTTGCCTAATCACACATATGAAGTTTTGGAAAGATCAGACTTTTTTAACCCTTCGAAACAGCCCCTGAGACACCAATTATGGCACTTCCGGTTGGCACAGGAAGTTATAAATCAACACATATCCTCATTGGGGTATGCTGTTACAGAATCCTGAGTTTTAAGTCCTTACGTTAAGAATTGACTGATCTACACAGGGTTGAATGCACTATGTCTATCAAACTGCATGCAGTGTATGGGTAAACACTTTTAGGGGCATTTTAACCACTTCCGGTTGGTCCAGGAAGCTTAGAATCAAATCCAAATCCAATTTTATTTGTCACATACACATGGTTAGCAGATGTTAGTGCGAGTGTAGCGAAATGCTTGTGCTTCTAGTTCCGACAATGCAGTAATAACAAGTAATCTAACTAACAATTCCAAAACTACTGTCTTGTACACAGTGTAAGGGGATAAAGAATATGTACATAAGGATATATGAATGAGTGATGGTACAGAGCAGCATAGGCAAGATACAGTAGATGGTATCGAGTACAGTATGTACAAATGAGATGAGTATGTAAACAAAGTGGCATAGTATAGTATAAAGTGGCTAGTGATACATGTATTACATAAGGATACCGTCGATGATATAGAGTACAGTATATACGTATGCATATGAGATGAATAATGTAGGGTAAGTAACATTTATATAAGGTAGCATTGTTTAAAGTGGCTAGTGATATATTTATGTCATTTCCCATCAATTCCCATTATTAAAGTGGCTGGAGTTGAGTCAGTGTCAGTGTGTTGGCAGCAGCCACTCAGTGTTAGTGGTGGCTGTTTAACAGTCTGATGGCCTTGAGATAGAAGCTGTTTTTCAGTCTCTCGGTCCCAGCTTTGATGCACCTGTACTGACCTCGCCTTCTGGATGATAGCGGGGTGAACAGGCAGTGGCTCGGGTGGTTGATGTCCTTGATGATCTTTATGGCCTTCCTGTGACATCGGGTGGTGTAGGTGTCCTGGAGGGCAGGTAGTTTCAACACAGGTAGACCTCATAGTGGCCTGATGGACTGGTACCGAAGACAGGTTCATACGGCATTCATAACCCACATAGGCCTCAGGTTGAAATTAGGGGTGCAGGCAATGTATTCCTATGGGGAGAGATGACACTGTAATCTGTGAGATCAAAAAACACTGTTTTACTGTTAAGGGTTAATGCCACACGGTCAAGGTTAGGCTTGTTCAGATCGGGAGGACCTTAGGAACATTCACGTGGTGGAATTTTTCTTCTCACCCTAACGGTTCTCTCACTGTCACCCAAAAGCAAATGACATTGTGGTGCAGGCTTCATTTTGGGCCTACTATTCTAATGCTCGCTGCGCCTAGACCGAGCGAGCTACGGTCAAGCGGGATATCTCGCTGAACTCGGTACGGCCTAGGGATTATGGTAATGCCATTTCCTGCTCTCTGTGTCTTTAAGCACCGCACTTTATCACTCCATCCTTCCTGTGTGTGTGTGAGGGAGCTTTTCTTTGACATCTGTTGGGATTAATGACTGATTTACAGTTCAGAAGGGTTACCTAGTCACACATATGAAGTTTTGGAGAGATGTGACTTTTTTAACCCTTCGAAACAGAGAGTGTGACCCAATTAAAGGCACTTCCGGTTGGCACAGGAAGCTATAAGTAAACACATGTCTTGATTTACATAGCCACTTACAGAATCCCGAGTTTTAAGTCTTTACGTTAAGAATTGACTGATCTACACAGGGTTGAATGCACTATGTCTATCAAACTGCAGGCAGTGTATGGGTAAACACTTTTAGGGGCATTTTAACCACTTCCGGTTGCTCCAGGAAGCTGAGATTCGACACAGGTAGACCTCATAGTGGCCTGATGGACTGGTACCGAAGACAGGTTCATACGGCATTCATAACCCATATAGGCTTCAGGTTGAATTTTGTGGTGCAGGCTATGTATTCCTATGGGGAGAGATGTCACTGTAATCTGTGAGATCAAAAAACCCTGTTTTACTGTGAAGGGTTAATGCCACACGGTCAAGGTTAGGCTTGTTCAGATCGGGAGGACCTTAGGAACATTCATGTGGTGGAATTTTTCTTCTCACCCTAACGGTTCTCTCACTGCCCCCCAAAATCAAATGACATTGTGGTGCAGGCTTCATTTTGGGCCTTCTTTTTTTCAAGTTTGCTGCACTCAGAACGAGCTACGGTCAAGCGGGGCGTCTCCTTGAACTCGGCACAGTCTGGAGACTATGGTGATGCCATTTTTTGTGTTGATTTCAGAATGCCATTTTGGTGATGGTCCCTCTCCGTTTAAACATATTGCAAATGTACAAAAGTCAACTAGCAAGTCAGTGTCCATCAGTCAATTAGATGTCATTATGACACCAAATGGATATCAATTGACACCAAACCCACTTTTTCCTACTCATTTAGTAGCCAACTATCACATATGTCAGAGCAGGCCCATAATTCACAGCGCCTTCAGTTGAAAACATAATAAAAAGGTAAAACACATAGTTACGTTCTAGCTGCGGGTCCAGTTTGGACATTATGTGAAGTCCTATGTGAGGCGACCCCGAATCCCGAGTTTCGGCTCGATAGGTCATTTGGTGTCCGAGAAAAACCCTAATTGGTGCTGAAAATCCACTATTTTCCATGACTTGCTACGGGGTCCTTGAATGAGCTATCGGACAGAAACTTTGGGGTCCGTCTCTATGGGCCGAGCCGGTTTCAACGCACCTAGCCTTGCGTCTCTGAGACTTTTCTAAACGTCGTCATTTTCGTGATGCAAAAATGAATTGAAGTTATTTCAAATGTACGAGGCTGTTTCTCGGTCCGAGAACCGTCTAGAGCCACGTAACTCGCCACGTAACTCGCCACGCACCATGGCCCGGAGGTCTAGAACAGGTTTCTAAAGTTTCGGAACTCTAGGCCCGACCGTTCTTTTTTAGCTCCAACAAAGCTAACTATTGCAGCCACTGTCTGTCTCTACGCACCCCAATACGTCCCTCCATCCAAGTTGTGTTTTAGTGCAATTTTTTTTTCCTTTGATTTTTTTTGGGAAAAATGACTGATTTACAGTTCATGGGGGTTGCCTAATCACATATATGAAGTTTTGGACAGATCTGACTTTTTTAACCCTTCGAAACAGCCCCTGAGACACCAATTATGGCACTTCCGGTTGGCACAGGAAGCTATAAATCACCACATGTCTTGATTGACATGGCCACTTACAGAATCCTGAGTTTTAAGTCTTTACGTTAAGAATTGACTGATCTACACAGGGTTGAATGCACTATGTCTATCAAACTGCAGGCAGTGTATGGTTAAACACTTTTAGGGTGATTTGAACCACTTCCGGTTGGTCCAGGAAGCTTAGAATCAACACAGGTAGACCTCATAGTGGCCTGATGGACTGGTACCGAAGACAGGTTCATACGGCATTCATAACCCACATAGGCCTCAGGTTGAATTTTGTGGTGCAGGCTATGTATTCCTATGGGGAGAGATGACACTGTAATCTGTGAGATCAAAAAACACTGTTTTACTGTTAAGGGTTAATGCCACACGGTCAAGGTTAGGCTTGTTCAGATCGGGAGGACCTTAGGAACATTCCTATGGTGGAATTTTTCTTCTCACCCTAACGGTTCTCTCACTCTCACCCAAAAGCAAATGACATTGTGGTGCAGGCTTCATTTTGGGCCTAATATTCTAATGGTTGCTGCGCCTAGACCGAGCGAGCTACGGTCAAGCGGGATAGCTCGTTGAACTCAGCACAGTCTGGAGACTATGGTGATGCCATTTTTTGTGTTGATTTCAGAATGCCATTTTGGTGATGGTCCCTCTCCGTTTAAACATATTGCAAATGTACAAAAGTCAACTAGCAAGTCAGTGTCCATCAGTCAATTAGATGTCATTATGACACCAAACCCACTTTTTCCTACTCATTTAGATGCCAACTATCATATATGTCAGAGCAGTCCCATAATTCACAGCGCCTCTAGTTTAAAACATAATAAAAAGGTAAAACACATAGTTACGTTCTAGCTGCGGGTCCAGTTCGGACATTATGTGAAGTCCTATGTGAGGCGACCCCGAATCCCGAGTTTCGGCTCGATAGGTCATTTGGTGTCCGAGAAAAACCCTAATTGGTGCTGAAAATCCACTTATTTCCATGCCTTGCTACGGGGTCCTTGAACGAGCTATCGGACAGAAACTTTGGGGTCCGTCTCTATGGGCCGAGCCGGTTTCAACGCACCTAGCCTTGCGTCTCTGAGACTTTTCTAAACGTCGTCATTTTCGTGATGCAAAAATGAATTGAAGTTATTCCAAATGTACGAGGCTGTTTCTCGGTCCGAGAACCATCTAGAGCCACGTAACTCGCCACGCACCATGGCCCGGAGGTCTAGAACAGGTTTCTAAAGTTTCGGAACTCTAGGTCCGACCGTTCTTTTTTAGCTCCAACAAAGCTAACTATTGCAGCCACTGTCTGTCTCTACGCACCCCAATACGTCCCTCCATCCAAGTTGTGTTTTAGTGCAATTTTTTTTTCCTTTGATTTTTTTGGGGAAAAATGACTGATTTACAGTTCATGGGGGTTGCCTAATCACATATATGAAGTTTTGGACAGATCTGCATTTTTTAACCCTTCGAAACAGCCCCTGAGACACCAATTATGGCACTTCCGGTGGCACAGGAAGTTATAAATCAACACATATCCTCATTGGGGTATGCTGTTACAGAATCCTGAGTTTTAAGTCCTTACGTTAAGAATTGACTGATCTACACAGGGTTGAATGCACTATGTCTATCAAACTGCATGCAGTGTATGGGTAAACACTTTTAGGGGCATTTTAACCACTTCCGGTTGGTCCAGGAAGCTTAGAATCGACACAGGTAGACCTCATAGTGGCCTGATGGACTGGTACCGAAGACAGGTTCATACGGCATTCATAACCCACATAGGCCTCAGGTTGAAATTAGGGGTGCAGGCAATGTATTCCTATGGGGAGAGATGACACTGTAATCTGTGAGATCAAAAAACACTGTTTTACTCTTAAGGGTTAATGCCACACGGTCAAGGTTAGGCTTGTTGAGATCGGGAGGACCTTAGGAACATTCATGTGGTGGAATTTTTCTTCTCACCCTAACGGTTCTCTCACTGTCACTCAAAAGCAAATGACATTGTGGGGCAGGCTTCATTTTGGGCCTACTATTCTAATGGTCGGTTATTGTGTTATTTCAGAAAATCATAGAAAATCACAGAAATGTCGCAGAGCTCCGCAGCACACTTTAAAAAGATTTGTATGAACACCCTGCAACTGGATCTGTAACCGTTGAAAAAAAAAAACGCCTATTTGTGACCATCACCAATTTGTCATTGTTCCGTTTCTCTTAAATGACGATAGATAAATGGCTGGTTCTTTTTTTATTGACACCGGAGGCTCCTTGGCTTTGACCTGAAGTGGAAAAATAATTTCTCTACTTCCATTTTAAGCCTTTAATCCCAGAAAAATGGCCGTAGCTCAAAAACCGTCGAGGCCTAGACGCCATCCCGTTCGGGGCCAACTGCCCGTTACGCCAACCCTACGCTCGCCAAGTTTCGGCTTCAAAATATTTTCAGTTTTTGAGATAAGGCCCCGTCGCGATTCGTGATGTTTTGCCAAATTGCCATATGATTCCGTATGCCATCTGGTGGGAGTGTCCGGGACGGCGGAAAAACGGTCCGAAACTTGTTTTTTTTTTTTAACGGAAACCGAACGTCCGACAAAGTTCATTCGACGACTTCCCGGTAGGTCCGGCCCTACCGCACGGCCCGACGCCGACCGCGAATTTTACAAACGATTTCGGACGTCAGGTAAGGGACCGTACATTTGCAATATGGACTTTCTCACTGATCATACACGAAATGCCGAAATGTTCCCTTATGTATGTAAGGACTGAGTCTGGTGTAAGGGTTGTGGCTGTGGTAAGGACTGGGTCTAGTGTAAGGGCTGTGGTAAGGACTGGGCCTAGTGTAAGGGCTGTGGTAAGGACTGAGTCTTTTCTAAGGGCTGTGGTAAGGACTGAGTCTTTTGTAAGGGCTGTGGTAAGGACTGAGTCTGGTGTAAGGGTTGTGGCTGTGGTAAGGACTGGGCCTAGTGTAAGGGCTGTGGTAAGGACTGGGCCTAGTGTAAGGGCTGTGGTAAGGACTGGGTCTGGTGTAAGGGCTGTGGTAAAGACTGTGTCTGTTGTAAGGGGTGTGGTAAGGACTGGGTCTGGTGTAAGGACTGTGGTAAGGACTGGGTCTGGTGTAAGGGCTGGGTCTGGTGTAAGGGCTGTGGCTGTGGTAAAGACTGGGTCTGGTGTAAGGGGTGTGGTAAGGACTGGGTCTGGTGTAAGGGGTGTGGCTGTGGTAAGGACTGGGTCTGGTGTAAGGGGTGTGGCTGTGGTAAGGACTGGGTCTGGTGTAAGGGCTGTGGTAAGGACTGAGTCTGGTGTAAGGGCTGTGGCTGTGGTAAAGACTGGGTCTGGTAAAAGGGCTGTGGTAAGTAGAGGTCAACCGACTAATTGGAATGGCCAATTAATTAGGGCCGATTTCAAGTTTTCATAACAATCGGTAATTGGCATTTTTGGACACCGATCATAGCTGATTACGTTGCACTCCACGAGGAGACTGCGTGGCAGGCTGACTACCTGTTACTCCACGAGGAGACTGCGTGGCAGGCTGACTACCTGTTACTCCACGAGGAGACTGCGTGGCAGGCTGACTACCTGTTATGCGAGTGCAGCAAGGAGCCAAGGTAAGGTGCTAGCTAGCATTGAACATATCTTATAAAAAAACAATCTTAACATAATCACTAGTTAACTACACATGGTTGATGATATTACTAGTTTATCCAGCTTGTCCTGCGTTGCATGTAATCAATGTGGCGCCTGTTAATTTATCATTGAATCACAGCCTACTTCACCAAACGGGTGATTTAACAAGCGCATTCGCGATAAAAGCACTGTCGTTGCACCAATGTGTACCTAACCAAAAACATCAACGCCTTTCTTAAAATCAATACACTATTATATATTTTTAAACCTGCATATTTAGTTAATATTGCCTGCTAACATGAATTTATTTTAACTAGGGAAATTGTTTAATTTCTCTTGCGTTCTGTGCAACAGAGTCAGGGTATATGCAGCAGTTTGGGCCGTCTGGCTCGTTGCGAACTATGTGAAGACCATTTCTTCCTAACAAAGACAGCCAACTTCACCAAACGGGGGATGATTTAACAAAAGCACATTTGTGTAAAAAGCACAATCGTTGCACGAATGTACCTAAACATCAATGCCTTTCTTAAAATCAATACACAGAAGTATATTTTTTTTAAACCTGCATATTTAGTTAAAAGAAATCCAGGTGAGCAGGCAATATTAACCAGGTGAAATTGTGTCACTTCTCTTGCGTTCATTGCACGCAGAGTCAGTGTATATGCAACAGTTTGGGCCGCCTAATTTGCCAGAATTTTATGTAATTATGACATAACATTGAAGGTTGTGCAATGTAACAGGAATATTTAGACATATGGATGCCACCCGTTAGATAAAATACGGAACGGTTCCGTATTTCACTGAAAGAATAAACGTTTTGTTTTCGAGATGATCGTTTCCAAATTCGACCATATTAATGACCAAAGGCTCGTATTTCCGTGTGTTATTATGTTATAACTGAGTCTATGATTTGATAGAGCAGTCTGACTGAGTGGTGGTAGGCAGCAGCAGGCTTGTAAGCAAGCCTTCAAACAGCACTTTCGTGCGTTTTGCCAGCAGCTCGTAGTTGTGCTTCAAGCTGTTTGAGCTGTTTATGACTTCAAGCCTATCAACTCCCGAGATTAGGCTGGTGTAACCAATGTGAAATGGCTAGCTAGTTAGCGGGGTGCGCGCTAATAGCATTTCAAACGTCACTCGCTCTGAGACTTGGAGTAGTTGTTCCCCTTGCTCTGCATGGGTAATGCTGCTTCAAGGGTGGCTGTTGTCGATGTGTTCCTGGTTCGAGCCCAGGTAGCGGCGAGGAGAGGGATGGAAGCTATACTGTTACACTGGCAATACTAAAGTGCCTATAAGAACATCCAATAGTCAAAGGTACATGAAATACAAATGGTATAGAGAGAAATAGTCCTATAATTCCTATAATAACTACAACCTAAAACTTCTTACCTGGGAATATTGAAGACTCATGTTAAAAGGAACCACCAGCTTTCATATGTTCTCATGTTCTGAGCAAGGAACTGAAACATTAGCTTTTTTATATGGCACTTTTACTTTCTTCTCCAACACTTTGTTTTTGCATTATTTAAACCAAATTGGACATGTTTCATTATTTATTGATGTATTATATTAAGTGTTTATTCAGTATTGTTGTAATTGTCATTATTACAAACATATATATTTTTTAAATCGGCCGATTTAATTGGTATCGGCTTTTTTTGGTCCTCCAATAATCGGTATCGGCATTGAAAAATCCTAATCGGTCGACCTCTAGTATATAGGAATATACAGTATAGTGAATATACACTACATGGCCAAAAGTATGTGGACATCTCAACAATCCGTTTCTGTACGGCCCTCGCTTTGTGCTCAGGGGCATTGTCATGCTGAAACAGGAAAGGGCCTTCCCCAAACTGTTGCCACAAACTTTGAAGCAGAGAATCGTCTAGAATGTCATTGTCTGCTGTGGTGTTAAGATTTCCCTTCACTGAAACTTAAGAGGCCTAGCCCGAACCCTGAAAAACAGCTCCAGACCATTATTCCTCATCCACCAAACTTTACAGTTGGCACTATGCATTCGGGCAAGTTGCGTTCTCCTGTCATCCACCAAACCCAGATTCGTCGTCAGACTGCCAGATTGGGAAGCGTGATTCATCACTCCAGAGAACGCTTTTCAACTACTCCAGAGTCCACATCTCTAGCAGGGCAGACATTTGACAAACTGACTTGTTGTAAAGGTGGCATCCTATGACGGTGCCACGTTGAACGTCCCTGAGCTCTTCAGTGAGGCCATTCTACTGCCAATGTTTGTCTATGGAGATTGCGTGGCTGTGTGCTCGATTTTATACACCTATCAGCAACGGGTGTGGCTGAAATAGCTGAATCCACTCATTTGAAGGGTTGTCCACATACTTTTGTGTATATAGTGTATATGTCTATGGGACGAACACCGCAGCAGCCTTTGAATAACCCAACCAATAACCCAAGAAGCCTAGACTCTCAGGTTATTAAAGGGGAAGTAGCTACTAACCTAGCCTCTCAGGTTATTAAAGGGGAAGTAGCTACTAACCTAGACTCTCAGGTTATTAAAGGGGAAGTAGCTACTAACCTAGACTCTCAGGTTATTAAAGGGACAGTAGCTACTAACCTAGACTCTCAGGTTATTAAAGGGACAGTAGCTACTAACCTAGACTCTCAGGTTATTAAAGGGACAGTAGCTACTAACCTAGACTCTCAGGTTATTAAAGGGACAGTAGCTACTAACCTAGACTCTCAGGTTATTAAAGGGACAGTAGCTACTAACCTAGACTCTCAGGTTATTAAATTGACAGTAGCTACTAACCTAGACTCTCAGGTTATTAAAGGGGAAGTAGCTACTAACCTAGACTCTCAGGTTATTAAAGGGACAGTAGCTACTTACCTAGACTCGGGTTATTAAAGGGACAGTAGCTACTAACCTAGACTCTCAGGTTATTAAATGGGAAGTAGCTACTAACCTAGACTCTCAGGTTATTAAAGGGGAAGTAGCTACTAACCTAGACTCTCAGGTTATTAAAGGGGAAGTAGCTACTAACCTAGACTCTCAGGTTATTAAAGGGACAGTAGCTACTAACCTAGACTCTCAGGTTATTAAAGGGACAGTAGCTACTAACCTAGACTCTCAGGTTATTAAAGGGACAGTAGCTACTAACCTAGACTCTCAGGTTATTAAAGGGACAGTAGCTACTAACCTAGACTCTCAGGTTATTAAAGGGACAGTAGCTACTAACCTAGACTCTCAGGTTATTAAAGGGACAGTAGCTACTAACCTAGACTCTCAGGTTATTAAAGGGGAAGTAGCTACTAACCTAGACTCTCAGGTTATTAAAGGGACAGTAGCTACTAACCTAGACTCTCAGGTTATTAAAGGGACAGTAGCTACTGGCCTAGACTCTCAGGTTATTAAAGGGACAGTAGCTACTGGCCTAGACTCTCAGGTTATTAAATGGACAGCAGCTACTGGCCTAGACTCTCAGGTTATTAAAGGGACAGTAGCTACTGGCCTAGACTCTCAGGTTATTAAAGGGACAGTAGCTACTGGCCTAGACTCTCAGGTTATTAAAGGGACAGTAGCTACTGGCCTAGACTCTCAGGTTATTAAATGGACAGTAGCTACTGGCCTAGACTCTCAGGTTATTAAAGGGACAGTAGCTACTGGCCTAGACTATCAGGTTATTAAAGGGACAGTAGCTACTGGCCTAGACTCTCAGGTTATTAAAGGGACAGTAGCTACTGGCCTAGACTCTCAGGTTATTAAAGGGAAAGTAGCTACTAACCTAGACTCTCAGGTTATTAAATTGACAGTAGCTACTGGCCTAGACTCTCAGGTTATTAAAGGGACAGTAGCTACTAACCTAGACTCTCAGGTTATTAAAGGGACAGTAGCTACTGGCCTAGACTCTCAGGTTATTAAAGGAACAGTAGCTACTAACCTAGACTCTCAGGTTATTAAAGGGACAGTAGCTACTGGCCTAGACTCTCAGGTTATTAAAGGGGAAGTAGCTACTAACATAGACTCTCAGGTTATTAAATGGACAGTAGCTACTGGCCTAGACTCTCAGGTTATTAAAGGGACAGTAGCTACTGGCCTAGACTCTCAGATTATTAAAGGGACAGTAGCTACTAACCTAGACTCTCAGGTTATTAAAGGGACAGTAGCTACTGGCCTAGACTCTCAGGTTATTAAAGGGACAGTAGCTACTAACCTAGACTCTCAGGTTATTAAAGGGGAAGTAGCTACTAACCTAGACTCTCAGGTTATTAAAGGGGAAGTAGCTACTAACCTAGACTCTCAGGTTATTAAAGGGACAGTAGCTACTAACCTAGACTCTCAGGTTATTAAATGGACAGTAGCTACTAACCTAGACTCTCAGGTTATTAAAGGGACAGTAGCTACTAACCTAGACTCTCAGGTTATTAAAGGGACAGCAGCTACTGGCCTAGACTCTCAGGTTATTAAATGGACAGTAGCTACTGGCCTAGACTCTCAGGTTATTAAAGGGACAGTAGCTACTGGCCTAGACTCTCAGGTTATTAAAGGGACAGTAGCTACTAACCTAGACTCTCAGGTTATTAAAGGGACAGTAGCTACTGGCCTAGACTCTCAGGTTATTAAAGGGACAGTAGCTACTAACCTAGACTCTCAGGTTATTAAATGGACAGTAGCTACTGGCCTAGACTCTCAGGTTATTAAAGGGGAACTAGCTACTAACCTAGACTCTCAGGTTATTAAAGAGACAGTAGCTACTGGCCTAGACTCTCAGGTTATTAAAGGGGAAGTAGCTACTAACCTAGACTCTCAGGTTATTAAATGGACAGTAGCTACTAACCTAGACCCTCAGGTTATTAAAGGGGAAGTAGCTACTAACCTAGACTCTCAGGTTATTAAATGGACAGTAGCTACTAACCTAGACTCTCAGGTTATTAAAGGGGAAGTAGCTACTAACCTAGACTCTCAGGTTATTAAAGGGACAGTAGCTACTGGCCTAGACTCTCAGGTTATTAAAGGGACAGTAGCTACTAACCTAGACTCTCAGGTTATTAAAGGGACAGTAGCTACTGGCCTAGACTCTCAGGTTATTAAAGGGACAGTAGCTACTGGCCTAGACTCTCAGGTTATTAAAGGGACAGTAGCTACTAACCTAGACTCTCAGGTTATTAAAGGGACAGTAGCTACTGGCCTAGACTCTCAGGTTATTAAAGGGACAGTAGCTACTAACCTAGACTCTCAGGTTATTAAATGGACAGTAGCTACTGGCCTAGACTCTCAGGTTATTAAAGGGGAACTAGCTACTAACCTAGACTCTCAGGTTATTAAAGAGACAGTAGCTACTGGCCTAGACTCTCAGGTTATTAAAGGGGAAGTAGCTACTAACCTAGACTCTCAGGTTATTAAATGGACAGTAGCTACTAACCTAGACCCTCAGGTTATTAAAGGGGAAGTAGCTACTAACCTAGACTCTCAGGTTATTAAATGGACAGTAGCTACTAACCTAGACTCTCAGGTTATTAAAGGGACAGTAGCTACTGGCCTAGACTCTCAGGTTATTAAAGGGACAGTAGCTACTAACCTAGACTCTCAGGTTATTAAATGGACAGTAGCTACTGGCCTAGACTCTCAGGTTATTAAAGGGACAGTAGCTACTAACCTAGACTCTCAGGTTATTAAAGGGGAAGTAGCTACTAACCTAGACTCTCAGGTTATTAAAGGGACAGTAGCTACTGGCCTAGACTCTCAGGTTATTAAAGGGACAGTAGCTACTAACCTAGACTCTCAGGTTATTAAAGGGACAGTAGCTACTGGCCTAGACTCTCAGGTTATTAAAGGGACAGTAGCTACTAACCTAGACTCTCAGGTTATTAAATTGACAGTAGCTACTGGCCTAGACTCTCAGGTTATTAAATGGACAGTAGCTACTGGCCTAGACTCTCAGGTTATTAAAGGGGAAGTAGCTACTAACCTAGACTCTCAGGTTATTAAAGGGACAGTAGCTACTAACCTAGACTCTCAGGTTATTAAAGGGACAGTAGCTACTGGCCTAGACTCTCAGGTTATTAAAGGGACAGTAGCTACTGGCCTAGACTCTCAGGTTATTAAAGGGGAAGTAGCTACTAACTTTCAGCCCATTGTACTCAGTGCCTGTTGAAACTGGTATGACTGGTGTAATATGCCTGTCAAAACTTCCTCTTGGAGAGAGATTGATGAAACACTAGCTCCATCTCTATAAGTGGTGTAATATGAAGTCTGACAACACAGTGCCGAGGGTAGAAACCAACTAGTTGTGATCCTACAGTTAGTGTGTGTTTATGAACAGTATGGCTGCTCTGCTCTACTTAACAGCCTTACTCTCTCCTTTAGAACACATCTGCTGCTTGGATGATGTCATGTTCTAGAATGCCAGAACTCACGGCTGTGTTGGAGCTGAGTATGGAGAGGTCAAATGGAAATCACAATTCTGAGTAACATTCCAAGAGCGATTTAACAAGCAATGGAGGGGAAGTTTCCGACTTACTATGTTGGGAAGTCTGACACACTAACTGGTCTTATAGCGCCAGGTTGAGAAAGCAGAAATGCTTCACCTTATCGTAGGTGTGAAAATACAGAGAGGAAATGGTTAGACAGACACCATGTGGGTGAAGGTTCACAAAACTTTCAGAGCCCAGAAATCATCAATCCCCACCAGTGGAAGACAATTGAACAAGAGTTATCTCAGTAACACGTCATCGTAGTTCTCTGTCTCTATTATCATCAGAATAACACATTATCATAGTTCTCTATTTTATTTTTTTATTTCACCTTTTTTTTAACCAGGTAGGCCAGTTGTGAACAAGTTCTCATTTACAACTGTGACCTGGCAAAGAAGTGCGAGAAAAACAACAACACAGTTACACCTGGAATAAACAAACGTACAGTCAATAACACAATAGAAAAGTCTATACACAGTGTGTGCAAATGTAGTACGATTAGGGAGGTAAGGCAATAAATAGGCCATAGTGGCGAAATAATGACATTTTAGCAATTAAACACTGGAGTGATAGATGTGCAGAAGATGAATGTGCAAGTAGAGATACTGGGGTGCAAAGGAGCAAAAAAAGAATAATATGGGGATGAGGTAGTTCATCAGAAGAACACATTATCATAGTTCTGTCCCTAATATCATCAGAATAACACATTATCATAGTTCTGTCCCTAATATCATCAGAAGAACACATTATCATAGTTCTGTCCCTAATATCATCAGAAGAACACATTATCATAGTTCTGTCCCTAATATCATCAGGAGAACACATTATCATAGTTCTGTCCCTGATATCATCAGAAGAACACATTATCATAGTTCTGTCCCTAATATCATCAGAAGAACACATTATCATAGTTCTGTCCCTAATATCATCAGAAGAACACATTATCATAGTTCTGTCCCTAATATCATCAGGAGAACACATTATCATAGTTATGTCCCTAATATCATCAGAAGAACACATTATCATAGTTCTGTCCCTAATATCATCAGAAGAACACATTATCATAGTTATTTCCCTAATATCATCAGAAGAACACATTATCATAGTTCTGTCCCTAATATCATCAGAAGAACACATTATCATAGTTCTGTCCCTAATATCATCAGAAGAACACATTATCATAGTTCTGTCCCTAATATCATCAGAATAACACATTATCATAGTTCTGTCCCTAATATCATCAGAAGAACACATTATCATAGTTCTGTCCCTAATATCATCAGAAGAACACATTATCATAGTTCTGTCCCTAATATCATCAGGAGAACACATTATCATAGTTCTGTCCCTAATATCATCAGGAGAACACATTATCATAGTTCTGTCCCTAATATCATCAGAAGAACACATTATCATAGTTCTTTCCCTAATATCATCAGGAGAACACATTATCATAGTTCTGTCCCTAATTTCATCAGAAGAACACATTATCATAGTTCTGTCCCTAATATCATCAGGACACATTATCATAGTTCTGTCCCTAATATCATCAGGACACATTATCATAGTTCTGTCCCTAATATCATCAGGAGAACACATTATCATAGTTCTGTCCCTAATATCATCAGAAGAACACATTATCATAGTTCTTTCCCTAATATCATCAGGAGAACACATTATCATAGTTCTGTCCCTAATATCATCAGAAGAACACATTATCATAGTTCTGTCCCTAATATCATCAGAAGAACACATTATCATAGTTCTTTCCCTAATATCATCAGGAGAACACATTATCATAGTTCTGTCCCTAATTTCATCAGAAGAACACATTATCATAGTTCTGTCCCTAATATCATCAGGACACATTATCATAGTTCTGTCCCTAATATCATCAGGACACATTATCATAGTTCTGTCCCTAATATCATCAGAACACATTATCATAGTTCTGTCCCTAATATCATCAGAAGAACACATTATCATAGTTCTGTCCCTAATATCATCAGGAGAACACATTATCATAGTTCTGTCCCTGATATCATCAGACCCAAGGCCAGAGTCCAGAGGCCTCACATACTTTCATTGAAATTCACTGATTGTTTGTCTTTTTTTTTGTCTAAAGAAACATTACAAATCTCCAGAAAAAATGCACATCATACATTAGGAAAGTACAGTAAGGTACAGTTGAAGTCGTAAGTTTACATACACCTTAGCCAAATACAATTAAACTCATTTTTTTTCACTATTCCTGACATTTAATCATAGTAAAAAGTCCCTGTCTTAGGTCAGTTAGGATTACCACTTTATTGTAAGAATGTGAAATGTCAGAATAATAGTAGAGTGATTTATTTCACCTTTTATTTCTTTCATCACATTCCCAGTGGGTCAGAAGTTTACGTACACTCAATTAGTATTTGGTAGCATTGCCTTTAAATTGTTTAACTTGGGTCAAACATTTTGGGTAGCCTTCCACAAGCTTCCCACAATAAGTTGGGTGAATTTTTGCCCATTCCTCCTGACAGAGCTGTGTAACTGAGTCCGGTTTGTAGGCCTCCTTGCTAGCACACGCCTTTTCAGTTCTGCCCACACATTTTCTATAGGATTGAGGTCAGGGCTTTGTGATGGCCACTCCAATCCCTTGACTTTGTTGTCCTTAAGCCATTTTGCCACAACTTTGGAAGTATGCTTGGGGTCATTGTCCATTTGGAAGACCCATTTGCGACCAAGCTTTAACTTCCTGACTGATGTCTTGAGATGTTGCTTCAATATATCCTCATAATTTTCCATACTCATGATGTCATCTATTTTGTGAAGTGTACCAGTCCCTCCTGCAGCAAAGCCCCACAACATGATGCTGCCACCTACGTGCTTCACGGTTGGGATGGTGTTCTTCGACTTGCAAGCCTCCCCCTTTTCCCTCCAAACATAACGATGGTCATTATGGCCAAACAGTTCTATATCTGTTTCATTAGACCAGAGGACATTCCTCCAAAAAGTATGATCGCAACTGTGAACCGTAGTCTGGCTTTTTAATGACGGTTTTGGAGCAGTGGCTTCTTCCTTGATGAGCGGCCTTTCAGGTTATGTCAGTATAGGACTCATTTTACTGTGGATATAGATACTTTTGTACCCGTTTCCTCCAGCATCTTCACAAGATCCTTTGCTGTTGTTCTGGGATTGATTTGCACTTTTTGCACCAAAGTACTTCATCTCTAGGAGACAGAACATGTCTCCTTCCTGAGCGGTATGACAGCTGCTTGGTCCCATGATGTTTATACTTGCATACTATTGTTTGTGCAGATGAACGTGGTACCTTCAGGTGTTTGGAAATTGCTCCCAAGGATGAACCGGGCTTGTGGAGGTCTACAATTTTTTTTACTGAGGTCTTGGCTGATTTCTTTTGATTTTCCCATGATGTCAAGCAAAGAGGCACTGAGTTTGAAGGTAGGCCTTGAAATACATCCACAGGTACACCTCCAATTGACTCAGGCTAATTGACATCATTTATCAGAAGCTTCTAAAGTCATGACATCATTTTCTGGAATTTTCCAAGCTGTTTAAAGGCACAGTCAACTTAGTGTATGTAAACTTCTGACCCACTGGAATTGTGATGCAGTGATTTACAAGTTAAATATTCTGTCTGTAAACAATTGTTGGAAAAATTACTTGTCATGCACAAAGTATCTGACTTGCCAAAACTATAGTTTGTTAACAAGAAATTTGTGGAGTGGTTGAAAAACTAGATTTAATGACTCCAACCTAAGTGTTTGTAAACTTCCGACTTCAACTGTATCTGCATTATACTCCAGGGAGCTACAGTAATATGCATTATACTACAGTAATATGCATTATACTCCAGGGAGCTACAGTATTATGCATTATACTACAGTAATATGCATTATGCTACAGTAATATGCATTATACTACAGTAATATGCATTATACTACAGTAATATGCATTATACTACAGTAATATGCATTATGCGACAGTAATATGCATTATGTGACAGTAATATGCATTATGCTACAGTAATATGCATTATGCTACAGTAATATGCATTATACTACAGTAATATACATTATGCTACAGTAATATGCATTATAATGCAGTAATATGCTTTATACTACAGTAATATGCATTATGCGACAGTAATATGCATTATGCTACAGTAATATGCATTATGCTATAGTAATATGCAGTATGCTATAGTAATATGCATTATCCTACAGTAATATGCATTATAATGCAGTAATATGCTTTATACTACAGTAATATGCATTATACTACAGTTATATGCATTATGCTACAGTAATATGCATTATGCTACAGTAATATGCATTATGCTACGGTAATATGCATTATACTACAGTAATATGCATTATACTACAGTAATATGCATTATACTACAGTAATATGCATTATGCTACAGTAATATGCATTATACTACAGTAATATGCATTATACTACAGTAATATGCATTATGCTACAGTAATATGCATTATACTACAGTAATATGCATTATACTACAGTAATATGCATTATGCTACAGTAATATGCATTATGCTACAGTAATATGCATTATGCTACAGTAATATGCATTGTGCTACAGTAATATGCAGTATACTACAGGGGGCTACAGTAATATGCATTATACTACAGTAATATGCATTATACTACAGTAATATGCATTATAATATGCATTATGCTACAGTAATATGCATTATGCTACAGTAATATGCAGTATACTCCAGGGAGCTACAGTAATATGCATTATACTACAGTAATATGCATTATGCTACAGTAATATGCAGTATACTCCAGGGAGCGACAGTAATATGCATTATACTACAGTAATATGCATTATACTACAGTAATATGAATTATACTACAGTAATATGCATTATACTACAGTAATATGCATTATACACCAGGGAGCTACAGTAATATGCATTATTCTCCAGGGAGCTACAGTAATATGCATTATACTACAGTAATATGAATTATACTACAGTAATATGCATTATACTACAGTAATATGCATTATACACCAGGGAGCTACAGTAATATGCAGTATACTCCAGGGAGCTACAGTAATATGCATTATACTACAGTAATATGCATTATACTACAGTAATATGCATTATACTACAGTAATATGCATTATACTACAGTAATATGCATTATACTACAGTAATATGCATTATACACCAGGGAGCTACAGTAATATGCATTATGCTACAGTAATATGCATTATTCACCAGGGAGCTACAGTAATATGCATTATGCGACAGTAATATGCATTATACTACAGTAATATGCATTATACTACAGTAATATGCTTTATGCTACAGTAATATGCATTGTGCTACAGTAATATGCAGTATGCTACAGTAATATGCAGTATGCTACAGTAATATGCATTGTGCTACATTATTATGCATTGTGCTACAGTAATATGCAGTATGCTACAGTAATATACATTATACTCCAGGGAGCTACAGTAATATGCATTATACTACAGTAATATGCATTATACTACAGTAATATGCATTATGCTACAGTAATATGCATTATGCTACAGTAATATGCTTTATACACCAGGGAGCTACAGTAATATGCAGTATACTACAGTAATATGCATTGTACTACAGTAATATGCATTATACTACAGTAATATGCATTATACTACAGTAATATGCATTATGCTGCAGTAATATGCAGTATACTACAGTAATATGCATTATACTACAGTAACATGCATTATACTACAGTAATATGCATTATGTGACAGTAATATGCATTATGCTACAGTAATATGCATTATGCTACAGTAATGTGCAGTATACTACAGTAATATGCATTATACTACAGTAACATGCATTATACTACAGTAATATGCATTATGTGACAGTAATATGCAGTATACTACAGTAATATGCATTATGCTACAGTAATATGCATTATGCTACAGTAATATGCATTATACTACAGTAATATGCATTATACTACAGTAACATGCATTATACTACAGTAATATGCATTATGCTACAGTAATATGCATTATGCTACAGTAATGTGCATTATGCTACAGTAATGTGCAGTATACTACAGTAATATACATTATACTCCAGGGAGCTACAGTAATATGCATTATACTACAGTAATATGCATTATACTACAGTAATATGCATTATGCTACAGTAATATGCATTATGCTACAGTAATATGCATTATGCTACAGTAATATGCATTATGCTACAGTAATATGCATTATACTACAGTAATATGCAGTATACTACAGTAATATACATTCTCCTTGGAGCTACAGTAATATGCATTATACTACAGTAATATGCATTATACTACAGTAATATGCAGTATACTACAGTAATATACATTATTCTCCAGGGAGCTTCAGTAATATGCATTATACTACAGTAATATGCAGTATACTATAGTAATATACATTATACTCCAGGGAGCTACAGTAATATGCATTATACTACAGTAATATGCAGTATACTACAGTAATATACATTATTCTCCAGGGAGCTACAGTAATATGCATTATACTACAGTAATATGCATTATACTACAGTAATATGCATTATACTACAGTAATATGCATTATACTACAGTAATATGCAGTATACTACAGTAATATACATTATTCTCCAGGGAGCTACAGTAATATGCATTATACTACAGTAATATGCAGTATACTACAGTAATATGCATTATACTACAGTAATATGCAGTATACTACAGTAATATACATTATTCTCCAGGGAGCTACAGCAACATGCATTATACTACAGTAATATGCATTATAGTACAGTAATATTCAGTATACTACAGTAATATGCAGTATACTACAGTAATATACATTATTCTCCAGGGAGCTACAGCAACATGCATTATACTACAGTAATATGCGTTGTGCTAAAGCAACATGCATTATACTACAGTAATATGCAGTATACTACAGTAATATGCATTATACTACAGTAATATACATTATACTCCAGGGAGCTACAGTAATATGCATTATGCTACAGTAATATGCATTATACTACAGTAATATGCATTATGCTACAGTAAAATGCATTATACTACAGTAATATGCAGTATACTACAGTAATATGCATTATACTACAGTAATATGCAGTATACTACAGTAATATACATTATTCTCCAGGGAGCTACAGCAACATGCATTATACTACAGTAATATGCATTATAGTACAGTAATATTCAGTATACTACAGTAATATGCAGTATACTACAGTAATATACATTATTCTCCAGGGAGCTACAGCAACATGCATTATACTACAGTAATATGCGTTGTGCTAAAGCAACATGCATTATACTACAGTAATATGCAGTATACTACAGTAATATACATTATTCTCCAGGGAGCTACAGTAATATGCATTATGCTACAGTAATATGCGTTGTGCTACAGCAACATGCATTATACTACAGTAATATGCAGTATAGTACAGTAATATTCAGTATACTCCAGGGATCCACGACCCAACTCTTTCCTCCTTTTCATCTTTAAATGATCTAGTTACTGGCTTCATATTCTATTCTCTCTGTTGCTAAGGATGTGTTGTGGTTGACCATGTCCCTTACTCTGTCCCCCCTCTATCTGTCCACCAGGAACTCCATGTCAGGTCTGCGTGTGGGTCGAGGAGGAGGAGAGAACAGACGCTCTGTCTTCTACACTGGGAGCAGTGGTGATGAGTGGGAGATGTTAGACGCTCCCTCAACCAAGGACATCAACCAGGACCACAAACCTCCCACCCAGCCTCAGACTGACTCACACAGACGTAAGAGTCCTCTTCACCCTCTGTCCCCTTCCTGACCCTCACCACCTCCTCCTCCTCCTCCTCACCCTCTGTCCCCTTCCTGACCCCACCACCACCTCCTCCTTCTCCTCTTCACCATCTGTCCCCTTCCTGACCCTCACCTCCTCCTTCTCCTCCTCACCCTCTGTCCCCTTCCTGACCCTCACCTCCTTCTTCTCCTCCTCACCCTCTGTCCCCTTCGTCACTGTCACCACCTCCTCCTAAACCCTCTGTCCCCTTCCTGACCCTCACCACCACCACCTCCTCCTCCTCCCGCTCTGTCCCCTACCTTCCTGCCAAGCAGCAGCTACTCTTCCTGGCGTCCAAACACATTAAGGCACTTACATTACATGTAAAACTAAATATAAAACATCAAATTACATTATCAGACCACTACATATCTACAATACAAAATGTAGAATTCCACCATATAACAATATGTGTATTATCTGTAGAGATAATACACACAACTCTACCTTACATTATTCAGCTGGTCTATAGAGATAATACACACAACTCTACCTAACATTATTCAGCTGGTCTATAGAGATAATACACACAACTCTACCTTACATTATTCAGCTGGTCTGTAGAGATAATACACACAACTCTACCTAACATTATTCAGCTGGTCTGTAGAGATAATACACACAACTCTACCTAACATTATTCAGCTGTTCTGTAAAGATAATACACACAACTCTACCTAACATTATTCAGCTGGTCTATAGAGATAATACACACAACTCTACCTAACATTATTCAGCTGGTCTATAGAGATAATACACACAACTCTACCTAACATTATTCAGCTGGTCTATAGAGATAATACACACAACTCTACCTAACATTATTCAGCTGGTCTATAGAGATAATACACACAACTCTACCTAACATTATTCAGCTGGTCTGTAGAGATAATACACACAACTCTACCTAACATTATTCAGCTGGTCTATAGAGATAATACACACAACTCTACCTAACATTATTCAGCTGGTCTATAGAGATAATACACACAACTCTACCTAACATTATTCAGCTGGTCTGTAGAGATAATACACACAACTCTACCTAACATTATTCAGCTGGTCTGTAGAGATAATACACACAACTCTACCTAACATTATTCAGCTGTTCTGTAAAGATAATACACACAACTCTACCTAACATTATTCAGCTGTTCTGTAGAGATAATACACACAACTCTACCTAACATTATTCAGCTGTTCTGTAGAGATAATACACACAACTCTACCTAACATTATTCAGCTGGTCTGTAGAGATAATACACACAACTCTACCTAACATTATTCAGCTGGTCTATAGAATAATACACACAACTCTACCTAACATTATTCAGCTGTTCTATATAATAATAATACACACAACTCTACCTAACATTATTCAGCTGGTCTGTAAAGATAATACACACAACTCTACCTAACATTATTCAGCTGGTCTATAGAGATAATACACACAACTCTACCTAACATTATTCAGCTGGTCTGTAAAGATAATACACACAACTCTACCTAACATTATTCAGCTGGTCTGTAGAGATAATACACACAACTCTACCTAACATTATTCAGCTGGTCTATATAATAATACACACAACTCTACCTAACATTATTCAGCTGGTCTATATAATAATACACACAACTCTACCTAACATTATTCAGCTGGTCTGTAGAGATAATACACACAACTCTACCTAACATTATTCAGCTGGTCTGTAGAGATAATACACACAACTCTACCTAACATTATTCAGCTGGTCTGTAGAGATAATACACACAACTCTACCTAACATTATTCAGCTGGTCTATAGAGATAATACACACAACTCTACCTAACATTATTCAGCTGGTCTGTAGAGATAATACACACAACTCTACCTAACATTATTCAGCTGGTCTGTAGAGATAATACACACAACTCTACCTAACATTATTCAGCTGGTCTGTAGAGATAATACACACAACTCTACCTAACATTATTCAGCTGGTCTGTATAATAATACACACAACTCTACCTAACATTATTCAGCTGGTATATATAGATAATACACACAACTCTACCTAACATTATTCAGCTGGTCTATAGAGATAATACACACAACTCCACCTAACATTATTCAGCTGGTCTATATAATAATACACACAACTCTACCTAACATTATTCAGCTGGTCTATAGAGATAATACACACAACTCTACCTAACATTATTCAGCTGGTCTATATAATAATACACACAACTCTACCTAACATTATTCAGCTGGTCTGTAGAGATAATACACACAACTCTACCTAACATTATTCAGCTGGTCTGTAAAGATAATACACACAACTCTACCTAACATTATTCAGCTGGTCTGTAGAGATAATACACACAACTCTACCTAACATTATTCAGCTGGTCTGTAGAGATAATACACACAACTCTACCTAACATTATTCAGCTGGTCTATATAATAATACACACAACTCTACCTAACATTATTCAGCTGGTCTATAGAGATAATACACACAACTCTACCTAACATTATTCATCTGGTCTGTAGAGATAATACACACAACTCTACCTAACATTATTCAGCTGGTCTGTAGAGATAATACACACAACTCTACCTAACATTATTCAGCTGGTCTATAGAGATAATACACACAACTCTACCTTACATTATTCAGCTGGTCTGTAGAGATAATACACACAACTCTACCTAACATTATTCATCTGGTCTGTAGAGATAATACACACAACTCTACCTAACATTATTCAGCTGGTCTATAGAGATAATACACACAACTCTACCTAACATTATTCATCTGGTCTGTAGAGATAATACACACAACTCTACCTAACATTATTCAGCTGGTCTGTAGAGATAATACACACAACTCTACCTAACATTATTCAGCTGGTCTATAGAGATAATACACACAACTCTACCTAACATTATTCAGCTGGTCTATAGACATAATACACACAACTCTACCTAACATGATTCAGCTGGTCTATATAATAATACACACAACTCTACCTAACATTATTCAGCTGGTCTATAGAGATAATACACACAACTCTACCTAACATTATTCAGCTGGTCTATAGAGATAATACACACAACTCCACCTAACATTATTCATCTGGTCTGTAAAGATAATGGCCAAGTCAATAAAAATAGCAGCACAACATTGCTTAAAATCAAGGGCAATGGTGACATCATTATGGACCTTTTAAGGTTGCAGTGACACATCCATAACCTGAGCGTAAACCAGATTGCATTCCAGAGAGAATACTATAGACATAAAGAAAGCCAGTCAGTTGATTATTGACACGTTTATCCAACACGTTTGATAAACAAGGCAAAATAGAAATAGGCCTTTAACAGTTAGGATCAGCTTGATCTCCCCCTTTATATAAAGGACAAACCGTGGCTGCCTTCCAAGCAATGGGAACCTCCCCAGAAAGGAGAGACAGGTTAAACAGGTCAGAGATAGGCTTGGTGATGATAGGGGCAGCAAGTTTCAGGGGCTCCTTTAGCACATCAGACTCAGTGACTGCCTGCAGGGAGAAACTTTGTAGCGGGGCAGGGGAAAAAGAGAGAGAAGCATCGGGGATAGTCACATTACAAGGGGTGGGAGATGAGGAAATGTTGGACAGGCCGTAACGTCCACAGAAACATGTCAAACGCTTTTTAGAATCAATCCTCAGGTTGTTTTTAAAATATATAATCGATAATATATCAACCGCAAATGTCTTTCACAGTAGGAGAGGGAAAACCTATCCAAACCTTGAGGAAGCGATAGGAAAAGGAATCTGGTTGATATCCCTTCAAATGGAGCAATGGGAGGCTATGGAACATGGAGCTTTCAAAATAGAAGCCACTTCCTGGTTTGATTTTTCTCAGGGTTTCGCCTGCAATATCAGATCTGTTATACTCACAGACAATATTTTGACAGTTTTGGAAACTTTAGTGTTTTCTATCCTAATCTGTCAATTATATGCATATTCTAGCATCTGGTCCTGAGACATAGGCTGTTTACTTTGGGAACGTTATTTTTCTAAACATAAAAATAGTGCCCCCTAGCTTCAAAAGGTTAAACATGTCAACATTCACAAGGCCGCAGGGCATACGAATTATCAAATCAAATGTATTTGTCACATACACATGGTTAGCAGATGTTAATGTGAGTGTAGCGAAATGCTTGTGCTTCTAGTTCCGACAATGCAGTAATAACCAACGAGTAATCTAACCTAACAATTCCAAAACTACTACCTTATACACACAAGTGTAAAGGGATAAAGAATATGTACATAAAGATATATGAATGAGTGATGGTACAGAGCGGCATAGGCAAGATGCAGTAGATGGTATCGAGTACAGTATATACATATGAGATGAGTAATGTATGTATGTAAACATTATATTAAGTAGCATTGTTTAAAGTGGCTAGTGATATATTTTTACATCAATTTCCATCAATTTCCATTATTAACGTGGCTGGAGTTGAGTCAGTGTGTTGGCAGCAGCCACTCAATGTTAGTGGTGGCTGTTTAACAGTCTGATGGCCTTGAGATAGAAGCTGTTTTTCAGTCTCTCGGTCCCAGCTTTGATGTACCTGTACTGACCTCGCCTTCTGGATGATAGCGGGGTGAACAGGCAGTGGCTCGGGTGGTTGTTGTCCTTGATGATCTTTTTGGCCTTCCTGTGACATCGGGTGGTGTAGGTGTCCTGGAGGGCAGGTAGTTTGCTCCCGGTGATGCGTTGTGCAGACCTCACTACCCTCTGGAGAGCTTTACGGTTGTGAGCGGAGCAGTTGCCGTACCAGGCGGTGATACAGCCCGACAGGATGCTCTTGATTGTGCATCTGTAGAAGTTTGTGAGTGCTTTTGGTGACAAGCCAAATTTCTTCAGCCTCCTGAGGTTGAAGAGGCTCTGCTGCGTCTTCTTCACGATACTGTCTGTGTGGGTGGACCAATTTAGATTGTCTGTGATGTGTACGCCGAGGAACTTAAAACTTACTACCCTCTCCACTACTATCCGGTCAATGTGGATAGGGGGGTGCTCCCTCTGCTGTTTCCTGAAGTCCACAATCATCTCCTTTGTTTTGTTGGGAGTACAGGAGAGGGCTCAGATCGCACCCTTGTGGGGCCCCAGTGCTGAGGATCAGCGGTGTGGAGATGTTGTTACCTACCCTCACCACCTGGGGGCGGCACGTCAGGAAATCCAGTACCCAGTTGCACAGGGCGGGGTCGAGACCCCGAGCTTGGAGGGTACTATGGTGTTAATGACCTCAGAGAGTCAGGACACCTGTTTAACGTCCCATCCGAAAAACGGCACCCTACACAAGGCAGTGTCCTGGGGCATTGGGATATTTTTTTTTAGACCAGAGGAAAGAGTGCCTCCTACTGACCCTCCATCACCACTTCCAGCAGCATATGGTCTCAAATCCAGGAACTGACCAGGACCAACCCTGCTTAGCTTCAGAAGCAAGCCAGCAGTGGTATGCAGGGTGGTATGCTGCTGGCAAAACAGTGATCACTAAGGTCATTACAGGAAACACCACACTGATAACTATCAGGATTATTTGTGAGGATAACATCAAAGTAGCCTTTTCTGAGTGTTTGGAGTCATACCTTGTGGGATTGGTAATAATTTGAGAAATATTTAGGGGGTTTAAGCATGTCCCAGTTTAGGTCACCTAGCAGGACATATTCAGACTTGGTGTAAGGGGCCAGGAGAGAGCTTAAGGCAGGTAGGGTACAGACCGGTACTGATGGAGGACGATAGCACCCAGCAACAGTCAACAAAGAGCTATTTGAAAGTTGAATGATTAAAACCAGCAAATCAAATTGTTTGGGGACAGACTTGGTGGAGACAACCGAACACTGAAGGTGTTCCTTGGTAAATATTGCCACTCCCCCACCTTTGGAAGATCAGTCTTGCTGGAAAAGGTTATAACCAGAAAGGTTAACATCAGTATTCAAAACGCTCTTCCTTAACCACGTCTCAGTAATGACCAACACATCTGGATTGGAGCTGTGAACCCACACTATCAATTTATCAATTTGAGGTAATACGGTTCTAGTGTTAACGTGCAGAAAACCCAGGCTTTTATGAGAGCAGAAATCGGTGAAATCAGAGCACCAGTCAGAATTGGGTCTAGCAACAGTAGATGGGCCAGGGTGAACATGCACATTTCCGAATATCATCTGCAGTAATACAATCAGGGCACTGCAGAGGACAGGGAGAATGCTGCAATGTTGATTTTTTTTTAATGACATTTGAATGTACAGTGGGGCAAAAAAGTATTTAGTCAGCCACCAATTGTGCAAGTTCTCCCACTTAAAAAGATGAGGCCTGTAATTTTCATCATAGGTACACTTCAACTATGACAGACAAAATGAGGGGAAAAAATCCAGAAAATCACATTGTATAATTTTTTTATGAATTTATTTGCAAATTATGGTGGAAAATAAGTATTTTAAGTGGGAGAACTTGCACAATTGGTGGCTGACTAAGTACTTTTTTGCCCCACTGTACATCAGATGGCAACAAGATCTTATTTTACAGCAATTTCATCAGGTAACATGAATACAAAGCCGGCGAGAGGTGGTTAGAACAGGATGCGAGGCCAAGAGTCTGTGTAACCAATAGAGAGCCAGAGTCCCGAGTGTGGGAACAAACATACTGTCCCACGGTTGGGTAAACAAGCAAGTTCATAGTCAACAAAGCACGCCGGAGTCATGAGGCAAATAGCAGAAAGCACAAGAAAAAATAAAAACGACTTGGTGCTAGCCATTGTAAGTTCAAAGAGTCACTCACCCCAACAAGATAACTTGAGAGAGTCCAGTTATAAAAGTCTGAGAAAAAATAAATAAATAGTAGGTCTATTAGTTTGAGTAAGCTCACATAATAAGCTTCACAAGTTAATTAGCCTACCTAAAATTCTGATCAGTCCAAAGTCTGCGGTGTGTGTGTCTAAGTGCCTGTGTTCTGGAGGTGAGAGAGAGGGGGGTGTGTGGAGGGGGTACCAGACAGGGTGAGACGGTGAACAGATTTCCAGTTGGAATCCAAGCAGCAGGCAACAGGAGTAGGAGTCACACCCGCTTTGGAGAATCTTTTTTCAGGAGGCAGATTCCTTGTAGAAAATCCCAGCTAGCAGGCTAACGTTGCAAGTCTGTCCACTGTTTTTTTTTTTTTCCCAGTTGTGGTTAGAAAGGTATATCTCTTCAGTTTTGGTGAATAGTCCTTTGCGATGTCCAAATAAAGTTGTGCTGTGGCTGTTGTATTTTGGAAATTGTGATGAGGATGTAATCAAAGCAACAATATTGTTTCTTATTGAGGTCATTTAATTTGAGGTAAAGTGTCCTGGCTGCACATCGTTCAAAGTAGACCCAGGGGTTGTATTGTAATGACCTCTGGATATGTGGACGGGGTTTCAAAGGCCTTGGGAACAACAATCTTTGGTAGTCGGAATCCTTCCAGGTTATTTTTATCCAAAATCAGGTTGTAGGTTTGGAATTTTGATTTGTAGTGAAGGTTATGTTGTGGAGGGTAGTATCCTGTATGTCCTTGTGGAAAAATCCAAGTTTAACTAACAAAATCTATATTTTTGTAAAAACATGCTGAAAAATGCAGGAAGACTGCAGTCACTGTATCTGAAGGCACTGTATCTATAGTAATCCCTCCCTCTGACCTCTCACCCCCAGACTCCATTGGTTCTCCGTTCACATTTGACTTCGGGCGGAGCAGCAGTTCCTCGTTGCGGCCCAAGCGGCCCACTCTGCGGGACATAATGGGTTCAGGGAGGTTAGGACGCAGCACAGAGAGCTCTTCCCCCTCCCCTCAGACCACGCCCCCAGTGGAGTGTAACGGCAGCAGGACCAATGAGCTGCAGCTCCGCCTCCAGAGCCAGGAACAGGAACTGACACGCCTCCACGAGGAGAACAACAAGCTGACTGAGGAGTTAACCTCCCAGAAGGTAAGGTCATAGAGAAACACGCACACAGACGCGTGCACATTTTTTTGTAAAAATCTGATTCTACTGCTTGTGTCAGTTACTTGATGTGAAATAGAGTTCCATGTAGTCATGGTTCTATGTAGTACCGTGTGCCTCTCATAGTCTGTTCTGGACTTAGGGACTGTGAAGAGACCTCTTGTGGCATGTCAGGTGGGGTATGCGTGGGTTTCCGAGCTGTGTGCCAGTAGTTTAGACAGACAGCTCGGTGCATTCAACATGTCAATACCTCTCATAAATAAAATAACTGATAAGTCAATCTCTCCTCCACTTTCAGCCAGCAGAGATTGACATGCATATTATTAATGCATATTGCTACGCCCCAAGATGGCATAGCAGTCGGATTGCCTTGTCCTGTCCCGTGTAAATATCGTTTTTCCTCTTTTTTGTTGTTGTATATATTTCAGATATATTTTAATCTCACGTTCCATCTATGGACTGAATATACTCTCCTGCAACCCGCCTCACCCAATGTGATACGGATCTGCTATAATTATACTTTAGATCCAGAACCCCCATCAGAAGCTAGCCAGCTAACTAGCTACTAGCTAGTAGTCAGTTAGCCCCTGCTAGCGGTCTTCACCGATAACTCGTACACCAGCCAGCCTCAGCTCGGTCAATACCTGCCAGTCTGCACAGCGCGATATCAACCCACAGCATATCGGACTGCTTTTTCTCTACCACATCTCCGGATTCCTACCGCAAGCTCTGAACCTTTACACCGGATCATCACATCTAGCTAGCTGCAATCCGAGTGGCTACTCCTGGCTAACGTCTCTGTCCCGAAGCAAGCACCAGTTAGCCTTGAGCTAGGCCCATCTCAACGGCTAGCCAGCCAATTTTTGGGCAACAATACCTCTTTTGCCAATTGTCCTGGACTGCCAACACGGAGCCCCGCCGATCCGTCACGACTGGTCTGCTGACGTAATCATCCGAGGTGGTTTCAACATGCTCTTCCGTTGCGACATCGCCGAAGGCCCATCTGCTAGCCCCGGCCCGCTAACTGTCTGAATCGCCATGTCTCCAGCCCTGCTCTGCCCAATATGCCTTAGATAGCCCTTTTGTCCCACCCCCCACACATGCGGGGACCTCACCTGGCTTAACTGGTGCCTCTATAGACAAAACCTCTCTCATCGTCACTCAATGCCTAGGTTTACCTCCACTGTATTCACATCCTACCATACCCTTGTCTGTACATTATGCCTTGAATCTATTATTCCGCGCCCAGAAATCTGCTCCTTTCACTCTGTTTCGAACACACTAGACGACCAGTTCCTATAGCCTTTAGCCGTACCCTTATCCTACTTCTCCTCTTTTCCCCTGGTGATGTAGAGGTTAAGCCAGGCCCTGCAGCCCCCAGCTTCACCCCCAATCCCCAGGCGTTCTCATTTGTTGACTTCTGTAACTGTAAAAGCCTTGGTTTCATGCATGGTAATATTATTTGCCTCCTAAGTTTGTTTTACTCACTGCTTTAGCACACCGCCAACCCGGATGTCCTAGCTGTGTCAGAATCCTGGCTTAGGAAAGCCATCAAAAATCCTGAAATTTCCATCCCCAACTACAACATTTTATGACAAGATAGAACTGCCAAAGGGGGCGGAGTTGCAATCTACTGCAGAGACAGCCTGCAGATTTCTGTCATACTATCCAGGTCTGTGCCCAAACAATTTGAGCTTTTAAAAATACACCTTTCCAGAAACAAGTCTACAATTCGAGCTTCTCACAGTTGCCGCTTGTTATAGACCCCCCTCGGCCCCCAGCAGTGCCCTAGACAACATATGTGTATTGATTGCCCCCCATCTATCTTCAGAGTTCGTACTGTTAGGTGACCTAAACTGGGATGTGCTTAACACCCCGGCCATCCTACAATCTAGGCTAGATGCCCTCAATCTCACACAAATTATCAAGGAACCTACCAGGTCCAACCTTAAATCAGTAAACATAGGCACCCTCTTAGATATCATCCTAGATCTCAGTTATCATTGCCTGCATCCGTAATGGGTCCGCGGTGAAACGACCACCCCTCATCACTGTCAAATGCTCCCTAAAACACTTCAGCAAGCAGGCCTTTCTAATCGATCTGGCCCGGGTATCCTAGAAGGATATTGACCTCATTCCGTCAGTAGAGGATGCCTGGTTGCTCTTTAAAAGTGCTTTTCTCACCATCTTAAATACGCATACTCCATTCAAAAAATGTAGAACTAAGAACAGATATAGCCCTTGGTTCACCTCAGTCCTGACTGCCCTTGACCAGCACAAAAACCTCCTGTTGCGTTCTGCATTAGCATTGAATAGCCCCCGCTTTTCAGGGAAGGAACCAATATACACAGTCAGTTAGGAAAGCAAAGGCTAGCTTTTTCAAACAGAAATTTGCATCCTGTAGCACTAATTACAAAAAGTTTTGGGACATTGTAAAGTCCATGGAGAATAAGATAACCTCCTCCTAGCTGCCCACTGCACTGAGGCTAGGAAACACTGTCACCACCAATATATCCAATTTTAATTTGGATATAATAATTTCAATAAGCGTTTTTCTATGGCTGGCCAAGCTTTCTACCTGGCTACCTCTACCCCGGCCAACAGCTCTGCACACCCTGCAGAAACTTTCCCAAGCCCCTCCCCCCGCTTCCCTTCAGCCAACTCCAGACAGCTGATGTTCTGAAAGAGCTGCAAAATTTGGATCCCTACAAATCAGCTGGGCTAGACAATCTGGACCCTCTCTTTCTAAAATTATCTGCCGAAATTGTTGCAACGCCTATTACTAGCCTGTTCAACCTCTCTTTCGTATTGTCTGAGACCCTGAAAGATTGGAAAGCTGCCACGGTCATCCCCCTCTTCAAAGGGGGATACGACACCATTCTGTATACATATGGCCCTTCTTTGGACACCTCCAAACAAACCTCCAAACGAGCTTCAATGCCATACAACTCTCCTTCCGTGGCCTCCAACTGCTTTTAAATGCATGCTCTTCAACCGATTGCTGCCCGCACCCGCCCGCCCCCTAGCATCACTACTCTGGATGGTTCTGACTTAGAATATGTGGACAACTACAAATACCTAGGTGTATGGTTAGACTGTAAACTCTCCTTCCAGACTCACATTAAGCATCTCCAATCCAATATTAATCTAGAATCGGCTTCCTATTTCGCAACAAAGCATCCTTCACTCATGCTGCTGTTGTGTCTTTACTATCATTAACTGAAGACTGATTGTTTTTCTCAAAGATTCTCTGTAATTAGTTATTACGCGATTAGATTGACTAATCATGTAGCCGTAATTACTAGGAAGTCAGGGCACCAAGGAAAAATATTCAGATTACAAAGTTAAAATATCTGAACCCACTGGCTCCAGGTCATCTATAAGTCTTTGCTAGGTTAAGCCCCGCCTTATTTCAGCTCACTGGTCACCATAGCAACACCCAATAATAGTACGCGCTCCAGCAGGTATATTTCACTGGTCATCCCCAAAACCAACACTTGTGCTACCAATGACTGGAACGAATTGCAAAAATTGCTGAAGTTGGAAACTTATTTCTCCCTCTAACTTTAAGCACCAGCTGTCAGAGCAGTTTACTGATCACTGCACCTGTACACAGCCAATCTGTAAATAGCCCACCCAACTACCTCATCCCCATATTGTTATTGATCTTCTTGCTCCTTTGCACCCCAGAATCTCTACTTGCACATCATCATCTGCAGATCTATCACTCCAGTGTTCATGCTAAATTGTAGTTATTTTGCCTCTGTGTCCTATTTATTGCCTTAACTCCCTCATCTTCTACAACACTGTACATTGATGTTTTTATTATGTTATTGACTGTACGTTTTTTTGTTTAACTTTGTGTTGTTTTTGTTGCACTGCTTTGCTTTATCTTGGCCAGGTCGAAGTTGTAAATGAAAACTTGTTCTCAACTGGCCTACCTGGTTAAATAAAGGTGAAATTAAAATATATATATATATTAGCTCTCTGTGTAGCAGCATGCCCAGTAGTAAATAACTCACTAGGGTAGCAGCATGCCCAGTAGTAACTAACTCACTCGGGTAGCAGCATGCCCAGTAGTAACTAACTCACTAGGGTAGCAGGTAGCAGCGTGCCCAGTAGTAACTAACTCATTAGGGTAGCAGCATATCTAGTAGTAACTAACTCATTAGGGTAGCAGCATGCCCAGTAGTAACTAACTCATTAGGGTAGCAGCATGCCCAGTAGTAACTAACTCATTAGGGTAGCAGAATACCCAGTAGTAACTAACTCATTAGGGTAGCAGGTAGCAGCATGCCTAGTAGTAACTAACTCATTAGGGTAGCAGGAGCAGCGTACCCAGTAGTAACTAACTCATTAGGGTAGCAGCATGCCCAGTAGTAACTAACTCATTAGGGTAGCAGCATATCTAGTAGTAACTAACTCATTAGGGTAGCAGTTTGCCCAGTAGTAACTAACTCATTAGGGTAGCAGATAGCAGCGTGTCCAGTAGTAACTAACTCATTAGGGTAGCAGGTAGCAGCATGCCCAGTAGTAACTAACTCATTAAGGTAGCAGGTAGCAGTGTGCCCAGTAGTAACTAACTCGTTAAGGTAGCATGTAGCAGTGTGCTCAGTAGTAATTAACTCATTAAGTTAGCAGCATGACCAGTAGTACCTGCTTCCATTCAAACGTTACTAATAATATTTTCCAAGCAAGTCAAACATCGTTTATAATCAAACCTTAGGTACCCTAATACGTAAATAAACGATCAAATTTAAGACGGAGAGTCGTTATGATCTTTACCGGAGACAAATGCCAAAGAATGTGCTTTCACGCTTGGAAACACTACAGCCAACATGGGAGCCACCTAGAAAAACTACAATTTGTGGCTCACATTTCCAAAAACCAGCCGGAAACCCTTTCTAAAAGACCGTTGCCTTCTAGTGGAAGCCCTAGGAACTGCAGTCTGGAAGGACTTCGCCTTATAATAAAAATGATCGGCTGAATTTTTTTTGCAGGAGGTGGTTTGTCCTCGGGATTTCGCCTGCCATATCAGTTCTGTTATACTCACAGACATTATTTTAACAGTGTTTGAGATTTTAGAGTGTTTTCTATCCACATATACCAATTATATGCATACCCTAGCTTCTGGGCCTCAGTAACAAGCCGTTTACTTTGGGCACGCTTTTCATCCAGACGTGAAAATACTGCCCCCTACCCAAGAGAGCTTAAAGTGGCAGGTAGCAGCATGCCCAGTAGTAACTAACTCATTAGGGTAGCAGGTAGCAGCGTGCCCAGTAGTTACTTACTCATTAGGGTAGTAACTAACTCATTAGGGTAGCAGCATGCCCAGTAGTAAATGCATATCTAGTAGTAACTAACTCATTAGGGTAGCAGAATGCCCAGTATTAACTAACTCATTAGGGTAGCAGCATGCCCAGTAGTAACTAACTCATTAGGGTAGCAGCATATCTAGTAGTAACTAACTCATTAGGGTAGCAGCGTGCCCAGTAGTAACTAACTCATTAGGGTAGCAGGTAGCAGCATGTCCAGTAGTAACTAACTCATTGGGGTAGCAGCATATCTAGTAGGAACTAACTCATTAGGGTAGCAGCATATCTAGTAGTAACTAACTCATTAGGGTAGCAGCATGCCCAGTAGTAACTAACTCATTAGGGTAGCAGGTAGCAGCATGCCCAGTAGTAACTAACTCATTAGGGTAGCAGGTAGCAGCATGCCCAGTAGTAAATAACTCACTGGAGTGGCAGGTAGCAGTATGCCCAGTAGTTACTGACTCATTAGGGTAGCATCATTCCCAGGTGTAACTCATTAGAGTAGCAGGTAGCAGCATGCCTAGTAGTAACAAACTCATTAGAGTAGCATGTAGCAGCGTGCCCAGTAGTAACTAACTCATTAGGGTAGCAGCATGCCCAGTAGTAACTAACTCATTAAGGTAGCAGGTAGCAGCATGCCCAGTAGTAAATATCTCATTAGAGTAGCAGCATGCCCAGTAGTAAATGACTCATTAGAGTAGCAGCATGCCCAGTAGTAAATAACTCATTAGAGTAGCATCATGCCCAGTAGTAACTAACTCATTAGAGTAGCAGCATGCCCAGTAGTAAACAACTCATTAGAGTAGCATCATGCCCAGTAGTAACTAACTCATTAGAGTAACAGCATGCCCAGTAGTAACTAACTCATTAGGTTAGCAGGTAGCAGCATGCCCACTAGTAACTAACTCATTAGAGTAGCAGGTAGCAGCATGCCCAGTAGTAACTAACTCATTAGGGTAGCAGGTAGCAGCATGCCCACTAGTAACTAACTCATTAGAGTAGCAGGTAGCAGCATGCCCAGTAGTAACCAACTCATTAGGGTAGCAGCGTGCCCAGTAGTAACCAACTCATTAGGGTAGCAGCATGCCCGTTAGTAACTAACTCATTTGAACAGGTAGCCCTTCTGTTAGAGCGTTGATCCAGTAACCTAAAGGGTACTGGTTCAAATCCCAGAGCTGACTAGATGAGAAATGTTGCTTTGTCCTTAAGTAAGGCACTTAACCCTTACTGCTCCTTGATAAGCGTCTGCTCAATGACTAACATCTAAATGTAATCCGTTTTGCAGACGCCTTTTATCCAAAGTGATTTACAGTCAAGCCTGCATACATTTTGCATGTGGTTGGCCCTGGGAATCGAACTGCTGGCATTGCAAGCGCCACGCTCTACCAACTGATCCATACAGGACCACCACTGTCTTCTCTCCTCTACCAGGAGCTGGTCAGACTGCTTCAGCAGACCTTGAGGAGCACCCAGAGGGAGATGCGACCAGCGCCAGTATTAACTCCAGGAGCTGCCTCACCTCCAGCCCCAGGGTTCCCACAGTCGGACCTAGCCCAGATGGAAGCCCTCCTCCTGGACAGGGATGGTCAGGTCCAGGCCCTGTGTTGCCAGATGGAGCGTCTAGCCCTGGAGAAGGAGAGTCTACAGAGGGAGCTGAAAGGACTGAAGGTCAAGGTTAGAAGAGATACAGGTTTTGTTCTTCTTGTCTTGATCTTCTTCTTGTTCTTATTCTTGTTGTTTTTCTTATTATTATTATTGTATGATTTTATATTTTTAAAACAATACTTAATAACATACACACACAACAACATCACACCTAACCCTAACCACATCTCACCTAACCCTAACCACGTCTCACCTAACCCTAACCACGTCTCACCTAACCCTAACCACGTCTCACCTAACCTTAACTACGTCTCACCTAACCCTAACCACGTCTCACCTAACCCTAACCACGTCTCACCTAACCCTAACCACGTCTCACCTAACCACGTCTCACCTAACCCTAACCACGTCTCACCTAACCCTAACCACGTCTCACCTAACCCTAACCACGTCTCACCTAACCCTAACCACGTCTCACCTAACCCTAACCACGTCTCACCTAACCCTAACCACATCTCATTACACCTCCACCTTTATTTAACCAGGTAGGCTAGTTGAGAACAAGTTCTCATTTACAACTGACCAACTGTGACCTGGCCAAGATAAAGCAAAACAGTGCTACAGAAACAACAACACAGAGTTGCACATGGAAATAACAAACATACAGTCAATAATCCAGTAGGGGAAAGGGTATATATGCAGTGTTTGCAAATGAGGTAAGATAAGGGAGGTAAGGCAATAAAATAGGCTTTGTGGTGAGGTAATTATGATATAGCAATTAAACACTGGAGTGATAGATGTGCAGAAGATGAATGTGCAAGTAGAGATACTGGGGTGCAAAGGAGCAAAATAAATACATAACAGTATGGGGATGAGGTAGTTGGATGGGCTATTTACAGATCAGCTATGTACAGGTGCAGTGATCTGTGAGCTGCTCTGACAGCTGGTGCTTAAAGCTAGTGAAGGAGATATGAGTCTCCAGCTTCAGAGATTTTTGTAGTTTGTTCCAGTCATTGACAGCAGAGAACTGGAAGGAAATACGGCCAAAGTAGGAATTGGCTTTTAGGATGACCAGTGAGATATACCTGCTGGAGCGCGTGCTACGGGTGGATGCTGCTATGGTGACCAGTGAACTGAGAAGGCGGGGCTTTACCTAGAAAAGACTTGTAGATGACCTGGAGCCAGTGGGTTTGGCAACGAGTATGAAGCGATGGCCAGCCAACGAGAGTGTACAGGTCGGAATGGTGGGTAGTGTATGGGGCTTTGGTGACAAAACGGATGGCACTGTGATAGACTACATCCAGTTTGTTGAGCAGAGTGTTGGAGGCTATTTTATAGATGACATCACCGAAGTTGAGGATCGGTAGGATTGTCAGTTTTACAGGGGTATGTTTGGCAGCATGAGTGAAGGATGCTTTGTTGCGATATAGGAAGCAGATTCTAGATTTAATTTTGGACTTAAGATGTTTAATGTGAGTCTGGAAGGAGAGTTTACAGTCTAACCAGACACCCAGGTATTTGTAGTTGTCAGAACCGTCCAGAGTAGTGATGTTGGACGGGCGGGCAGGTGTGGGCAGCGATTGGTTGTAGAGCATGCATTTAGTTTTACTTGCATTTAAGAGCAGTTGGCCACGGAAGGAGTGTTGTATGGCATTGAAGCTCTTCAGGAGGGTTGTTAACACAGTGTCCAAAGAAGGGCCAGATGTATACAGAATGGTGTCGTCTGCGTAGAGGTGGATCAGAGAATCACCGGCAGCAAGAGCGACATCATTGATGTATACAGAGAAGAGAGTCTTACAAGAGTCTAACACCTAATGCTAACCCTAACCACATCGCCCCTAACCACATCACACCTAACCCTAACTACCCAGTCAGTTAGAATACCTTATGATAAGCTCCAGACCACACTATCTACCCCTACTACTATTTATCAACCTCTTGTCTTTTAATTTGAACTCACATGCTCCGGTATTTGAGAAATATTATGTACTGAATAGTTCCACGACACTATTTACCACTACAAGCCGATGCTGACACTAAGGCTGCATTCAATTAGCGATGGCCATAAGAAAACAAGAAAATGCTCATCCTGTGGTGGCACTCCTAGTGGCCGGTGATTTTAATGAAACTATAATCCGCTCTACCAGCATGTCACGTGTAACTACAGTAAAAAAAATAAAAATAAATTATAGACCACCTTTATTCCACACAAAGAGACGCATACAAAACTCTCCCTCCATTTTGGCAAATCTGACCGTAACTCTAACCTCCTGTTTCCTGCTTACATGCAAAAACTAAAGCAGGAAGTGACTCGCTCAATAAAGAAGTGGTCAAATGACGCGGATGCGTTGATGAGTTTCCTGCCATGTCAGAGGAAGGCCCTGTAAGCTACAGGACTGTTTTGCACAGACTGGAATATGTTCCGGGATTCTTCTGATGGCATTGAGGACTAATACGGTATCAGTCACCGGCTTCATTAATAAGTGCATCGATGACGTCGTTCCCACAGTGACCCTTAGGGGTGTGTGCTTAGTCCCCTCCTGTTTTCCCTGTTCACCCACGGCTGCATGGCCACCCATGGCTCCAACGCACATCATTACGTTTTCTGAAGACACGACAGTGGTGCCATGACGACAACCTGTCACTCAACGTGAGCAAGACAAAGGAGCTTATCGTGGACTACGGGAAAATCAGGACCGAGCACGCCCCCATTCTCATCGACGGGGCTGTAGTGGAGCAGGTTGAGAGCTTCAAGTTCCTTGGTGTCCACATCGCTAAGGATTTATCAAGGTCCAAACACACCAAGACAGTCATGAAGAGGGCACGACAACGCCTATTCTCCCTCTGGAGGCAAAAAAAGATTTGGGACCTCAAAAAGTTACACAGCTGCACCATTGAGAGCATCCTGACTGGTTGCATCACCACTTGATATGCTGCACGGCATCCAACCGCAAGGCGCTACAGAGGGTAGTGCGTACGGCCCAGTACATCACTTGGTCCGAGTTTCTTGCCATCCAGGACCTCTATACCAGGCATGTCAGAGGAAGGCCCTAAACATTGTCAAAGACTCCAGCCACCCAAGTCATAGACTGTTCTCTCTGCTACCGCACAGCAAGCGGTACCGGAGTGTCAAATCTGGGACCAAAAGGCTCCTCAACAGCTTCTACCCCCAAGCCATAAGACTGCTGAACAGCTTCTACCCCCAAGCCATACGACTGATGAACAGCTTCTACCCCCAAGCTATACGACTGCTGAACAGCTTCTACCCCCAAGCCATCAGACTGCTGAACAGCTTCTACCCCAAGCCATCAGACTGCTGAACAGGTTCTACCCCCAAGCCATCAGACTGCTGAACAGCTTCTACCCCCAAGCCATCAGACTGCTGAACAGCTTCTACCCCCAAGCCATACGACTGCTGAACAGCTTCTACCCCAAGCCATAAGACTGCTGAACAGCTTCTACCCCAAGCCATACGACTGCTGAACAGCTTCTACCCCCAAGCCATAAGACTGCTGAACAGCTGAACAGCTTCTACCCCCAAGCCATAAGACTGCTGAACAGCTTCTACCCCCAAGCCATACGACTGCTGAACAGCTTCTACCCCCAAGCCATTAGACTGCTGAACAGCTTCTACCCCCAAGCCATAAGACTGCTGAACAGCTTCTACCCCAAGCCATACGACTGCTGAACAGCTTCTACCCCCAAGCCATACGACTGCTGAACAGCTTCTACCCCCAAGCCATACGACTGCTGAACAGCTTCTACCCCAAGCCATAAGACTGCTGAACAGCTTCTACCCCAAGCCATACGACTGCTGAACAGCTTCTACCCCCAAGCCATAAGACTGCTGAACAGCTGAACAGCTTCTACCCCCAAGCCATAAGACTGCTGAACAGCTTCTACCCCCAAGCCATACGACTGCTGAACAGCTTCTACCCCCAAGCCATTAGACTGCTGAACAGCTTCTACCCCCAAGCCATCAGACTGCTGAACAGCTTCTACCCCCAAGCCATCAGACTGCTGAACAGCTTCTACCCCCAAGCCATCAGACTGCTGAACAGCTTCTACCCCGAAGCCATCAGACTGCTGAACAGCTTCTACCTCCAAACCATCAGACTGCTGAACAGCTTCTACCCCCAAGCCATAAGACTGCTGAACAGCTTCTACCCCCAAGCCATAAGACTGCTGAACAGCTTCTACCCCCAAGCCATAAGACTGCTGAACAGCTTCTACCCCCAAGCCATCAGACTGCTGAACAGCTTCTACCCCCAAGCCATAAGACTGCTGAACAGCTGAACAGCTTCTACCCCCAAGCCATAAGACTGCTGAACAGCTGAACAGCTTCTACCCCCAAGCCATAAGACTGCTGAACAGCTGAACAGCTTCTACCCCCAAGCCATCAGACTGCTGAATAGCTGAACAGCTTCTACCCCCAAGCCATAAGACAGCTGAACAGCTTCTACCCCCAAGCCATCAGACTGCTGAACAGCTTCTATCCCCAAGCCATAAGACTGCTGAACAGCTGAACAGCTTCTACCCCCAAGCCATAAGACTGCTGAACAGCTGAACAGCTTCTACCCCCAAGCCATAAGACTGCTGAACAGCTGAACAGCTTCTACCCCCAAGCCATACGACTGCTGAACAGTTAATCAAAATACATGAATCCCTTATTTTATGCCCTGACTGTCTTGTTCAATGTACACTAACTGAACTTAACCACACATACGACACTGACACTACAACGCGCGCGCGCACGCACACACACACACACACACACACACACACACGTACACGCACACACACACACAAAACACATGCGCACACACACATGCATATCGACGCCATACACACACACACACACACACACACACATGCATATCGACGCCATACACACACACACACACACACACATGCATATCAACGCCATACACACACATACAGTTGAAGTTGGAAGTTTACATACACTTTAGCCAAATACATTTAAACTCAGTTTTTCACAATTCCTGACATTTAATCCGAGTAAAAAATCCCTGTTTTAGGTCACTTAGGATCACTACTTTATAGTAAGAATGTGAAATGTCAGAATAATAGTAGAGAGTGATTTATTTCACCTTTTATTTGTTTCATCACATTCCCAGTGGGTCAGAAGTTTAGATACACTCAAATAGTATTTGGTAGCATTGTTTAACTTGGGTCAAAAGTTTTGGGTAGCCTTCCACAAGCTGTCCCAATCCCCTGTATATAGCCCATCTCACCTCAGAGTAGTGTCTGATGTCCTCCCAGTCACCCTGTCCCAGTCACCCTGTCCCACTCCCCTGTATATAGCCCATCTCACCTCAGAGTAGTGTCTGATGCCCTCCCAGTCACCCTGTCCCCGTCACCCTGTCCCCGTCACCCTGTCCCAGTTACCCTGTCCCAGTCACCTGTATATAGCCCATCTCACCTCAGAGTAGTGTCTGATGCCCTCCCAGTCACCCTGTCCCAGTCACCCTGTCCCAGTCACCCTGGATATAGCCCATCTCACCTCAGAGTAGTGTCTGATTGCCCTCCCAGTCACCCTGTCCCCGTCACCCTGTCCCAGTTACCCTGTCCCAGTCACCTGTATATAGCCCATCTCACCTCAGAGTAGTGTCTGATGCCCTCCCAGTCACCCTGTCCCAGTCACCCTGTATATAGCCCATCTCACCTCAGAGTAGTGTCTGATGCCCTCCCAGTCACCCTGTCCCAGTCACCCTGTCCCAATCCCCTGTATATAGCCCATCTCACCTCAGAGTAGTGTCTGATGCCCTCCCAGTCACCTGTATATAGGGTTAGTATTGTTGACATCCTCTAGGTTACGGTTAATATTGTGGACATCCTCTAGGTTAGGCTTAATATTGTGGTTACCTTCTAGGTTGGGGTTAATATTGTGGTTATTCTCTAGGTGGGGTTAGGGTTAATATTGTGGTTATTCTCTAGGTGGGGTTAGGGTTAATATTGTGGTTATTCTCTAGGTGGGGTTAGGGTTAATATTGGGATTATCCTCTAGGTGGGGTTAAGGTTAATATTGGGGTTATCCTCTAGGTGGGGTTAGGGTTAATATTGGGGTTATCCTCTAGGTGGGGTGAGGGTTAATATTATGGTTACCTTCTAGGTCGGGGAGATCAATGAGCAGCTGAGCATGCTGATGGAGACCATCCAGGCCAAAGACGAGGTCATCATTAAACTGTCCCAGACACCCCCCCAGGGAGCAGACGGGACCACCCCCCTGCTGCAGGACTGCAGCTCAGCTCCACCCCCCGCCAGCCAGCAACAGGAGATAAACAATCTTAAGGTACAAACAGGGCTGGGGGGGGGGGGGGGGGGGTCAGAACCATACAGTAATAATTATTGTGATTATTGTAATAACTCAACTGAACACAGCTAATATCCTATTTCTCATGTTATGACAGTTTTTATGATGCTTATAAAATGCTATTTCCATTTCAGGACAGTGTTCAGGGCTATAAATCCCAGAACAAGTTCCTGAATAAGGAGATCCTGGAGCTGACTATTCTACTGAGGAACGCTGAGGCCAGGGAGAGATCTCTGGAGGTTAAGGTACTACTGGGGTACAGGACTACTGGTTGGGTGCTGTTGGTGTGTACTACTGGTTTGGTGCTGTTGGTGTGTACTACTGGGGTACAGGACTACTGGTTGGGTGCTGTTGGTGTGTACTACTGGTTTGGTGCTGTTGGTGTGTACTACTGGTTGGGTGCTGTTGGTGTGTACTACTGGGGTACAGGACTACTGGTTTGGTGCTGTTGGTGTGTACTACTGGTTTGGTGCTGTTGGTGTGTACTACTGGTTTGGTGCTGTTGGTGTGTACTACTGGGGTACAGGACTACTGGTTGGGTGCTGTTGGTGTGTACTACTGGGGTACAGGACTACTGGTTGGGTGCTGTTGGTGTGTACTACTGGGCTGCAGGACTACTGGTTTGGTGCTGTTGGTGTGTACTACTGGGCTGCAGGACTACTGGTTTGGTGCTGTTGGTGTGTACTACTGGTTTGGTGCTGTTGGTGTGTACTACTGGGCTGCAGGACTACTGGTTTGGTGCTGTTGGTGTGTACTACTGGTTTGGTGCTGTTGGTGTGTACTACTGGGCTGCAGGACTACTGGTTTGGTGCTGTTGGTGTGTACTACTGGTTTGGTGCTGTTGGTGTGTACTACTGGTTTGGTGCTGTTGGTGTGTACTACTGGGCTGCAGGACTACTGGTTTGGTGCTGTTGGTGTGTACTACTGGTTTGGTGCTGTTGGTGTGTACTACTGGGCTGCAGGACTACTGGTTTGGTGCTGTTGGTGTGTACTACTGGTTTGGTGCTGTTGGTGTGTACTACTGGTTTGGTGCTGTTGGTGTGTACTACTGGGCTGCAGGACTACTGGTTTGGTGCTGTTGGTGTGTACTACTGGGGTACAGGACTACTGGTCTGGTGCTGTTGGTGTGTACTACCGGGGTACAGGACTACTGGTTATGTGCTGTTGGTGTGTACTACTGGGGTACAGGACTACTGGTTTGGTGCTGTTGGTGTGTAAGACTGGTTTGGTGCTGTTGGTGTGTACTACTGGGGTACAGGACTACTGGTTTGGTGCTGTTGGTGTGTACTACTGGGGTACAGGACTACTGATTTGGTGCTGTTGGTGTATACTACTGGGGTACAGGACTACTGGTTTGGTGCTGAGGTTGGTTTTAATTGGTTGGTGCTGAGGTTGGTTTTAATTGGTTGGTGCTGAGGTTGGTTTTAATTGGTTGGTGCTGAGGTTGGTTTTAATTGGTTGGTGTGTGGATGGTTTTAATTGGTTGGTGTGTGGATGGTTTTAATTGGTTGGTGTGTGGGTGTACAACCAGGAAGAAGTCAGTGCAGCTCTAACCTCAGCTGCTGCCCTCATGCCCTGTCAACATTGCTCACTATGCTTATCTCTCTCCTCTCTTCTCTCTCTCTCTCCTCTCTCCTCTCTCCTCTCTCCTCTCTCCTCTCTCCTCTCTCCTCTCTCCTCTCTCCTCTCTTCTCTCTTCTCTCTTCTCTCTTCTCTCTCTCGCTCTCCTCTCTCTCGCCTCTCTCTCTCTTCTCCTCTCTCTTCTCCTCTCTCTCCTCCTCTCTCCTCTCTGTGTGTGTCTGTCTGGGTTCCAGTATGTGGCGTTGGAGGCTAAAGTGTGTCAGGTTGAGAGTAAGTACCTGGTGCTGCTTCAGGACCTGAAGAACCCAGTGTGTTCCTCTTCAGAACAGAGTCCTGCCAGGGAGGTCATCTCTAGACTGTTGGAGGATGCACTGAACAACACTGACCCTACGGGACACGCCGTCTTTAAGCCACACCCTGTCAGGTAAACGCACACACACGCTCTACAGGTGGATAGCACCTGATCTATACTGTTCCGTAAACAGAACCAATATTTTAAAAGTATGGGAACTGGTTAATAACGTTATTTTATGTTCTGGGCGTTGTTTTTCCAGTCCCACAAAAATGTCAACAAAGTTCCTTTGCAAAGCCCTCTGTCACTCGGAAGATGACTTACTGTAGCCTGCCAACGATGTTACAAGATGACGTACTGTAGCCTACCAACGATGTTACAAGATGACGTACTGTAGCCTACCAACGATGTTACAAGATGACGTACTGTAGCCTACCAACGATGTTACAAGATGACTTACTGTAGTCAACCAATGATGTTACTAGATGGTAGCCTACCAACGATGTTACAAGATGACTTACTGTAGTCTACCAACAATGTTTCAAGATGACTTACTGTAGTCAACCAATGATGTTACAAGATGACTTACTGTAGTCTACCAACAATGTTACTAGATGACTTACTGTAGTCTACCAACGTTGTTACAAGATGACTTACTGTTGCCTACCAGCGATGTTACAAGATGACGTACTGTAGCCTACCAACGATGTTACAAGATGACTTACTGTAGTCAACCAATGATGTTACTAGATGGTAGCCTACCAACGATGTTACAAGATGACTTACTGTAGTCTACCAACAATGTTTCAAGATGACTTACTGTAGTCAACCAATGATGTTACAAGATGACTTACTGTAGTCTACCAACAATGTTACTAGATGACTTACTGTAGTCTACCAACGATGTTACAAGATGACTTACTGTTGCCTACCAGCGATGTTACAAGATGACTTACTGTAGTCTACCAACGGTGTTACTAGATGGTAGCCTACCAGCAATGTTACAAGATGACTTACTGTAGCCTACCAACGATGTTACAAGATTGCTTACTGTAGCCTACCAACAATGTTACTAGATGACTTACTGTAGTCAACCAACGATGTTACAAGATGACTTACTGTAGTCTACCAACGATGTTACAAAATGACTTACTGTAGCCTACCAACAATGTTACAAGATGGTAGCCTACCAACAATGTTACTAGATGACTTGCTGTAGCCTACCAACGATATTACTAGATGGCTTATTGTAGCCTACCAACAATGTTACTAGATTACTAGATGGCTTACTGTAGTCAACCAATGATGTTACAAGATGGTAGCCTACCAACGATGGTACAAGGTGACTTACTGTAGCCTACCAACAATGTTACTAGATGGTAGCCTACCAACAATGTTACAAGATGACTTACTGTAGCCTACCAACGATGTTACAAGATGACTTACTGTAGTCAACCAACGATGTTACAAGATGGTAGCCTACCAACGATGTTCCAAGATGGTAGCCTACCAGCAATGTTACAAGATGACTTACTGTAGCCTACCAACAATGTTACTAGATGGCTTACTGTAGTCTACCAACAATGTTACTAGATGGCTTACTGTAGTCAACCAATGATGTTACAAGATGGTAGCCTACCAACGATGTTCCAAGATGGTAGCCTACCAGCAATGTTACAAGATGACTTACTGTAGCCTACCAACAATGTTACTAGATGACTTACTGTAGCCTACCAACAATGTTACTAGATGGCTTACTGTAGTCAACCAATGATGTTACAAGATGGTAGCCTACCAACGATGTTCCAAGATGGTAGCCTACCAGCAATGTTACAAGATGACTTACTGTAGCCTACCAACAATCTTACAAGATGGTAGCCTACCAACGATGGTACAAGGTGACTTACTGTAGCCTACCAACAATGTTACTAGATGGTAGCCTACCAACAATGTTACAAGATGACTTACTGTAGCCTACCAACGATGTTACAAGATGGCTTACTGTAGTCTACCAATGATGTTACAAGATGACTTACTGTAGCCTACCAACGATGTTACAAGATGGCTTACTGTAGCCTACCAACGATGTTACAAGATGACTTACTGTAGCCTGCCTACTTAGCCATACACTCTGTTTTGTCTAATGCATTTAAATAGCTTGACCAATTCACAGACACTGATTGGTGAACTAATTTAATGTTGAGCTAAATGTAAAAGAAAAGTACATTTCAGAGGTTGAAAAAATAACTGAAAGGAATGATATAAACTGGTACTTGTTTGGGTTCAAACCGGTTTAAACCACCCTTTGATAGGGATTGTTCTGCACCTCCATTACTTCAGCGTCATAGCGTCACAAGACTTGTTTATTAGTATATTGCTCTATTCAATATATGCTACTGTGTTAATGTATAAGGATATTGAAAGTACCTTTCCACTGACCCTCTATTCACTGCTGTTGTGCCCCTGAGCAAGGTACTTAACCTTTTATGATTGTTGTTCGGCTGACGACGCTGTCCTGCTCTCTTGTGTGAGGTTATTTCAATCAATTATTTCCCCTCTCCATCCAACCAGTGAGTACGATGTGTTTGGCTTCAAAACAGTTCCAGAGGAGGATGATGAAGAGGAGAAGCTGGTAGCCAAGGTGAGAGCTCTGGACCTGCACTCCCTTTCCCTGTCTCCCTGCCCTCCCTTTCCCTGTCTCCCTGCCCTCCCTATCCCTGTCTCCCTGCCCTCCCTATCCCTGTCTCCCTGCCCTCCCTTTCCCTGTCTCCCTGCACTCCCTATCCCTGTCTCCCTGCACTCCCTTTCCCTGTCTCCCTGCCCTCCCTATCCCTGTCTCCCTGCCATCCCTATCCCTGTCTCTCTGCCCTCCCTATCCCTGTCTCCCTGCACTCCCTTTCCCTGTCTCCCTGCACTCCCTTTCCCTGTCTCCCTGCACTCCCTTTCCCTGTCTCCCTGCACTCCCTATCCCTGTCTCCCTGCACTCCCTATCCCTGTCTCCCTGCACTCCCTATCCCTGTCTCCCTGCCCTCCCTATCCCTGTCTCCCTGCACTCCCTTTCCCTGTCTCCCTGCACTCCCTTTCCCTGTCTCCCTGCACTCCCTATCCCTGGACCTGCACTCCCTATCCCTGGACCTGCACTCCCTATCCCTGGACCTGCACTCCCTATCCCTGGACCTGCACTCCCTATCCCTGGACCTGCACTCCCTATCCCTGTATCCATGCCCCTGCACTCCCTATCCCTGTATCCATGCCCCTGCACTCCCTATCCCTGACTCCCTGGACCTGCCCTCCCTATCCCTGACTCCCTGGACCTGCACTCCCTATCCCTGGACCTGCACTCCCTATCCATGGACCTGCACTCCCTATCCCTGTATCCATGCCCCTGCACTCCCTATCCCTGACTCCCTGGACCTGCCCTCCCTATCCCTGACTCCCTGGACCTGCACTCCCTATCCCTGACTCCCTGGACCTGCCCTCCCTATCCCTGACTCCCTGCCGCTCTCTCTCCGTCCCTCTCTGTCAATGTATCTCAACCTCCCCTTCCCTCTTCCTCCCTGTCCCTCTATCATCCTTCCCCTCTCCCTCCATGTGCCTCTCTCTGTCCCTCTCCCTACCTTTCCCTCTCACTCCATGTCCCTCTCCCTCCATGTGCCTCTCTCTGTCCCTCTCCCTACCTTTCCCTCTCACTCCATGTCCCTCTCCCTCCCTGACCCTCTCTCTTTCCCTCTCCCTTACCTTTCCCTCTCCCTCCATGTCCCTCTCCCTCCCTGACCCTCTCTCTGTCCCTCTCCCTGCCTTTCCCTCTCACTCAGCTTTGATGCACCTGTACTGACCTCGCCTTCTGGATGATAGCGGGGTGAACAGGCAGTGGCTCGGGTGGTTGATGTCCTTGATGATCTTTATGGCCTTCCTGTGACATCGGGTGGTGTAGGTGTCCTGGAGGGCAGGTAGTTTGCCCCCGGTGATGCGTTGTGCAGACCTCACTACCCTCTGGAGAGCCTTACGGTTGAGGGCGGTGCAGTTGCCATACCAGGCGGTGATACAGCCCGCCAGGATGCTCTCGATTGTGCATCTGTAGAAGTTTGTGAGTGCTTTTGGTGACAAGCCGAATTTCTTCAGCCTCCTGAGGTTGAAGAGGCGCTGCTGCGCCTTCTTCACGATGCTGTCTGTGTGAGTGGACCAATTCAGTTTGTCTGTGATGTGTATGCCGAGGAACTTAAAACTTGCTACCCTCTCCACTACTGTTCCATCGATGTGGATAGGGGGGTGTTCCCTCTGCTGTTTCCTGAAGTCCACAATCATCTCCTTAGTTTTGTTGACGTTGAGTGTGAGGTTATTTTCCTGACACCACACTCCGAGGGCCCTCACCTCCTCCCTGTAGGCCGTCTCATCGTTGTTGGTAATCAAGCCTACCACTGTTGTGTCGTCCGCAAACTTGATGATTGAGTTGGAGGCGTGCGTGGCCACGCAGTCGTGGGTGAACAGGGAGTACAGGAGAGGGCTCAGAACGCACCCTTGTGGGGCCCCAGTGTTGAGGATCAGCGGGGAGGAGATGTTGTTGCCTACCCTCACCACCTGGGGGCGGCCCGTCAGGAAGTCCAGTACCCAGTTGCACAGGGCGGGGTCGAGACCCAGGGTCTCGAGCTTGATGACGAGCTTGGAGGGTACTATGGTGTTGAATGCCGAGCTGTAGTCGATGAACAGCATTCTCACATAGCATTCTCACTAGGGTGTCAGGTAGGGTGGAGGTGATATGGTCATTGACTAGTCTCTCAAAGCACTTCATGATGACGGATGTGAGTGCTACGGGGCGGTAGTCGTTTAGCTCAGTTACCTTAGCTTTCTTGGGAACAGGAACAATGGTGGCCCTCTTGAAGCATGTGGGAACAGCAGACTGGTATAGGGATTGATTGAATATGTCCGTAAACACACCGGCCAGCTGGTCTGCGCATGCTCTGAGGGCGCGGCTGGGGATGCCGTCTGGGCCTGCAGCCTTGCGAGGGTTAACACGTTTAAATGTCTTACTCACCTCGGCTGCAGTGAAGGAGAGACCGCATGTTTTCGTTGCAGGCCGTGTCAGTGGCACTGTATTGTCCTCAAAGCGGGCAAAAAAGTTATTTAGTCTGCCTGGGAGCAAGACATCCTGGTCCGTGACTGGGCTGGATTTCTTCCTGTAGTCCATTCCCTCCCTCCCTCTCCTTATTCCCTCCCTCCCGCTCCTTTTACTCATCTTCCTCCTCCTCCCTCTTCCTCTCCTTTTACTCATCATCATCTTCCTCCTCTCCCCAGGTGAGGGCTCTGGACCTGTGCTCCCTCTCCCTAACAGACCCTGAGGTGTCAGTGGGGGTGAAGTGGGAGAACTATCTCTCCTCTACTATGAACAGAGACATGGTGCACTGCCCCGAACTCAAAGCCCTTATGAGGAGCGGGGTGCCACATGTCCACCGCTCCAAGGTACGATATGACATGATATACCTTATAACCACATGTCTTCCGCTCCAAGGTACGATATCATATACTTTATAGCCACATGTCCTCCGCTCCAAGGTACGATATCATATACTTCATAACCACATGTCCTCTGCTCCAAGGTACGATATCATATACTTTACAGCCACATGTCCTCCGCTCCAAGGTACGATATCATATACTTTATAACCACATGTCCTCTGCTCCAAGGTACGATATCATATACTTTATAACCACATGTCCTCTGCTCCAAGGTACGATATCATATACTTTATAACCACATGTCCTCCGCTCCAAGGTACGATATCATATACTTTATAACCACATGTCCTCTGCTCCAAGGTACGATATCATATACTTTATAACCACATGTCCTCCGCTACAAGGTACGATATCATATACTTTATAACCACATGTCCTCCGCTCCAAGGTACGATATCATATACTTTACAGCCACATGTCCTCCGCTCCAAGGTACGATATCATATACTTTATAACCACATGTCCTCCGCTCCAAGGTACGATATCATATACTTTATAACCACATGTCCTCTGCTCCAAGGTACGATATCATATACTTTATAACCACATGTCCTCCGCTACAAGGTACGATATCATATACTTTATAACCACATGTCCTCCGCTCCAAGGTACGATATCATATACTTTACAGCCACATGTCCTCCGCTCCAAGGTACGATATCATATACTTTATAACCACATGTCCTCTGCTCCAAGGTACGATATCATATACTTTACAGCCACATGTCCTCCGCTCCAAGGTACGATATCATATACTTTACAGCCACATGTCCTCCGCTCCAAGGTACGATATCATATACTTTATAACCACATGTCCTCTGCTCCAAGGTACGATATCATATACTTTACAGCCACATGTCCTCCGCTCCAAGGTACGATATCATATACTTCATAACCACATGTCCTCTGCTCCAAGGTACGATATCATATACTTTACAGCCACATGTCCTCCGCTCCAAGGTACGATATCATATACTTTATAACCACATGTCCTCTGCTCCAAGGTACGATATCATATACTTTACAGCCACATGTCCTCCGCTCCAAGGTACGATATCATATACTTTATAACCACATGTCCTCTGCTCCAAGGTACGATATCATATACTTTATAACCACATGTCCTCTGCTCCAAGGTACGATATCATATACTTTATAACCACATGTCCTCTGCTCCAAGGTACGATATCATATACTTTATAACCACATGTCCTCCGCTCCAAGGTACGATATCATATACTTTATAACCACATGTCCTCCGCTCCAAGGTACGATATCATATACTTTATAACCACATGTCCTCCGCTCCAAGGTACGATATCATATACTTTATAACCACATGTCCTCCGCTCCAAGGTACGATATCATATACTTTATAACCACATGTCCTCCGCTCCAAGGTACGATATCATATACTTTATAACCACATGTCCTCTGCTCCAAGGTACGATATCATATACTTTATAACCACATGTCCTCCGCTCCAAGGTACGATATCATATACTTTATAACCACATGTCCTCCGCTCCAAGGTACGATATCATATACTTTATAACCACATGTCCTCCGCTCCAAGGTACGATATCATATACTTTATAACCACATGTCCTCCGCTCCAAGGTACGATATCATATACTTTATAACCACATGTCCTCCGCTCCAAGGTACGATATCATATACTTTACAGCCACATGTCCTCCGCTACAAGGTACGATACAACACAATATACATTATTGTGCACAATGGGAAAAATGTATTGGACACTTTTTCAGTACTGCTGTATACAAAATAATAGTGTTTTATTTCTCAGATCAAGGTGTGGGACTGTTTTCCAGAATGGATTCGTTGTTGGTTGCTTGGGCCGATTAATGGTTTAATTAGGGGTTCAAGCAGCATAGCTGAGTGAAACCATATTTTATTTCTTAATGAAACTGGATACATGGCATTTATATGTACCAAGCTCTCACAAATTGTTTTTCTAGGCTAGAATTTCAAACAACATTGGCCGCTACTGACCAATAAACATTTTTCACACATGCTCCAGGATATGAGTTTAGCTGACCTGTAAAGTGTCGTTGAGTTTCACTGCATGGTGGCGGCTGTTGAACAGGAAAAAATATTAATGCAAGCTCATTGGCTCATAGCAGACACATTTTGCATTTAAAAACATAGATGCTACAGTACCATATTTGTTGCCGGTACAGCGGTCCTGGAGAAGGAGACGTATAAAGTCGTCAACATCATTGAGTATAATCCAAAATACCTTCAAAGCATCAGTTTGATTTTGTCTTCTGATATTTGGCAAGTGTGGTAAACAGTACAGAAGTAACTGGTCCTAGGGCAATGTGCCCAATTTGTCCTCATTTTTCCTCATTTTCCTCAACTCTGGCAATGCTGCTTGCAGCTTAAATGCAAAGCTGGTGAGACCCTATTGTATTTGTTGTGTTGTATTTGTTGTGTTGTATTTGTTGCCGTTGATTATTATTTTCCTTCTTCTGCCAATCGGTGAAAAAAATGCTAATTCCCGTGAGATGGTAAGGCCTAGGGGGTTGCAACCCTGTCATGCGACGCCATGGCAATTGGCCATATGGTGGCGCTATAACAAGCTATTCAAAATTAAACTTTGAAAGCTCGATCTCCTTAATATTCCTTTCGAGCTAGTCCTAAAATTCGCTATATTCTGTAGGTCACCTTCCTCACAATATAGATTTTTTTTTCTCCAAAAGGACCCATACGTTCCGGTAAATGGCCTTTTTGAATTTTATGAACAACTCTTAAAACGCTTCTCCTTTGCCACCAAATGACCAATCTGCACAAAACTTGATACATGGAATCTATGGACCAAGCGCTCACCAATTATGTTTTTCCAAGATAGCATCTCAAACAACATGGCTGTGTCGTGGACGTACAACACGGAACACTCTTAAGTCAATATTAAATTAATCGGTCTTTGTCAGCAAGCTGGAGAGGTCACAGTCAACCTTAGATACACAAAGTCCCGGTCTGATGTGCTCTCTAGGGAGTTCCTTACATATAGAGGCTTATGTACTGCTATCTAAACCTACATAAACATAATTCATTGGTTCCTACACGTGTCTCCCCATATTAACTTAGAGGACATATTCTGGGCGTTCTGACAGATGGTCCTGAGGAGGTCATGACGCCTCCCCTCATGTCTGAAACACTCCTTGGTTACTGCCTGTGCTTGGTAATGACACCAAAGACAAGATAATATTCTAATATTCAAGGCTGTCTCTTCAACATTTTCTTCACAGCTGCTACTGACCAATAAATATTCATGTGGGCGAGGTCTGGCACATAAATGCATATAAGTCCAACACGGATATTCATCATATTTCAGCACTGTCGAGACTCAACAAATCAAACACTCAGAGGCGCTATAACGGCCACATGTTTATCTCTCTTGATATGTTCATCTCAGGGATGAAATGTGGCAAACGTGCTCAGGGATATGAGTCCGGCTTACCTGTTAAATATGGTTTTGGACACTGTTTATTTTTTTAAACCAATAAATCCAGAGTTTTCCCAGCCCAAAATAAATTGAGGTGTGCAAGCATAAATTAATCAATGACTTCCTCCCACCCTCTTCCCAGGTGTGGCGCTGGTGCGTGTCCTACCACACCAGGAAGTTCCGTGACAGCCTGGCTCCAAACTACTACGAGACCTTACTGGGTGTGGCCAGAGACAAGCCTAATCCCGCCTCCAAACAGATAGAGCTTGACCTGCTGAGGACCTTACCTAACAACAAACACTACTCCTCCCCCGGCGCCGACGGAATACAGAAACTACGTAATGTCCTGCTAGCCTTCTCCTGGAGGAACCCTGACATAGGATACTGCCAGGGACTCAACAGGTACATGACTACTGCAGTACGACTACCATTCTATTACTACAGCTATAGGGCTATATGTCATACTACTAGTATATAGGGCTATAGGGTTATATGTCATACTGCTAGTATATAGGGCTATATGTCATACTACTAGTATATAGGGCTGTATGTCATACTACTAGTATATAGGGTTATATGTCATACTACTAGTATATAGGGCTATATGTCATACTACTAGTATATAGGGCTATAGGGCTATATGTCATACTACTAGTATATAGGGCTATATGTCATACTACTAGTATATAGGGCTGTATGTCATACTACTAGTATATAGGGCAATATGTCATACTACTAGTATATAGGGCTATATGTCATACTACTAGTATATAGGGCTATAGGGCTATATGTCATACTACTAGTATATAGGGCTATAGGGCTATATGTCATACTACTAGTATATAGGGCTATAGGGCTATATGTCATACTACTAGTATATAGGGCTATATGTCATACTACTAGTATATAGGGCTGTATGTCATACTACTAGTATATAGGGCAGTATGTCATACTACTAGTGTATAGGGCAGTATGTCATACTACTAGTATATAGGGCTATATGTCATACTACTAGTATATAGGGCAGTATGTCATACTACTAGTATATAGGGCTATATGTCATACTACTAGTATATAGGGCTGTATGTGGACATACAGCCCTATATGGACATCAGAACAGCGATTACTCACCACGAACTGGCAGAAGCTTTTTTTTTCTTTAATGAGTCCGATGAGCCCGACGTGAAGGACATTCTGCTTTCCCGGGAACAGGCCCAAATCCCCGTAATTTGCATGAAGAGAAGACAGAGAAATAGAGGGTGGAGGTCGGGGTGACTTCTGAGGATTCGTAGGCTATCGAATAAACTACCTTCCGATCTACTAGCTAACATGAAATCATTGGAAAATAAAATCCACAACCTATAAGGAAGATTAAACTACCAACAAGACATTAAAAACTGTAAAATCTTGTGCTTCACGGAGTCGTGGCTGAACGATGATATTATCAACATACAGCTGGCGGGTTAAACGCTGTATAGAGGATAGGATAGAACAGCGGCGTCTGGTAAGACAAGGGGTGGTGGACTATGTATTTTTGTAAATAACAGTTGGTGCATGATATCTAAGGAAGTCTCGAGGTTTTGTTTGCCTGAGGTAGAGTATCTCATGATAAGCTGTAGACCACATCTGTATTTTTTGTAGCTGTCTACATACCACCACAGACCGATGCTGGCACTAAGACCGCACTCAATGAGCTGTGTTCTGCCATAAGGAAACATGTAAATGCTCATCCAGAGGTGTCGCCCCTAGTGGCCGGGGACTTTAATGCAGGGAAATTTAAATTCGCTTGACAAAATTTCTATCAGCATGTTAAAAATGCAACCAGAGGAAAAATAACTCTGGACCACCTTTACTCCACACACAGAGTACAAAGCTCTTCCTCGCCCTCCATTTGGCAAATGGACCATAATTCTATCCTCCTGATTCCTGCTTACAATCAAAAATTAAAGCAGGAAGTACCAGTGATTCGGTCAATAAAAAAGTGGTCAGATGAAGCAGATGCTACACTACAGGACTGTTTTGCTATCACAGACTGGAACATGTTCCCGGATTCTTCCTATGGCATTAAGGAGTACACCACATCAGTCACTGGCTTTATCAACAAGTGCATTGATAACGTCATTCCCCACAGTGACTGTACGTACAGGCAACATTCTCACTGAGCTAAAGGCTTGAGCTGCCACTATTAAAGAAGCGGTACTCTAACCCGGACACTTGTAAGAAATCCTGCTATGCCCACCGACGAACTATCAAAGCCCCTGTGGCAGGGCTTGCAAACTATTACAGACTACAAAGGGAAGCACAGGAGCGAGCTTCCCAGTGACACGGGCCTACCAGACGAGCTAAATTACTTCTATGCTCGCTTCGAGGCAAGCAACACTGAAGCATGCATGAGAGCATCAGCTGTTCCGGACGACTGTGTGATCACGCTCTCCGTACCACTCCAGATAACTAGAGGTGCTACTATATATGTTGTTTTCAACACCGCAGCTGACCCTGTGCTGTTCCCAACCTGTTGTTTTCCCTAATCTTCTGTCAGTGCTATGATCATCAGTGTTCTCATCTTCCAGGCTGGCAGCCATAGCTCTGCTGTACCTGGACCAGGAGGATGCTTTCTGGTGTCTAATCACTATCGTGGAGGTCTTCATGCCCCAGGACTACTACACCAAGACCCTGCTGGGATCACAGGTACACTACTATACCACTACTACACCACTACTATACCACTACTACACCACTACTATACCACTACTATACCACTACTATACCACTACTACACCAAGACCCTGCTGGGATCACAGGTACACTACTATACCACTACTACACCACTACTACACCACTACTATACCACTACTACACCAAGACCCTGCTGGGATCACAGGTACACTACTATACCACTACTACACCACTACTACACCACTACTATACCACTACTATACCAATACCCTGCTGGGATCACAGGTACACTACTATACCACTACTATACCACTACTACACCACTACTATACCACTACTACACCAAGACCCTGCTGGGATCACAGGTACATTACTATACCACTACTATATCACTACTACACCACTACTATACCACTACTACACCACTACTACACCAACACCCCGAGTGTGTGTATGTGCGTATCCCACAACTGTTGAGAAGGAGTAAAAGATGTTAGTGACAATAGAGGATGATTCACAACAATTGTTTGCTAATATAATAATTACTTGCAATAATGTAATTTTGGTAATGGCGAGACTGGTGAGAGGTAAAATCCTTTTTATAAAATGCCTACATTACTACAAATATGAATAGCTAATTATGGAAAACAAGAAACAGGATTCTTAAAATATATATATATTCTTTTGATGGCTGTATATAATACAAATCGAGGTGAGGGCGATGGAAATGCGTATTGCGGTTCATCTACTTCTGTTCTGTAAATGGCACTGTGTGCTCTTTTCGAAGGATGGATCCCGGTCTCTTCAGGGCTCTGAGATCCGGGGGGTCGGGGATGGTCTGCCGGGCATTGGGATGACAACCCAACTCAGGATGAGGAGGGGTTTTAGCGGGTGGAATAGTGGGGACCCATTGGAGGTTTACTTAGTAGCAATGCAAATATAATGGTACAGCTATATAGATACTCAGTCATCATGTTGTTTTTTTAATGGTACATTTACAAACATATATTTTGATAAATAGAATTGAAAGTTGTCTCATTATGGTAAGTGGTGAAATAAGTATAGCCAGTTAAAATTGAAAAGGCGATCAGTATTTACCTGGCTAAAAGAGAAGGATTATAATATCTATTGTTTACAGGAAACCCATTCAACAATTTTAAATTAAGTTTTGTGGAAAAAGGACTGGGGGGTGAATATATTTCTCCCATGGGCAAAGAAATTCAAAAGGGGTGATGGTTTTAATTAACAGTAATTTTGATCCAAATGTCCAAACAGATCAAGGTAGATCAGATATGGCTTATTAACCTATACGGTCCGAATAATGATGATCCAAGCTTCTTTGAAAATATATATAAGAATCTATCAACTCATTTATCAACCCTACAAGCAACACTAGACTCTATTATTATGGTGGGAGATTTTAATACGGTTTTAAATACCTCTATGGACCAGAAAGGAAATCACACTACAAACTATCACCCTCAGGCACTTAAGGAAATCATGAATGTCATGGATATATTGGAATTAGTGGATATATGGAGGCTTAAATACCCTGACCTAGTGAGATATACACTACTATAATACTTATTTTCCACCATAATTTGACAATAAATTCATTAAAAATCCTACAATGTGATTTTCTGGATTTCTTTTTCTCATTTTGTCTGTCATAGTTGAAGTGTACCTATGATGAAAATTACAGGCCTCATCTTTTTAAGTGGGAGAACTTGCACAATTGGTGGCTGACTAAATACTTTTTTGCCCCACTGTATATATTTATTGGAATTGGAATGGATGCAGACAATTACATTGATGGAAGCAACATTCTTTCTGCAATATTAAATTGATCCTCCCCTTAAATAAAAAAAAATATATATATTTTTTAAAGCCCTTAATTGTCTTCGTTATTCATTATTTTATTTTTTTTATTATACAAATTATTTCGATACATATTCAGAGGCAAACATCAACCCAACTTACCTTAACTGTTGTTCCTTGATGGAGGTTCCTTGATGGAGGTTCCTTGATGAACCCCACTTCCTAAGAAGTTATTTGAAGAACCTTCTGGGGCTGTTTTTTCATTGCCAAGAACCCTGAGGTTCTTCGAGGATCTCAGAAGAACACCGGTTGAACCCCTAATGTTTAGTGTAAGCACAATTTAACCACTACACTAGAGCATCCAGAGGGTATTTTATTAGGATCCACCTTAGCTGTTCCATAAGCAGCAGCTCTTCCACACAAACACAATACAGAATGACATAATACAGAACATCAATAGACAAGAACAGCTCAAAGACAGAACTACATATTAAAAAATGTAAAGGCACAATTAGCCTACATATCAATGCACACGCACACAAACTATCTAGGTCAAATAGAGGAGAGGTGTTGTGCCGCGAGGTGTTGCTTTATCTGTTTTTTGAAACCAGGTTTGCTGTTTATTTGAGCAATATGAGATGGAAGGAAGTTCCATGCAATAATGTCTCTATGTAATTCTGTACACTTTCTTGAATTTGTTCTGGATTTGGGGACTGTGAAAAGACCCCTGGTGGCATGTCTGATGGGGTACGTGTGTGTGTCAGAGCTGTGTGTAAGTTGACTATGCTAACAATTTGGGATTTTCAACACATGAATGTTTCTTGTAAAAAATAAGTGATGTCTCTCCTCAACTCTTAGCCAAGAGAGACTGGCATGCATAGTATTTATATCAGCCCTCTGATTACAATGAAGAGCAAAGGTCTTTCTTAGCAGGACTTGACCACATGATTGGGCAATAATCAAGATAAGATAAACTAGAGTCTGCAGGACTTGCTTCGTGGTGTCCAAAATGCAGACCATCTCTTTGTTACGGTCTTTACAACCACTGAATCTATATGTTTTTACCATGACAGTTTACAATCTAAGATAACAACAAGTAGGTCTAGAGGTCTATAACTAAGGGAATGATTTGTACCAAATACAATGCTCTTAGTTTTAGAGATGTTCAGGACCAGTTTATTACTGGCCACCCAAAACAGACTGCAACTCTTTGTTGTAAGGGTTTCAGTGACTTCATTAGCTGTGGTTGCTGATGGGTATATGGTTGAATCATCAGCAAACATGGACACACATGCTGTGTTTAATGCCAGTGGGTCTGTGCAGCTGGCTGAACGTTTGATGTCTGTATGTTCTCTGTCCTCTCTGAGGACCACCGAGTGTTCAAGGACCTGCTGAATTATTGTTGGGGTTAGGGACTGAGGTGACCCCTGTATGTTATTTCACCTCTAGGTGGACCAGCGTGTTTTTAAGGACCTGCTGAGTGAGAAGCTGCCCAGACTCCACGCCCACTTTGACCTCTACAAGGTTGACTCCTCCCTCATTACCTTCAACTGGTTCCTGGTCCTCTTCGTAGACTCAGTGAACTCTGACCTCCTCTTCAAGATCTGGGATGCCTTCCTGTACGAGGGACCCAAGGTAGGCTGGATAACATGGTAGAATGGTTAACAACGTAAGATGATAGGATGGTTAACCTCTCTGGGATAAGGGACGCTGGCCAACATCCAGTGAAAATGCAGAGCGTCAAATTCAAATAAATTACTATAAAAAATTTAACTTTCATGAAATCACACATGCAATACACCAAATTAAAGCTACACTTTTTGTGAATCCAGCCAATATGTCAGATTTCAAAAAGGCTTTACGGCAAAAGCAAACGATGCTAAAACACCCGTTCCAACTCGCGCAACGTGACTACAAAATATCTCATAAGTTACCTGTAAGCTTTGTCCAAACATTTCAAACTACTTTCCTAATACAACTTTAGCTTTTTTTTTAACGTAAATAATCAATCAAATTGAAGACGGGATGATCTGTTCTTCAATTCCGGAGGAAAACAAAGGGTAGCGAGCTTTCAGGTTTAGAATTAGCGTTAATCTGTCATAGGAAGCTGACTTGGGTGTCATTTTACAGTGACTTTCATGGCTCTGTCTCTCCACAGATCATCTTCCGCTTCGCCCTCGCTCTCTTCAAGTACAAGGAGGAAGAGTTTCTGAAGCTTCAGGACTCCATGGCCATCTTCAAGTACCTCCGCTATTTCACCATAACTATCCTGGACTGGAGGTACAGTACTCTCAACCTACCGAATTCTCTCTGCGTATTGAGTCATGTCTGTCTCTCTGCGTATTGAGTCATGTCTGTCTCTGCGTATTGAGTCATGTCTGTCTGTCTGCGTATTGAGTCATCTCTGTCTCTCTGCGTATTGAGTCATGTCTGTCTCTCTGCGTATTGAGTAATGTCTGTCTGTCTGCGTATTGAGTCATGTCTGTCTCTCTGCGTATTGAGTCATGTCTGTTTCTCTGCGTATTGAGTCATGTCTGTCTCTCTGCGTATTGAGTCATGTCTGTCTGACTCATTAGAATGACCCGTAATACTGTGTTTACTGTAGATGCTGATCAAGTCTAATGTTGACTTTCTTGACAAATATGAAAACTAATTTGAAGTCTGTTGTGTGTCATGTGTATCTGTGTGCGTCTCTCTCCCTCCCTGCAGGAAGTTGATGAGCATAGCGTTTGTGGACATGAATCCGTTCCCCCTGAGACAGATCCTTAACCGCAGGACCTTCCATCTAGAGAAGGTTAGACTAGAGCTGACAGAGCTTGAGGCCATCAGACAAACCTTCCTCAGAGAGAGAGACACACACGCCGACGCACGCGCGCTGTGTAGCGACGATGAGGAGGACAACTAGCCAATCAGGGCCCAGGCCAACTAGCACATCAGTAGAGAGACTGACCACGGCCCCCGACGCACGCACGCAAGCTTTGTAGCGACAACTAGCACACAGCCTGTCAGGGTGCAGTGCCTGCAGACTCCAGCCAATCAGGATCCAGGTCTGTGTGATTCTATCGTATCACCTGCAGACTCCAGCCAATCAGGGCCCTAGCCTGGCTATCCCGCCCACCTTCAGACCAAACAGACGCTGTCATGAGTAATGACCCACCATGATGACCAGTAATATATATCCACATACTCCCCACTCTCTGCTACGCTGGACCTGTCACCTCCATGTTCTCCACATGCTGAACCCTGTGGCTTGGACCTGTCACCTCCATGTTCTCCACATGCTGAACCCTGTGGCTTGGACCTGTCACCTCCATGTTCTCCACATGCTGAACCCTGTGGCTTGGACCTGTCACCTCCATGTTTTCCACATGCTGAACCCTGTGGCTTGGACCTGTCACCTCCATGTTCTCCACATGCTGAACCCTGTGGCTTGGACCTGTCACCTCCATGTTCTCCACATGCTGAACCCTGTGGCTTGGACCTGTCACCTCCATGTTCTCCACATGCTGAACCCTGTGGCTTGGACCTGTCACCTCCATGTTCTTCACATGCTGAACCCTGTGGCTTGGACCTGTCACCTCCATGTTCTCCACATGCTGAACCCTGTGGCTTGGACCTGTCACCTCCATGTTTTCCACATGCTGAACCCTGTGGCTTGGACCTGTCACCTCCATGTTCTCCACATGCTGAACCCTGTGGCTTGGACCTGTCACCTCCATGTTCTCCACATGCTGAACCCTGTGGCTTGGACCTGTCACCTCCATGTTCTCCACATGCTGAACCCTGTGGCTTGGACCTGTCACCTCCATGTTCTCCACATGCTGAACCCTGTGGCTTGGACCTGTCACCTCCATGTTCTCCACATGCTGAACCCTGTGGCTTGGACCTGTCACCTCCATGTTCTCCACATGCTGAACCCTGTGGCTTGGACCTGTCACCTCCATGTTTTCCACATGCTGAACCCTGTGGCTTGGACCTGTCACCTCCATGTTCTCCACATGCTGAACCCTGTGGCTTGGACCTGTCACCTCCATGTTCTCCACATGCTGAACCCTGTGGCTTGGACCTGTCACCTCCATGTTCTCCACATGCTGAACCCTGTGGCTTGGACCTGTCACCTCCATGTTCTTCACATGCTGAACCCTGTGGCTTGGACCTGTCACCTCCATGTTCTCCACATGCTGAACCCTGTGGCTTGGACCTGTCACCTCCATGTTTTCCACATGCTGAACCCTGTGGCTTGGACCTGTCACCTCCATGTTCTCCACATGCTGAACCCTGTGGCTTGGACCTGTCACCTCCATGTTCTCCACATGCTGAACCCTGTGGCTTGGACCTGTCACCTCCATGTTCTCCACATGCTGAACCCTGTGGCTTGGACCTGTCACCTCCATGTTCTCCACATGCTGAACCCTGTGGCTTGGACCTGTCACCTCCATGTTCTCCACATGCTGAACCCTGTGGCTTGGACCTGTCACCTCCATGTTCTCCACATGCTGAACCCTGTGGCTTGGACCTGTCAGCTCCATGTTCTCCACATGCTGAACCCTGTGGCTTGGACCTGTCAGCTCCATGTTCTCCACATGCTGAACCCTGTGGCCTGTTGTGGATCAAAGCACTCTTGGCCAAATGTTTTTTCAATTACTTCCAATCTTTTGTAAATGTGTTAATCTGTTTGTTGTGGCTGAGGGACATTGAGCTGAGAGATTGACATGACAACCACAGTGTTATTCTGTCCCACAGCCATACAGCTGTGATTGCAGAGCTGGATCATGCCAATCTGAATCAGTATTTTTCTAATAAATCATTGTGCTCTTTTGGAGAGGAGGGACTGATTTGTATTCGTAGATAACCTGACTGCTATAGCCCTCTCAAAGTATAGGTAGGTGTGTTTCTTGTTTCCAGTTTGGTTTTGTAGGAGACTATGCTGTTGCAGTATACTATACAGTAACCAGCAAGCCTTGTTGGTAGCCCCTGTCTGTCTACGAAGCACTTGAACCACTTTTACCAAAACGTCTATTGATTGGCGCTTTACATAGAAACCTTGGACCAATAATAGTCCATCATTCCAGACTCCAGTACATTTCCAGAAATGCTGTCCCTCCCCTTCCCGTTGAACGAAGGATGAGGAACAGAGGCAGAACCCGGATTCACCTCAACCCTGTCACAGGGCAGGAGTTATTGTACTCTGCACAGCTTCAAGTCCCTCTGCGGTAACATACTGTCATATCACCATCACGTGGTGTTAATAAGGGGACATTTTATGAGGGAATCTACTAGTCTGAGTATCACCTGTCTTTCTCTTCCTGTTTACATTTTCCCTTTACTTTTTCTTCACTTATTTTTGTGCTTTCCAGACCCATCAAATGTTGTTTCTTCGATATTTGTTCTGAAATGTTTCGGCACATCTACACTGACTAGACCGAACATTAGGAACCAGTTTCTAATATTGAGTTGCATCCCCACCCCCCTGTTGCCCTCAGAACAGCCTCACATGGTTGGGGCATGGACTCTACAAGGTGTCTAAAGTGTTCCACAGGGATGCTGGTCCATGTTGACTCCAATGCTTACCCACAGTTGTGTCAAGTTGGCTGGATGTCCTTTGGGTGGTGGACCATTCCGGATACACACAGGAAACTGTTGAGCATGAAAAACCCATCAGTGTTGCAGTTCTTGAAACAAACTGGTGTGCTTGGCACCTACTACCATACCCCGTTCAAAGGCACTTAAATATTTTGTCTTCCCTATTGATCCTCTGAATGGCACACTTACACAATCCATGTCTCAATTGTCTCAATGCTTAAAAATCCTTCTTTAACCTGTCTCCTCCCCTTCATCTACACTGATTGAAGTGGATTTAACAGGTGACATCAATTAGTGATCATAGCTTTCACCTGGATTGTCTGTCATGGAAAGATCAGGTGTTCCTAATGTTTTGTCCCCTCAGTGAATGTTTCCACTTAATTTAGTATTAGATTATTGAGTGGCCAACTATATCGAATGTGACTTTTTTTTTATACAAATTGAGAATTGTGGTGTCGCACAATGCAATATAAACAATGAAATGTTGTCTTACTGTACTGTGAGAGGTGTGTTTTCTCTGAGAGCTGGTCTCTCTAGGAACCGTCTGATGTCGAGTTGAGTGCTGTACCCATCCATCATGTTACCATGGTTTCGCTTACCTATATAGGTTTATTGTTTGACAGGATTGCACCCAGCATTAAAAACACAGGTTATACTCACTTTAACTTCACACACTTCCTGTTAACCAATCAATTTAACTTCACACCATAGCCTTCCTGTTAACCAATCACTTTAACTCCATACCCTTCCTGTTGACCAATCACTTTACCTTCACACCATACCCTTCCTGTTGACCAATCACTTTACCTTCACACCATACCCTTCCTGTTGACCAATCACTTTTTTGTATTTGTTCCAATGTTAATTTCTTTGATCAAGTATTGTATCACCTTGTATCTCAGCTGGTTTCTTTCTGTATTCCATAAGCTATCCCACTCCCTTGTTATTGCTGTTGTAAAGGATGGAGGTGTGTCTAACCCTGTGCATGACCACTCCTCAATCCTAACACTCTTTTTAAAGCAACACACACAATCATCTAGTGCCATTTGCAACCTTCCACAAAACCGCCAGGACACTTTCTCTTATATCTATGAATATTGAATATCATTTCCACAGAATTCGTATTCAACTGATCGTGACCGAAATGGCCCACTATCAACACAAAATATTTTATATGAGTTGTATGATCATCATCACCTAATAAACATTGTTATAGCTTACTGTGCACATTTGTCTTAATGCTGTTATGTACTTTCTACAGAGAAAGGATCCTTGACTTTTCCACATTTTGTCTCTGGCCTAAACACAATGTCAAAGTGGAATTGTGTTTTTTTACAAATGAATAAAAATGAAAAGCTGTAATGTTTTGAGTCAATAAGTATTCAACCCTTTTGTTACATCAAGCCTAAATCAGTTCAGGGGTACAAATGTGTCACATAATAAGTTGCATGTACTCACTCTGTGTGTAATACTAGTGTTTAACATGATTTTTTGAATGACTACCTCATCTCTGTAAGGTACCTCAGTCGAGCAGTGAATTTCAAGCACTGATTCAACCACAAAGACCAGGGAGGTTTTCCAATGCCTCACAAAGAAGGGCACCTATTGGTAGATGGTTAAATATATTTTTTAAAGCAGACATTGAATATCCCTTTGAGCATGGTGAAGTTGTTAATTACACTTTGGATGGTGTATCAATACACCCAGTCACTACAAAGATACAGGCCTCATTCCTAACTCAGTTGCCAGAGAGGAAAGAAACTGCTCAGGGATTTCACCGTGAGACCAATGGTGACTTTAAAACGGTTACAGGAGAAAACTTAGGATGGATCAACATTGTAGTCACTCCACAATTGACAGAGTGAAAAGAAGAAAGCCTGTACAGAATAAAAAAACATGCATCCAGTTTACAAGGAACTAAAGAAAAACTGCCCAAAATGTGGCAAAGCAATTCACTTTTTGTCCTGAACACAGTGTTATGTTTGCTACAAACCCAACACATCACTGAGTACCACTTCATATTCGCAAGAATAGTGGTGGCTGCAGCATCTTACAGGTATGCTTGTCATCGTTAAGGGTGGGAGTTTTTCAGGATAAAAATAAACAGAATGGCGCCAAGCACCGGCAAATCCTAGAGGAAAACCTGGTTCAGTCTGTTTCAGCATGACAACGCCCCATACACAAAGCGAGGTCCAGAGAAATGGTTTGTCAAGATCGGTGTGGACGAACTTCACTGGCCTGCACAGAGCACTGACCTCAACCCCATCGAACACATTTGGGATGAATTGGAATGCCTACTGTGAGCCAGGCCTAATCGCCTAACATCAGTGCCCCGACCGCACTAATGCTTCCATTCAGCCACAGCAACATGTCCCCACAGCAATGTTCCCAGAAGAGTGGAGGCTGTTATAGCAGCAAAGGGGGGCCCATTCCATATTAATGACTTCCCAGAAGAGTTTAGGCTGTTATAGCAGCAAAGGGGGGACCAACTCCATATTAATGACTTCCCAGAAGAGTGGAGATTGTTATAGCAGCAAAGGGGGTACCAACTCCATATTAATGACTTCCCAGAAGAGTTGAGATTGTTATAGCAGCAAAGGGGGGACCAACTCCAAATTAAAAATGCCCATGATTTTGGAATGAGATGTTCGACGAGCAGGTGTCCACATCATTTTGGTAATGTAGTGTATCAGAGGTGTGGACTGTAGTAGCTTGATGCATTGCTACAGTACCACTTACCACAACAACGGCAGAATATAGTATGATCCATTGCAGTCATAAGCGGCAGGTTGCCTCGCCGTTAAGAGCGTTGGGCCAGTAACCGAGAGGTTGCTGGATGGAGTCCTTGAGGCGACTAGGTGAGAAAAGTGTCAATGTGCTCTTGGTCCTGTAAGTGGAGCTGGATAAGTAATTCCCATTCAAGTCCAGGTTCTAGTCGTTGTAACTCTGTCCATCTCCTCAGCCGTGGCACAGGAAGCACAGCGTTGTCAAATAAGGTTGTGTTGCAGCGCTGTTCAGTGCCGCTAATGCCAGTGGTGTTACTACTACTGCTCTAATAGCTAGGTGGTGTTACTACTACTGCTCTAATAGCCAGGTGGTGTTACTACTACTGCTCTAATAGCTAGGTGGTGTTACTACTACTGCTCTAATAGCCAGGTGGTGTTACTACTACTGCTCTAATAGCCAGGTGGTGTTACTACTACTGCTCTAATAGCTAGGTGGTGCTACTACTACTGCTCTAATAGCCAGGTGGTGCTACTACTACTGTTCTAGTAGCCAGGTGGTGTTACTACTACTGCTCTAATAGCCAGGTGGTGTTACTACTACTGCTCTAATAGCCAGGTGGTGTTACTACTACTGCTCTAATAGCTAGGTGGTGTTACTACTACTGCTCTAATAGCCAGGTGGTGTTACTACTACTGCTCTAATAGCCAGGTGGTGTTACTACTACTGCTCTAATAGCCAGGTGGTGTTACTGCTCTAATAGCTAGGTGGTGTTACTACTACTGCTCTAATAGCCAGGTGGTGTTACTGCTCTAATAGCCAGGTGGTGTTACTACTACTGCTCTAATAGCCAGGTGGTGTTACTACTACTGCTCTAATAGCCAGGTGGTGTTACTACTACTGCTCTAATAGCCAGGTGGTGTTACTACTACTGCTCTAAAAGCCAGGTGGTGTTACTACTACTGCTCTAATAACCAGGTGGTGTTACTACTACTGCTCTAATAGCCAGGTGGTGTTACTACTACTGCTCTAATAGCCAGGTGGTGTTACTACTACTGCTCTAATAGCCAGGTGGTGTTACTACTACTGCTCTAATAGCCAGGTGGTGTTACTACTACTGCTCTAATAGCTAGGTGGTGCTACTACTACTGCTCTAATAGCCAGGTGGTGTTACTACTACTGCTCTAATAGCCAGGTGGTGTTACTGCTCTAATAGCTAGGTGGTGTTACTACTACTGCTCTAATAGCCAGGTGGTGTTACTACTACTGCTCTAATAGCCAGGTGGTGTTACTACTACTGCTCTAATAGCTAGGTGGTATTACTACTACTGCTCTAATAGCCAGGTGGTGTTACTACTACTGCTCTAATAGCTAGGTGGTGTTACTACTACTGCTCTAATAGCCAGGTGGTGTTACTACTACTGCTCTAATAGCCAGGTGGTGTTACTACTACTGCTCTAATAGCCAGGTGGTGTTACTACTACTGCTCTAATAGCCAGGTGGTGTTACTACTACTACTCTAATAGCCAGGTGGTGTTACTACTACTGCTCTAATAGCCAGGTGGTGTTACTACTACTGTTCTAATAGCTAGGTGGTGCTACTGCTGTAATAGCCAGGTGGTGTTACTACTACTGCTCTAATAGCCAGGTGGTGTTACTACTACTGCTCTAATAGCCAGGTGGTGTTACTACTACTGCTCTAATTGCTAGGTGGTGCTACTACTACTGCTCTAATAGCCAGGTGGTGTTACTACTACTGCTCTAATAGCTAGGTGGTGCTACTGCTCTAATAGCCAGGTGGTGTTACTACTACTGCTCTAATTGCTAGGTGGTGCTACTGCTCTAATAGCCAGGTGGTGTTACTACTACTGCTCTAATAGCCAGGTGGTGTTACTACTACTGCTCTAATAGCCAGGTGGTGTTACTACTACTGCTCTAATAGCCAGGTGGTGTTACTACTACTGCTCTAATAGCCAGGTGGTGCTACTGCTCTAATAGCCAGGTGGTGCTACTACTACTGCTCTAATAGCCAGGTGGTGTTACTACTACTGCTCTAATAGCCAGGTGGTGTTAGTACTACTGCTGTAATAGCTAGGTGGTGTTACTACTACTGCCTAATAGCCAGGTGGTGTTACTACTACTGCTCTAATAGCCAGGTGGTGTTACTACTACTGCTCTAATAGCCAGGTGGTGTTACTACTACTGCTCTAATAGCCAGGTGGTGTTACTACTACTGCTCTAATAGCCAGGTGGTGCTACTACTGCTCTAATAGCCAGGTGGTGTTACTACTACTGCTCTAATAGCCAGGTGGTGTTACTACTACTGCTCTAATAGCTAGGTGGTGTTACTACTACTGCTCTAATAGCCAGGTGGTGTTACTACTACTGCTCTAATAGCCAGGTGGTGTTACTACTACTGCTCTAATAGCCAGGTGGTGTTACTACTACTGCTCTAATAGCTAGGTGGTGCTACTACTACTGCTCTAATAGCCAGGTGGTGTTACTACTACTGCTCTAATAGCCAGGTGGTGTTACTACTACTGCTCTAATAGCCAGGTGGTGCTACTACTACTGCTCTAATAGCCAGGTGGTGTTACTACTACTGCTCTAATAGCCAGGTGGTGTTACTACTACTGCTCTAATAGCCAGGTGGTGTTACTACTACTGCTCTAATAGCCAGGTGGTGCTACTACTACTGCTCTAATAGCCAGGTGGTGTTACTACTACTGCTCTAATAGCCAGGTGGTGTTACTACTACTGCTCTAATAGCTAGGTAGTGTTACTACTACTGCTCTAATAGCCAGGTGGTGTTACTACTACTGCTCTAATAGCTAGGTGGTGTTACCACTACTGCTCTAATAGCCAGGTGGTGTTACTACTACTGCTCTAATAGCCAGGTGGTGTTACTACTACTGCTCTAATAGCCAGGTGGTGTTACTACTACTGCTCTAATAGCCAGGTGGTGTTACTACTACTGCTCTAATAGCCAGGTGGTGTTACTACTACTGTTCTAATAGCTAGGTGGTGTTACTACTACTGCTCTAATAGCCAGGTGGTGTTACTACTACTGCTCTAATAGCCAGGTGGTGTTACTACTACTGCTCTAATAGCCAGGTGGTGTTACTACTACTGCTCTAATAGCCAGGTGGTGTTACTACTACTGCTCTAATAGCTAGGTGGTGTTACTACTACTGCTCTAATAGCCAGGTGGTGTTACAACTACTGCTCTAATAGCTAGGTGGTGCTACTACTACTGCTCTAATAGCTAGGTGGTGTTACTACTACCGCTCTAATAGCCAGGTGGTGCTACTACTACTGCTCTAATAGCTAGGTGGTGTTACTACTACTGCTTTAATAGCTAGGTGGTGTTACTACTACTGCTCTAATAGCCAGGTGGTGTTACTACTACTGCTCTAATAGCCAGGTGGTGTTACTACTACTGCTCTAATAGCCAGGTGGTGTTACTACTACTGCTCTAATAGCCAGGTGGTGCTACTGCTCTAATAGCCAGGTGGTGTTACTACTACTGCTCTAATAGCTAGGTGGTGTTACTACTACTGCTCTAATAGCTAGGTGGTGTTACTACTACTGCTCTAATAGCTAGGTGGTGTTACTACTACTGCTCTAATAGCCAGGTGGTGCTACTGCTCTAATAGCTAGGTGGTGTTACTACTACTGCTCTAATAGCCAGATGGTGTTACTACTACTGCTCTAATAGCCAGGTGGTGCTACTACTACTGCTCTAATAGCCAGGTGGTGTTACTACTACTGCTCTAATAGCCAGGTGGTGTTACTACTACTGCTCTAATAGCCAGGTGGTGCTACTGCTCTAATAGCTAGGTGGTGTTACTACTACTGCTCTAATAGCCAGATGGTGTTACTACTACTGCTCTAATAGCCAGGTGGTGCTACTACTACTGCTCTAATAGCCAGGTGGTGTTACTACTACTGCTCTAATAGCCAGGTGGTGTTACTACTACTGCTCTAATAGCCAGGTGGTGTTACTACTACTGCTCTAATAGCCAGGTGGTGTTACTACTACTGCTCTAATAGCCAGGTGGTGTTACTACTACTGCTCTAATAGCCAGGTGGTGTTAGTACTACTGCTCTAATAGCTAGGTGGTGCTACTACTACTGCTCTAATAGCCAGGTTGTGTTACTACTACTGCTCTAATAGCCAGGTGGTGTTACTTCTACTGCTCTAATAGCCAGGTGGTGATATTACTACTGCTCTAATAGCCAGGTGGTGATATTACTACTGCTCTAATAGCCAGGTGGTGTTACTACTACTGCTCTAATAGCTAGGTGGTGTTACTACTACTGCTCTAATAGCCAGGTGGTGTTACTACTACTGCTCTAATAGCCAGATGGTGTTACTACTACTGCTCTAATAGCCAGGTGGTGTTACTACTACTGCTCTAATAGCCAGGTGGTGTTACTACTACTGCTCTAATAGCCAGGTGGTGTTACTACTACTGCTCTAATAGCTAGGTGGTGCTACTACTACTGCTCTAATAGCCAGGTGGTGTTACTACTACTGCTCTAATAGCCAGGTGGTGTTACTACTACTGCTCTAATAGCTAGGTGGTGCTACTGCTCTAATAGCCAGGTGGTGTTACTACTACTGCTCTAATAGCCAGGTGGTGTTACTACTACTGCTCTAATAGCTAGGTGGTGCTACTACTACTGCTCTAATAGCCAGGTGGTGTTACTACTACTGCTCTAATAGCTAGGTGGTGCTACTGCTCTAATAGCCAGGTGGTGTTACTACTACTGCTCTAATAGCCAGGTGGTGTTACTACTACTGCTCTAATAGCTAGGTGGTGCTACTACTACTGCTCTAATAGCCAGGTGGTGTTACTACTACTGCTCTAATAGCTAGGTGGTGCTACTGCTCTAATAGCCAGGTGGTGTTACTACTACTGCTCTAATAGCCAGGTGGTGCTACTACTACTGCTCTAATAGCCAGGTGGTGTTACTACTACTGCTCTAATAGCCAGGTGGTGTTATTACTACTGCTCTAATAGCCAGGTGGTGTTACTACTACTGCTCTAATAGCCAGGTGGTGTTACTACTACTGCTCTAATAGCCAGGTGGTGTTACTACTACTGCTCTAATAGCCAGGTGGTGTTACTACTACTGCTCTAATAGCCAGGTGGTGTTACTACTACTGCTCTAATAGCCAGGTGGTGTTACTACTACTGCTCTAATAGCTAGGTGGTGTTACTACTATCAATCAATCAATCAATCAAATTTATTTTATATAGCCCTTCGTACATCAGCTGATATCTCAAAGTGCTGTACAGAAACCCAGCCTAAAACCCCAAACAGCAAGCAATGCAGGTGAAGAAGCACGGTGGCTAGGAAAAACTCCCTAGAAAGGCCAAAACCTAGGAAGAAACCTAGAGAGGAACCAGGCTATGTGGGGTGGCCAGTCCTCTTCTGGCTGTGCCGGGTGGAGATTATAACAAAACATGGTCAAGATGTTCAAATGTTCATAAATGACCAGCATGGTCGAATAATAATAAGGCAGAATAGTTGAAACTGGAGCAGCAGCACAGTCAGGTGGACTGGGGACAGCAAGGAGTCATCATGTCAGGTATTCCTGGGGCATGGTCCTAGGGCTCAGGTCCTCCGAGAGAGAGAAAGAAAGAGAGAATTAGAGAGAGCATATGTGGGATGGCCAGTCCTCTTCTGGCTGTGCCGGGTGGAGATTATAACAGAACATGGCCAAGATGTTCAAATGTTCATAAATGATCAGCATGGTCGAATAATAATAAGGCAGAACAGTTGAAACTGGAGCAGCAGCACAGCCAGGTGGACTGGGGACAGCAAGGAGTCATCATGTCAGGTACTACTGCTCTAATAGCCAGGTGGTGTTACTACTACTGCTCTAATAGCCAAGTGGTGTTACTACTACTGCTCTAATAGCCAGGTGGTGCTACTACTACTGCTCTAATAGCCAGGTGGTGTTACTACTACTGCTCTAATAGCCAGGTGGTGTTAATACTACTGCTCTAATAGCCAGGTGGTGCTACTACTACTGCTCTAATAGCTAGGTGGTGTTACTACTACTGCTCTAATAGCCAGGTGGTGTTACTACTACTGCTCTAATAGCCAGGTGGTGTTACTACTACTGCTCTAATAGCCAGGTGGTGTTACTACTACTGCTCTAATAGCCAAGTGGTGTTACTACTACTGCTCTAATAGCTAGGTGGTGCTACTACTACTGCTCTAATAGCCAGGTGGTGTTACTACTACTGCTCTAATAGCTAGGTGGTGCTACTGCTCTAATAGCCAGGTGGTGTTACTACTACTGCTCTAATAGCCAGGTGGTGATACTACTACTGCTCTAATAGCTAGGTGGTGATACTACTACTGCTCTAATAGCTAGGTGGTGTTACTACTACTGCTCTAATAGCCAGGTGGTGCTACTACTACTGCTCTAATAGCCAGGTGGTGTTACTACTACTGCTCTAATAGCCAGGTGGTGTTACTGCTCTAATAGCTAGGTGGTGTTACTACTACTGCTCTAATAGCCAGGTGGTGTTACTGCTCTAATAGCTAGGTGGTGTTACTACTACTGCTCTAATAGCCAGGTGGTGTTACTACTACTGCTCTAATAGCCAGGTGGTGTTACTACTACTGCTCTAATAGCCAGGTGGTGTTACTACTACTGCTCTAATAGCCAGGTGGTGTTACTACTACTGCTCTAATAGCTAGGTGGTGTTACTACTACTGCTCTAATAGCCAGGTGGTGTTACTACTACTGCTCTAATAGCCAGGTGGTGTTAGTACTACTGCTCTAATAGCTAGGTGGTGTTACTACTACTGCTCTAATAGCCAGGTGGTGCTACTACTACTGCTCTAATAGCTAGGTGGTGTTACTACTACTGCTCTAATAGCCAGGTGGTGTTACTACTACTGCTCTAATAGCCAGGTGGTGTTAGTACTACTGCTCTAATAGCCAGATGGTGCTACTACTACTGCTCTAATAGCCAGGTGGTGTTACTACTACTGCTCTAATAGCCAGGTGGTGTTACTACTACTGCTCTAATAGCCAGGTGGTGTTACTACTACTGCTCTAATAGCCAGGTGGTGTTACTACTACTGCTCTAATAGCCAGGTGGTGTTACTACTACTGCTCTAATAGCCAGGTGGTGTTACTACTACTGCTCTAATAGCCAGGTGGTGTTACTACTACTGCTCTAATAGCCAGGTGGTGTTAGTACTACTGCTCTAATAGCCAGGTGGTGTTAGTACTACTGCTCTAATAGCTAGGTGGTGTTACTACTACTGCTCTAATAGCCAGGTGATGTTACTACTACTGCTCTAATAGCCAGGTGGTGCTACTACTACTGCTCTAATAGCCAGGTGGTGTTACTACTACTGCTCTAATAGCCAGGTGGTGTTACTACTACTGCTCTAATAGCCAGGTGGTGTTACTACTACTGCTCTAATAGCCAGGTGGTGTTACTACTACTGCTCTAATAGCCAGGTGGTGTTACTACTACTGCTCTAATAGCCAGGTGGTGTTACTACTACTGCTCTAATAGCCAGGTGGTGTTAGTACTACTGCTCTAATAGCTAGGTGGTGTTACTACTACTGCTCTAATAGCTAGGTGGTGTTACTACTACTGCTCTAATAGCCAGGTGGTGTTACTACTACTGCTCTAATAGCCAGGTGGTGCTACTACTACTGCTCTAATAGCCAGGTGGTGTTACTACTACTGCTCTAATAGCCAGGTGGTGCTACTACTACTGCTCTAATAGCCAGGTGGTGCTACTGCTCTAATAGCCAGGTGGTGTTACTACTACTGCTGTAATAGCCAGGTGGTGTTACTACTACTGCTCTAATAGCCAGGTGCTACTACTACTGCTCTAATAGCCAGGTGGTGCTACTACTACTGCTCTAATAGCCAGGTGGTGCTACTGCTCTAATAGCCAGGTGGTGTTACTACTACTGCTCTAATAGCCAGGTGGTGTTACTAGTACTGCTCTAATAGCTAGGTGGTGTTAGTACTACTGCTCTAATAGCTAGGTGGTGTTACTACTACTGCTCTAATAGCCAGATGGTGTTACTACTACTGCTCTAATAGCCAGGTGGTGTTACTACTACTGCTCTAATAGCTAGGTGGTGTTACTACTACTGCTCTAATAGCCAGGTGGTGCTACTGCTCTAATAGCCAGGTGGTGCTACTACTACTGCTCTAATAGCCAGGTGGTGTTACTACTACTGCTCTAATAGCCAGGTGGTGCTACTACTACTGCTCTAATAGCCAGGTGGTGTTACTACTACTGCTCTAATAGCCAGGTGGTGTTAGTACTACTGCTCTAATAGCTAGGTGGTGCTACTACTACTGCTCTAATAGCCAGGTGGTGTTAGTACTACTGCTCTAATAGCTAGGTGGTGCTACTACTACTGCTCTAATAGCCAGGTGGTGTTACTACTACTGCTCTAATAGCCAGGTGGTGTTACTACTACTGCTCTAATAGCTAGGTGGTGTTACTACTACTGCTCTAATAGCCAGGTGGTGTTACTGCTCTGATAGCCAAGTGGTGTTACTACTACTGCTCTAATAGCCAGGTGGTGTTACTACTACTGCTCTAATAGCCAGGTGGTGTTACTACTACTGCTCTAATAGCCAGGTGGTGTTAGTACTACTGCTCTAATAGCTAGGTGGTGCTACTACTACTGCTCTAATAGCCAGGTGGTGTTACTACTACTGCTCTAATAGCCAGGTGGTGTTACTACTACTGCTCTAATAGCCAGGTGGTGTTACTACTACTGCTCTAATAGCCAGGTGGTGATATTACTACTGCTGGTGGTTGGTTGGAGTACCAGGTAATAACATGGTTATATACAGGAAGTACCAGGTAATAACATGATTATATACAGAGAGTACCAGGTAATAACATGGCTATATACAGGAAGTACCAGGTAATAACATGATTATATATAGAGTACCAGGTAATAACATGGTTATATACAGGAAGTACCAGGTAATAACATGGCTTTATACAGGGAGTACCAGGTAATAACATGGTTATATACAGGGAGTACCAGGTAATAACATGGTTATATACAGGGAGTACCAGGTAATAACATGGTTATATACAGGGAGGTGATAACATGGCTATATACAGAGAGTACCAGGTAATAACATGGTTATATCCTGGGATTACCAGGTAATAACATGGTTATATACAGGAAGTACCAGGTAATAACATGACTATATACAGAGAGTACCAGGTAATAAGATGGTTATATACAGGGAGTACCAGGTAATAACATGGTTATATACAGGGAGATAATAACATGACTATATACAGGAAGTACCAGGTAATAACATGGTTATATACAGGGAGGTAATAACATGGTTACATACAGGAAGTACCAGGTAATAACATGGTTATATACAGGGAGTACAAGGTAATAACATGGTTATATACAGGGAGTACCAGGTAATAACATGGTTATATACAGGGAATACCAGGTAATAACATGGTTATATACAGAGAGTACCAGGTAATAACATGACTATATACAGGGAGGTAATAACATGGTTATATACAGGGAGTACCAGGTAATAACATAGTTATATACAGAGAGTACCAGGTAATAACATGGTTATATACAGAGAGTACCAGGTAATAACATGGTTATATACAGGTCGTACCAGGTAATAACATGGTTATATACAGGTCGTACCAGGTAATAACATGGTTATATACAGGGAGTACCAGGTAATAACATGGCTATATACAGGGAGTACCAGGTAATAACATGGCTATATACAGGGAGTACCAGGTAATAACATGACTATATACAGGGATGGAATAACATGATTATATACAGGGAGTACCAGGTAATAACATGGTTATATACAGGGAGGTAATAACATGGCTATATACAGGAAGTACCAGGTAATAACATGATTATATACAGAGAGTACCAGGTAATAACATGGTTATATACAGGAAGTACCAGGTAATAACATGGCTATATACAGGGAGTACCAGGTAATAACATGGTTATATACAGGGAGTACCAGGTAATAACATGGTTATATACAGGGAGTACCAGGTAATAACATGGTTATATACAGGGAGGTATAACATGGCTATATACAGAGAGTACCAGGTAATAACATGGTTACATCCTGGGAGTACCAGGTAATAACATGGTTATATACAGGAAGTACCAGGTAATAACATGACTATATACAGAGAGTACCAGGTAATAACATGGTTATATGCAGGGAGTACCAGGTAATAACATGGTTATATACAGGGAGTACCAGGTAATAACATAGTTATATACAGAGAGTACCAGGTAATAACATGGTCATATACAGGGAGTACCAGGTAATAACATGGTTATATACAGGGAATACCAGGTAATAACATGGTTATATGCAAGGAGTACCAGGTAATAACATGGCTATATACAGGGAGTACCAGGTAATAACATGGTTATATACAGGGAATACCAGGTAATAACATGGTTATATACAGAGAGTACCAGGTAATAACATGACTATATACAGGGAGGTAATAACATGGCTATATACAGGGAGGTAATAACATGGTTATATACAGGGAGGTAATAACATGGTTATATACAGGGAGGTAATAACATGGCTATATACAGGGAGTACCAGGTAATAACATGGCTATATACAGGGAGTACCAGGTAATAACATGGTTATATACAGGGAGGTAATAACATGGCTATATACAGGGAGTACCAGGTAATAACATGGTTATATACAGAGAGTACCAGGTAATAACATGACTATATACAGGGAGGTAATACCATGATTATATACAGAGAGTACCAGGTAATAACATGGTTATATACAGAGAGTACCAGGTAATAACATGGTTATATACAGAGAGTACCAGGTAATAACATGACTATATACATTGAGGTAATAACATGGCTATATACAGGGAGTACCAGGTAATAACATGGTTATATACAGGGAGTACCAGGTAATAACATGGCTATATACAGGGAGTACCAGGTAATAACATGGTTATATACAGGGAGTACCAGGTAATAACATGGTTATATACAGGGAGTACCAGGTAATAACATGGCTATATACAGGGAGGTAATACCATGATTATATACAGGAAGTACCAGGTAATAACATGGTTATATTCAGAGAGTACCAGGTAATAACATGATTATATACAGGGAGGTAATACCATGATTATATACAGGAAGTACCAGGTAATAACATGATTATAAACAGAGAGTACCAGTACTGAGTATAGCCATGTTACTTTTACTCGTTATTGTTATTCACTGTATATTTAGTCTTCATATCACTATGTAATTTATTTTGATGTGACCTCGGCATTGTTGGAAAAGGACCCGTAAGTATGTATTTTATTGTCCGTCTACTCCTGTTGTTTGCAAAGCGTGTGCCAAATAAAATTGGATTTGATTTAGATTTGCTATTGCCACATTCTCTAGCCAGCTGGGTTCACTCACACTCTGCTTGTGTTGGAACATTGTGTGTCTGTCTGTAGTAACAGGAAAAGCATATGAATGTATAACCTACGTCATGCACCAATGATCTTTTGAGAAACCACTAAAGCTTTATCTAAAAGGCAGAAGAACATTTCAAGACTATTTCTGATCATCACTTTCTTTTTCTCAAACCCCCACATCGTGTGGGCTTCCTCAATGTCACAGTGCTGTTTCGTGTATAGCCAACAGATGGCATCATTTTCAGACTTATACATGTGTGTCTGCTTGCAGCGACAGACCAGTGTGTGTCTGTGCTTGGAGGGGACAGTCACAGCACACTGAAAACACTGCAGTCAAGAGTCCCAGACAGGAGTAGAATGACTTACTACAGCAATAAGACCAGCTATTTACTTTGATATCATATAAGGTAAGAACGTCAAGTACTTTGTTATAGCTTACCTAGTGGAGTTGGTACATTGTTCTGACAAGGAAACTGTCCCTTCACGTTGTAATGTTGTTACAGCTCTTATTGATACATTGGGTGGAGAACGTTTGTTCAACTCTTAAAGGAAACTTGAAAATCATTCATTATTCTTTCAATGATCATGATTATAGTTTGACGTGTTCAATCTTCAGTAAATTCTGTAATTCTTTGCTTTTGAATATTCAGGGTTGATCCTTGTTAATGCTGTTAATTTGGCATTCAAAATCAGGCTTGCCTAATACTGAAGCCCTGTTGTACCAACAGTGGCATTTAGATTCAGGCTTAGTGTTTCCAGGCTCCTTGACTAAAATGTTGTGAAAGAAAGGCAAACTGGGACACTATTCCTATTGTAGTACACTGCGTAGTAGACCCATGAGACCCACAGAGAGACCCATAGGGAGACCCATAGGTCGATAGGGAGGCCCATAGGACCCATAGGGAGACCCATGAGACTCATAGGGAGGCCCATAGGTAGACCTATCAGACCCATAGGGAGGCCCATAGGGAGACCCATAGAGAGGCCCATAGGGAGACCCATAGGGAGGTCTATAGGGAGACCCATAGGGAGACCCATAGGGAGGCCTGTAGGGAGACCCGTATGGAGACCCATAAGGAGACCTATAGGGAGATCCACGAGACCCATAGGGAGGTCTATAGGGAGGCCTATAGGGAGGCCCATAGGACCCATAGGGAGACCCATAGGGAGGCCCATAGGGAGGCCCATATGGAGACCTGTAGGGAGGCCCATAGGGAGACCTGTAGGGAGGCCCATAGGGAGGCCCATAGGGAGACCCATAGGGAGACCCATAGGGAGACCCGTAAGGAGACCCATGAGACCCACAGGGAGACACATAGGGAGACCCATAGGTCTATAGAGAGGCCTATAGGGAGGCCCATAGGACCCATAGGGAGACCCATAGGTCTATAGGGAGGCCTATAGGGAGGCCCATAGGACCCATAGGGAGACCCATGAGACCCATAGGGAGGCCCATAGGTAGACCTATGAGACCCATAGGGAGGCCCATAGGGAGACCCATAGGGAGGCCCATAGGGAGACCTGTAGGGAGGCCCATAGGGAGGCCCATAGGGAGACCCATGAGACCCACAGGGAGACCCATAGGGAGACCCATGAGCCCCATAGGGAGGCCCATAGGGAGGTCTATAGGGAGGTCCATAGGGAGATCCATAGGGAGGTCTATAGGGAGGCCCATAGGGAGACCCATGAGGCCCATAGGGAGATCAATAGGTAGGCCCATAGGGAGACCCATAGGGAGGCCCATTGGGAGGCCCATAGGGAGGCCCATAGGGAGACCCATAGGGAGGCCTGTAGGGAGACCCATAGGGAGGCCTGTAGGGAGACCCGTATGGAGACCCATAAGGAGACCCATAAGGAGACCTATAGGGAGATCCATGAGACCCATAGGGTCAGCCCTCAGAATGATCCTATCCTGGCTCAGCCCTCAGAATGATCCTATCCTGGCTCAGCCCTCAGAAGGATCCTATACTGGCTCAGCCTTCAGAATGATCCTTATCTGGCTCAGCCCTCAGAAGGATCCTTTCCTGGCTTAGCCCTCAGAATGATCCTATCCTGGCTCAGCCCTCAGAATGATCCTATCCTGGCTCAGCCCTCAGAATGATCCTATCCTGGCTCAGCCCTCAGAAGGATCCTATTCTGGCTCAGCCCTCAGAATGATCCTTACCTGGCTCAGCCCTCAGAATGATCATATCCTGGCTCAGCCCTCAGAAGGATCCTATTCTGGCTCAGCCCTCAGAATGATCCTATCCTGGCTCAGCCCTCAGAAGGATCCTATTCTGGCTCAGCCCTCAGAAGGATCCTCTCCTGGCTCAGCCCTCAGAAGGATCCTCTCCTGGCTCAGCCCTCAGAATGATCCTATCCTGGCTTATGGAACACATGGAGTTGCACCTCCTTTTTGTTTGAGCTGGAATGTAGTGCAGCATGCTGGGACATGTGGGTAGAGATGTCAGTCCTCATCTCACAATCGCTCGTCATTGCGTTGCTGCGCTGCTCTCATTCTGCTCTCATTCTCTCTTGTTTTGTTGCTCAGAACTGAACAGGCAATTCTCTCTCGTTGTGTTACTGAAGACAGAGTTACATGTTTATCGTTTACGAGGACGTATCGACCCTCAATGAGGACATTGGGCATGGCTGTTTTCAAGCAACAGAGAGTAGAGGACTTCTATGAGATTGGTGAAGAGCTGGGGAGGTGAGTGTGTTGCTGTTTCTCCTGAACTGTTATTACTGTTTTATGAGCTCTTATAGACCTGTTATGTAGCTCTATGCTCTGTGTTCTGTATGTAGATTATAATGTACTGTATGTCATTATTATGAGCTGTTATATACATCTTATTTAGCTCTAAGATCAGTGTTTGTGTATTTAGTCTTTATAATGACTTAGTGTTAATCCCAGCCCCACATGTTGACTGGCCAGCCTGCCTGATCCTGGGGAGTGCTGTAAAGGAGGACAACAGAGAAATGCAAACAGCTGGCTTGTTGATGTGTATAGGACAGGAGCTAGTTACAGTTTACAGCAAGTTAAATATTGGACAGGATAATGGTGTTAACCATAAGACAGGATGATGGAGAAAACATGCTATATGATAATGGACATAAACACAGGACAGGATAATGGAGATAAACATACTATATGATAATGGACATAAACACAGGACAGGATAATGGAGATAAACATACTATATGATAATGGACATAAACACAGGACAGGATAATGGAGATAAACATACTATATGATAATGGACATAAACCCAGGACAGGATAATGGAGATAAACATACTATATGATAATGGGACATAATAGTTAAGGTGATTTCCCAAACTGTTTATTACCATGTTATTCAACTTTCTCAACCTGTCTTCGGGTAGTCTATTTTCAGCCAATGTGGAAATGAACCTGTAGAAACCCCAATCTCTGGTTCAAAACTGTCCCCTCAACGGGCCCTATAGGCAGACTAACCTCCCAGTAAGGAACTGCTGTTATAGAGAACATATAGGGGAAATCCTTCTAAGGAAGTATACAATAATTCAAAAGAGGTTAGGAATGTGTTCAGCAGGAAGTTCATTAAGTCACGTGTGGGACAGACGGATAGTATTGGAGGGTTCCAGGAGAAGGCCAACAGCACTTCTACACAGACAACAGGACTTGAAATATGATCTGTGGTCTACCACATTATAGTAACTTCCTGTTCTGGTATTTTCTGCGACACAACCTGCTAGGAGTTAACTTTGTTCTCTTTAACACTGGGTTCAGTTCAGATGGCTCTTGCCTCTCTATTTGAATGCTTGTTATTGGAACATTCAGCTGTTACTGGGGAGATGGCTTTATTGTGATCAATAGGGATTGTTTGGGACACACAAGACTTCACGAGTGGTTAGATTTGCATGTGTATGTGTTGAACCCCCAGACACAAGGACAGCAACAAGACTGGGCTGGGAAGCCTCAGACAACTGTAATGAAAGAGGAAGGACTGTGTGTGTGTGTGTGTGTGTGTGTTTGCATGTGTGTGTGTGTGTGTGTGTGTGTGTGTGTGTGTGTGTGTGTGTGTGTGTGTGTGTGTGTGTGTGAGAGTTTCCTCAACACCTCAGCAGCTGCTGTGTCAGTTATTAGAGAGAGGGGGGGGGGGAGAGGGTGACTGTCAAAGAGAGCGAGATCATAGGGAGAGAGATTGGTGGAGAGAGAGAGAGGGGTGGAGAGAGAGAGGGATAGAGAGGGAGACGGGTCGAAGAGAGAGAGATCATAGGGAGAGAGATTGGTGGAGAGAGAGAGGGGGGAAAGAGAGGGGGAGAGAGGTCAGAGAGAGAAACAGATAGATTAGAGAGACAGATCAGAGGGAGACAGATCACTTGCTTTGGCGATGTTACATATGTTTCCCATGCCAATAAAGCCCTTGAATTGAATTGAGAGAATAGTTTCAACTTGAGCAGCAGCTGCTGAAAAAATTAGCTCCTACAAATATTGAAATTAGCATGGTTTTTAGAGTGAAGTACATTGGAAAAAACAAAAGACAACTGAATGTGAGACAAAACAAGCAACAAATGAAGAAGATAGGCCTATAAGATTGTGCAGTTAGCTTAGCTAGCTGGGTTGTTAAGCAGCTGTAAGGGACTTTCCTAAAAGAAGATAGTTAGCTATCAAAAAACGAGCTAGTTAACAACTCAATAAAAAGACAGAAGACAAAGGACATCAAAGTAAAGCAGTTCTCTAAAGACTCTAATACAAAAAACAACGCTGTTTTGGAAAAGCTAGGCTTCTATTAGAACGTTGTAGCTATGCTATGCTAAGCTATGGACATTGTTTACACACCACACATCCAGACGGAGAAAGCTAAGAAAAGTTTCAAAGGCTAGATGATGGGACAGAACCATATGCTGAGGTAACCTCTGGCAAAAGAGCCCTTAGAACTACTAGAGATTGGAGAGGTGTGCCAACTACTGTATATAATATGCAGACTACTGGACTAGACAGACCCATTAATTCACACAACATATAACACAAACACTAAATTCTTTATTTGAATCCACATATCAATTTACAAAAAAAGGATCCCAGACAGATCCCTGTCTGCATGGCACTCAAGGGTACAGAAAGCACTTCCTTCCTTAAACAGCTAGGCTGCCCACTACAGCTGAAACAGAGCAGTAACCTAGCTAACTGCTTTGCACCTAGTCCCACTACAGCTGAAACAGAGCAGTAACCTAGCTAACTGCTTTGCACCTAGTCCCACTACAGCTGAAACAGAGCAGTAACCTAGCTAACTGCTTTGCCCTAGTCCCACTACAGCTGAACAGAGCAGTAACCTAGCTAACTGCTTTGCCCTAGTCCCACGACAGCTGAAACAGAGCAGTAACCTAGCTAACTGCTTTGCCCTAGTCCCACGACAGCTGAAACAGAGCAGTAACCTAGCTAACTGCTTTGCCCTAGTCCCACGACAGCTGAAACAGAGCAGTAACCTAGCTAACTGCTTTGCCCTAGTCCCACGACAGCTGAAACAGAGCAGTAACCTAGCTAACTGCTTTGCCCTAGTCCCACGACAGCTGAAACAGAGCAGTAACCTAGCCAACTGCTTTGCCCTAGTCCCACGACAGCTGAAACAGAGCAGTAACCTAGCCAACTGCTTTGCCCTAGTCCCACGACAGCTGAAACAGAGCATTACCTAGCTAACTGCTTTGCCCTAGTCCCACTACAGCTGAACAGAGCAGTACCTAGCTAACTGCTTTGCCCTAGTCCCACGACAGCTGAAACAGAGCAGTACCTAGCTAACTGCTTTGCCCTAGTCCCACGACAGCTGAAACAGAGCAGTAACCTAGCCAACTGCTTTGCCCTAGTCTCACGACAGCTGAAACAGAGCAGTAACCTAGCCAACTGCTTTGCACCTAGTCCCACTACAGCTGAAACAGAGCAGTAACCTAGCTAACTGCTTTGCACCTAGTCCCACTACAGCTGAAACAGAGCAGTAACCGAGCTAACTGCTTTGCACCTAGTCCCACTACAGCTGAAACAGAGCAGTAACCTAGCCAACTGCTTTGCCCTAGTCCCACTACAGCTGAAATAGAGCAGTACCTAGCCAACTGCTTTGCCCTAGTCCCACTACAGCTGAAACAGAGCAGTAACCTAGCCAACTGCTTTGCCCTAGTCCCACTACAGCTGAAACAGAGCAGTAACCTAGCCAACTGCTTTGCCCTAGTTTCTGTCAGGCTACACAGAACAAGCCTGTGTACGTGGTCGAGACTGCCGAATAACGGCGCGACCAGCTGACACATACACCCGTGGATGTCCAAGGGTGCCACGAGGGGCTGGTACTTAAGCAGCTTCCAGGGAACGGCCTGCTCCATTTAGCCATCAAATGAGCAGCCCACTTGCACAATGAGCACCTCCCCCTGACCTCCCCCCATCAACAACAATATCTGGTGTATTTGGCTCACAGGAAAACACATCATCATCAACATCATACCAGCTTCCCCTTACACAACAATGTTCATGCGTGTGTGTTGTTGGTGAAACCTCCTCGCTGGTTAACAAGCCAGCAATGTACAAATCCATGTATGAACAGGAACCATTCACAACACGGGCAATGGAATCCGTTACATTTGACTCACTGTTGGTTCACTAGTCCAGCATTACTGCACTGTTGGTTCACTAGTCCAGCATTACTGCACTGTTGGTTCACTAGTCCAGCCTACTGCACTGTTGGTTCACTAGTCCAACCTTACTGCACTGTTGGTTCTCTAGTTCAGCCTCCTGCACTGTTGGTTCACTAGTCCAACCTTACTGCACTGTTGGTTCACTAGTCCAACCTTACTGCACTGTTGGTTCACTAGTCCAACCTTACTGCACTGTTGGTTCACTAGTCCAGCATTACTGCACTGTTGGTTCACTAGTCCAACCTACTGCACTGTTGGTTCACTAGTCCAGCCTACTGCACTGTTGGTTCACTAGTCCAACCTACTGCACTGTTGGTTCACTAGTCCAGCCTACAGCACTGTTGGTTCACTAGTCCAGCCTACTGCACTGTTGGTTCACTAGTCCAACCTTACTGCACTGTTGGTTCACTAGTCCAGCCTACTGCACTGTTGGTTCACTAGTCCAGCCTACTGCACTGTTGGTTCACTAGTCCAGCCTACTGCACTGTTGGTTCACTAGTACAACCTTACTGCACTGTTGGTTCACTAGTCCAGCCTACTGCACTGTTGGTTCACTAGTCCAACCACTATACAGAGACTGATACACTATACTGAGACTGAGACACTATACAGAGACTGATACACTATATAGAGACTGAGACACTACACAGAGACTGATACACTATACAGAGGCTGATACACTATACAGAGACTGATACAGTGACACGATACAGATACTGAGACACTACACAGAGACTGAGACACTACACAGAGACTGAGACACTATACAGAGACTGATACACTATACATATACTGATACAGTGACACGATACAGAGACTGAGACACTACACAGAGACTGAGACACTATACTGAGACTGAGACTATACAGAGACTGATACACTATACAGAGACTGAGACACTACACAGAGACTGAGACACTATACAGAGACTGAGACACTATACAGAGACTGAGACACTACACAGAGACTGATACAGTGACACTATACAGAGACTGATACACTATACAGAGACTGATACACTATACAGAGAACGAGACACTATATAGATACTGAGACACTATACAGAGACTGAGACACTATACAGAGACTGATACAGTGACACTATACAGAGACTGAGACAGTGACACTATACAGAGACTGATACACTATACAGAGACTGATACACTATACAGAGACTGAGACACTATACAGAGGATGCGACACTATACAGAGACTGATACACTATACAGAGACTGAGACAGTATACAGAGACTGAGACACTATACAGAGACTGATACACTATACAGAGAATGATACACTATACAGAGACTGATACAGTGACACTATACAGAGACTGATACAGTGGCACGATACAGAGACTGAGACACTACACAGAGACTGAGACACTATACAGAGACTGAGACACTATACAGAGACTGATACGCTATACAGAGACTGATACAGTGGCACGATACAGAGACTGAGACACTACACATAGACTGAGACACTATACTGAGACTATACAGAGACTGATACACTATACAGAGACTGAGACACTACACAGAGACTGAGACACTATACAGAGACTGATACAGTGACACTATACAGAGACTGAGACACTATACAGAGACTGATACAGTGACACTATACAGATACTGATACACTATACAGAGACTGATACACTATACAGAGAACGAGACACTATACAGAGACTGAGACACTATACAGAGACTGAGACACTATACAGAGACTGATACAGTGACACTATACAGAGACTGAGACAGTGACACTATACAGAGACTGAAACACTATACAGAGACTGATACACTATACAGAGACTGAGCCACTATACAGAGACTGAGGCACTATACAGAGACTGAGACAGTGAAACTATACAGAGACTGAAACACTATACAGAGACTGATACACTATACAGAGAATGAGACACTATACAGAGACTGATACAGTGACACTATAGAGAGACGGATACACTATACAGAGACTGATACACTATACAGAGACTGATACACTATACAGAGACTGATACAGTGACACTATAGAGAGACTGAGACACTATAAAGAGACTGATACACTATACAGAGATTGATACACTATACAGAGACTGAGACACTATACAGAGACTGATACACTATACAGAGAGACTGATACACTATACAGAGACTGATACACTATACAGAGACTGAGACCCTATACAGAGACTGAGACAGTGACACTATACAGAGACTGAGACACTATACAGAGACTGATACACTATACAGAGACTGAGACACTATACAGAGACTGAGACAGTGACACTATACAGAGACTGAGACACTATACAGAGACTGATACACTATACAGTGACTGATACACTATACAGTGACTGATACACTATACAGAGACTGATACACTATACAGAGACTGATACACTATACAGAGACTGAGGCACTATACAGAGACTGATACAGTGACACTATACAGAGACTGAGACACTATAAAGAAACTGAGACACTATACAGAGACTGAGACACTCTACAGAGATTGATACACTATACAGAGACTGAGACACTATACAGAGACTGATACACTATATAGAGACTGAGACAGTGACACTATACAGAGACTGAGACATTATACAGAGACTGATACACTATACAGAGACTGATACACTATACAGAGACTGAGACACTATACAGAGACTGAGACAGTGACACTATACAGAGACTGAGACACTATACAGAGACTGATACACTATACAGAGAATGAGACACTATACAGAGACTGATACAGTGACACTATACAGAGACTGAGACACTATACAGAGACTGATACACTATACAGTGACTGATACACTATACAGAGACTGATACACTATACAGAGACTGATACACTATACAGAGACTGAGAAACTCTACAGAGACTGAGACACTATACAGAGACTGAGACACTATACAGAGCCTGATACAGTGACACTATACAGAGACTGATACACTATACAGAGACTGATACACTATACAGAGACTGAGACACTATACAGAGACTGATACACTATACAGAGACTGATACACTATACAGAGACTGATACACTATATAGAGACTGAGACACTATACAGAGACTGAGACACTATACAGAGACTGATACAGTGACACTATACAGAGACTGATACACTATACAGAGACTGAGACACTATACAGAGACTGATACAGTGACACTATACAGAGACTGAGACACTTTACAGAGACTGATACACTATACAGAGACTGATACACTATAAAGAGACTGATACACTATACAGAGACTGAGACACTATACAGAGACTGATACACTATACATATACTGATACACTATACAGAGACTGAGAAACTCTACAGAGACTGAGACACTATACAGAGACTGAGACACTATACAGAGCCTGATACAGTGACACTATACAGAGACTGATACACTATACAGAGACTGATACACTATACAGAGACTGAGACACTATACAGAGACTGATACACTATACAGAGACTGATACACTATACAGAGACTGATACACTATATAGAGACTGAGACACTATACAGAGACTGAGACACTATACAGAGACTGATACAGTGACACTATACAGAGACTGATACACTATACAGAGACTGAGACACTATACAGAGACTGATACAGTGACACTATACAGAGACTGAGACACTTTACAGAGACTGATACACTATACAGAGACTGATACACTATAAAGAGACTGATACACTATACAGAGACTGAGACACTATACAGAGACTGATACACTATACAGATACTGATACAGTGACACGATACAGAGACTGAGACACTATACAGAGACTGATACACTATATAGAGACTGATACACTATACAGAGACTGATACACTAGACAGAGACTGATACACTATACAGAGACTGATACACTATACAGAGACTGATACACTATACACAGACTGAGACACTATACAGAGACTGATACAGTGACACAATACAGAGACTGATACACTATACAGAGACTGATACACAATACAGAGACTGATACACTATACAGAGACTGATACACTATACAGAGACTGATACACTATACAGAGACTGATACACTATATAGAGACTGAGACACTATACAGAGACTGAAACACTATACAGAGACTGATACACTATACAGAGACTGATACACTATACACAGACTGAGACACTATACAGAGACTGATACAGTGACACAATACAGTGACTGATACACTATACAGAGACTGATACACTATACAGAGACTGATATACTATACAGAGACTGATACAGTGACACAATACAGAGACTGATACACTATACAGAGACTGATACACTATACAGAGACTGATATACTATACACAGACTGAGACACTATACAGAGACTGATACAGTGACACAATACAGAGACTGATACACTATACAGAGACTGATACACTATACAGAGGCTGATACACTTTACAGAGACTGATACACTATACAGAGACTGATACACTATACAGAGACTGATACAGTGACACTATACAGAGACTGAGACACTATACAGAGACTGAGACACTATACAGAGACTGAGACACTATACAGAGACTGATACACTATACAGAGACTGATACACTATACAGAGACTGAGACACTATACAGAGACTGATACACTTTACAGAGACTGATACACTATACAGAGACTAATACTCTATACAGAGACTGATACACTATACAGAGACTGATACACTATACAGAGACTGAGACACTATACAGAGACTGATACACTATACAGAGACTGAGACACTATACAGAGACTGAGACACTATACAGAGACTGAGACACTATACAGAGACTGAGACACTATACAGAGACTGATACGCTATACAGAGACTGATACAGTGGCACGATACAGAGACTGAGACACTACACATAGACTGAGACACTATACTGAGACTATACAGAGACTGATACACTATACAGAGACTGAGACACTACACAGAGACTGAGACACTATACAGAGACTGAGACACTATACAGAGACTGAGACACTACACAGAGACTGATACAGTGACACTATACAGATACTGATACACTATACAGAGACTGATACACTATACAGAGAACGAGACACTATACAGAGACTGAGACACTATACAGAGACTGAGACACTATACAGAGACTGATACAGTGACACTATACAGAGACTGAGACAGTGACACTATACAGAGACTGAAACACTATACAGAGACTGATACACTATACAGAGACTGAGACACTATACAGAGACTGAGGCACTATACAGAGACTGAGACAGTGAAACTATACAGAGACTGAAACACTATACAGAGACTGAAACACTATACAGAGAATGAGACACTATACAGAGACTGATACAGTGACACTATACAGAGACTGATACACTATACAGAGACTGATACACTATACAGAGACTGAGGCACTATACAGAGAATGATACAGTGACACTATACAGAGACGGATACACTATACAGAGACTGATACACTATACAGAGACTGATACACTATACAGAGACTGATACAGTGACACTATAGAGAGACTGAGACACTATACAGAGATTGATACACTATACAGAGACTGAGACACTATACAGAGACTGATACACTATACAGAGAGACTGATACACTATACAGAGACTGATAAACTATACAGAGACTGAGACCCTATACAGAGACTGAGACAGTGACACTATACAGAGACTGAGACACTATACAGAGACTGATACACTATACAGAGACTGAGACACTATACAGAGACTGAGACAGTGACACTATACAGAGACTGAGACACTATACAGAGACTGATACACTATACAGTGACTGATACACTATACAGTGACTGATACACTATACAGAGACTGATACACTATACAGAGACTGAGGCACTATACAGAGACTGATACAGTGACACTATACAGAGACTGAGACACTATAAAGAGACTGAGACACTATACAGAGACTGAGACACTCTACAGAGATTGGTACACTATACAGAGACTGAGACACTATACAGAGACTGATACACTATATAGAGACTGAGACAGTGACACTATACAGAGACTGAGACATTATACAGAGACTGATACACTATACAGAGACTGATACACTATACAGAGACTGAGACACTATACAGAGACTGAGACAGTGACACTATACAGAGACTGAGACACTATACAGAGACTGATACACTATACAGAGAATGAGACACTATACAGAGACTGATACAGTGACACTATACAGAGACTGAGACACTATACAGAGACTGATACACTATACAGTGACTGATACACTATACAGAGACTGATACACTATACAGAGACTGATACACTATACAGAGACTGAGAAACTCTACAGAGACTGAGACACTATACAGAGACTGAGACACTATACAGAGCCTGATACAGTGACACTATACAGAGACTGATACACTATACAGAGACTGATACACTATACAGAGACTGAGACACTATACAGAGACTGATACACTATACAGAGACTGATACACTATACAGAGACTGATACACTATATAGAGACTGCGACACTATACAGAGACTGAGACACTATACAGAGACTGATACAGTGACACTATACAGAGACTGATACACTATACAGAGACTGAGACACTATACAGAGACTGATACAGTGACACTATACAGAGACTGAGACACTTTACAGAGACTGATACACTATACAGAGACTGATACACTATAAAGAGACTGATACACTATACAGAGACTGAGACACTATACAGAGACTGATACACTATACAGATACTGATACACTATACAGAGACTGAGAAACTCTACAGAGACTGAGACACTATACAGAGACTGAGACACTATACAGAGCCTGATACAGTGACACTATACAGAGACTGATACACTATACAGAGACTGATACACTATACAGAGACTGAGACACTATACAGAGACTGACACACTATACAGAGACTGATACACTATACAGAGACTGATACACTATATAGAGACTGAGACACTATACAGAGACTGAGACACTATACAGAGACTGATACAGTGACACTATACAGAGACTGATACACTATACAGAGACTGAGACACTATACAGAGACTGATACAGTGACACTATACAGAGACTGAGACACTTTACAGAGACTGATACACTATACAGAGACTGATACACTATAAAGAGACTGATACACTATACAGAGACTGAGACACTATACAGAGACTGATACACTATACAGATACTGATACAGTGACACGATACAGAGACTGAGACACTACACAGAGACTTATACACTATACAGAGACTGATACACTATACAGAGACTGAGACACTATACAGAGACTGATACACTATATAGAGACTGAGACACTATACAGAGACTGATACACTAGACAGAGACTGATACACTATACAGAGACTGATACACTATACAGAGACTGATACACTATACACAGACTGAGACACTATACAGAGACTGATACAGTGACACAATACAGAGACTGATACACTATACAGAGACTGATACACAATACAGAGACTGATACACTATACAGAGACTGATACACTATACAGAGACTGATACACTATACAGAGACTGATACACTATATAGAGACTGAGACACTATACAGAGACTGAAACACTATACAGAGACTGATACACTATACAGAGACTGATACACTATACACAGACTGAGACACTATACAGAGACTGATACAGTGACACAATACAGAGACTGATACACTATACAGAGACTGAGGCACTATACAGAGAATGATACAGTGACACTATACAGAGACGGATACACTATACAGAGACTGATACACTATACAGAGACTGATACACTATACAGAGACTGATACAGTGACACTATAGAGAGACTGAGACACTATACAGAGATTGATACACTATACAGAGACTGAGACACTATACAGAGACTGATACACTATACAGAGAGACTGATACACTATACAGAGACTGATAAACTATACAGAGACTGAGACCCTATACAGAGACTGAGACAGTGACACTATACAGAGACTGAGACACTATACAGAGACTGATACACTATACAGAGACTGAGACACTATACAGAGACTGAGACAGTGACACTATACAGAGACTGAGACACTATACAGAGACTGATACACTATACAGTGACTGATACACTATACAGTGACTGATACACTATACAGAGACTGATACACTATACAGAGACTGATACACTATACAGAGACTGAGGCACTATACAGAGACTGATACAGTGACACTATACAGAGACTGAGACACTATAAAGAGACTGAGACACTATACAGAGACTGAGACACTCTACAGAGATTGGTACACTATACAGAGACTGAGACACTATACAGAGACTGATACACTATATAGAGACTGAGACAGTGACACTATACAGAGACTGAGACATTATACAGAGACTGATACACTATACAGAGACTGATACACTATACAGAGACTGAGACACTATACAGAGACTGAGACAGTGACACTATACAGAGACTGAGACACTATACAGAGACTGATACACTATACAGAGAATGAGACACTATACAGAGACTGATACAGTGACACTATACAGAGACTGAGACACTATACAGAGACTGATACACTATACAGTGACTGATACACTATACAGAGACTGATACACTATACAGAGACTGATACACTATACAGAGACTGAGAAACTCTACAGAGACTGAGACACTATACAGAGACTGAGACACTATACAGAGCCTGATACAGTGACACTATACAGAGACTGATACACTATACAGAGACTGATACACTATACAGAGACTGAGACACTATACAGAGACTGATACACTATACAGAGACTGATACACTATACAGAGACTGATACACTATATAGAGACTGAGACACTATACAGAGACTGAGACACTATACAGAGACTGATACAGTGACACTATACAGAGACTGATACACTATACAGAGACTGAGACACTATACAGAGACTGATACAGTGACACTATACAGAGACTGAGACACTTTACAGAGACTGATACACTATACAGAGACTGATACACTATAAAGAGACTGATACACTATACAGAGACTGAGACACTATACAGAGACTGATACACTATACAGATACTGATACACTATACAGAGACTGAGAAACTCTACAGAGACTGAGACACTATACAGAGACTGAGACACTATACAGAGCCTGATACAGTGACACTATACAGAGACTGATACACTATACAGAGACTGATACACTATACAGAGACTGAGACACTATACAGAGACTGACACACTATACAGAGACTGATACACTATACAGAGACTGATACACTATATAGAGACTGAGACACTATACAGAGACTGAGACACTATACAGAGACTGATACAGTGACACTATACAGAGACTGATACACTATACAGAGACTGAGACACTATACAGAGACTGATACAGTGACACTATACAGAGACTGAGACACTTTACAGAGACTGATACACTATACAGAGACTGATACACTATAAAGAGACTGATACACTATACAGAGACTGAGACACTATACAGAGACTGATACACTATACAGATACTGATACAGTGACACGATACAGAGACTGAGACACTACACAGAGACTTATACACTATACAGAGACTGATACACTATACAGAGACTGAGACACTATACAGAGACTGATACACTATATAGAGACTGAGACACTATACAGAGACTGATACACTAGACAGAGACTGATACACTATACAGAGACTGATACACTATACAGAGACTGATACACTATACACAGACTGAGACTGTCATGTTGTGTCTTGTCTCTGTCCTTTCCCTTCACCATGTCTCCCTCTGCTGGTCGTTGTTAGGTTACCTTTTCTCCCCCGCTTTCTCCCAGCTGTTCCTTGTCTCCTCTAACTACCCATTCACCCCGTTTCCCACCTGTTCCCTTTTTCCCTCTGATTAGGTCCCTATATCTCTCTCTGTTTCTGTTCCTGTCCTTGTCGGATTCTTGTTTGTGTTTGTGTTTCATGCCTGAGCCAGACTATCGTCATGTTTGCTGTAACCTTGTCCTGTCCTGTCGGAATCTGCCGGTCTATCTGAGCCTACCTATGTTTGGTTATTAAAGAAGCTCTGTTTAAGTTAGTTCGCTTTTGGGTCCTCATTCACTCACCATAACAGAAGAATCCGACCAAGAATGGACCCAGCGACTTCGGATCCTCTCCACTCAGCCGTCGGGATCCAGGGAGCGATGCTAGGCAGACACGAGCAGGAAGTGTCTGCTGCTCGACATGCCGTTGAGACCCTGGCCACCCAAGTCTCCAACCTCACAGAACAGGTTCACCATCTCCGCCTCGATCCACCGGCCACTTCCAGGGCTTTCGAATCTCCGGAGCCCAGAATCAATAACCCGCCGTGTTACTCTGGGGAGCCCACTGAATGCCGCTCGTTCCTCACCCAGTGTGATATTGTGTTTTCTCTCCAGCCCAACACTTACTCCAGGAGCACTGCTCGTGTCGCCTACGTCATATCTCTCCTTATTGGACGGGCTCGTGAATGGGGCACGGCAATCTGGGAGGCAAGGGCTGAGTGTACTAACCAGTATCAGGACTTTAAGGAGGAGATGATACGGGTTTTTGATCGATCTGTTTTTGGGGAGGAGGCTTCCAGGGCCCTGTCTTCCCTATGTCAAGGCAATCGATCCATAACAGACTACTCTATTGAGTTTCGCACTCTTGCTGTCTCCAGTGGCTGGAACGAGCCGGCCTTGCTCGCTCGTCTTCTGGAGGGTCTCCGCGCAGAGGTAAAGGATGAGATTCTCTCCCGGGAGGTTCCTTCCAGCGTGGATTCCTTGATTGAACTCGCTATTCGCATTGAGCGACGGGTTGATCTTCGTCACCGAGCTCGTGGAAAGGAGCTCGCGCTCTCCGTCGCCCCCCTCTCCGCATCACTACCATCTTCCTCTGCCGGCTCGGGTGCTGAGCCCATGCAGCTGGGAGGTATCCGCATCTCGACTAAGGAGAGGGAACGGAGAATCACCAACCGCCTCTGTCTCTATTGCGGTTCCGCTGGTCATTTTGTCACTTCATGTCCAGTAAAAGGCCAGAGCTCGTCGGTAAGCGGAGGGCTACTGGTGAGCGCTACTACTCCTGTCTCTCCTTCAAGATCCTGCACTACCTTGTCGGTCCATCTACGCTGGACCGGTTCGTCTGCTTCCTGCAGTGCCTTAATAGACTCTGGGGCGGAGGGCTGTTTTATGGACGAGACCTGGGCTCGGGAACATGACATTCCTCTCAGACAGTTAAAGGAGCCCACGGCCTTGTTCGCCCTGGATGGTAGTCCTCTCCCCAGGATTCAGCGTGAGACGCTACCTTTAACCCTCACTGTTTCTGGTAATCATAGTGAAACCATTTCCTTTTTAATTTTTCGTTCACCTTTTACACCTGTTGTTTTGGGCCATCCCTGGCTAGTTTGTCATAATCCTTCCATTAATTGGTCTAGTAATTCTATCCTCTCCTGGAACGTCTCTTGTCATGTGAAATGTTTAATGTCTGCTATCCCTCCTGTTTCCTCTGTCTCTTCTTCACAGGAGGAGCCTGGTGATTTGACAGGGGTGCCGGAGGAATATCACGATCTGCGCACGGTGTTCAGTCGGTCCAGGGCCACCTCTCTTCCTCCACACCGGTCGTATGATTGTAGTATTGATCTCCTTCCGGGAACCACCCCCCCCCGGGGTAGACTATACTCTCTGTCGGCTCCCGAACGTAAGGCTCTCGAAGATTATTTGTCTTTAGCTCTTGACGCCGGTACCATAGTCCCCTCCTCCTCTCCCGCCGGAGCGGGGTTTTTTTTTGTCAAGAAGAAGGACGGGTCTCTGCGCCCCTGCATAGATTATCGAGGGCTGAATGACATAACAGTGAAGAATCGTTATCCGCTTCCTCTTATGTCTTCAGCCTTCGAGATCCTGCAGGGAGCCAGGTTTTTCACTAAGTTGGACCTTCGTAACGCTTACCATCTCGTGCGCATCAGGGAGGGGGACGAGTGGAAGACGGCGTTTAACACTCCGTTAGGGCACTTTGAATACCGGGTTCTTCCTTTCGGCCTCGCTAACGCTCCAGCTGTCTTTCAGGCATTAGTCAATGATGTCCTGAGAGACATGCTGAACATCTTTGTTTTCGTCTACCTTGACGATATCCTGATTTTTTCACCGTCACTCCAGATTCATGTTCAGCACGTTCGACGTGTCCTCCAGCGCCTTTTAGAGAATTGTCTTTTTGTGAAGGCTGAGAAGTGCACTTTTCATGCCTCCTCCGTCACATTTCTCGGTTCTGTTATTTCCGCTGAAGGCATTAAGATGGATCCCGCTAAGGTCCAAGCTGTCATTGATTGGCCCGTCCCTAAGTCACGCGTCGAGCTGCAGCGCTTTCTCGGCTTCGCGAACTTCTATCGTCGTTTCATCCGTAATTTCGGTCAGGTGGCAGCTCCTCTCACAGCCCTTACTTCTGTCAAGACGTGCTTTAAGTGGTCCGTTTCCGCCCAGGGAGCTTTTGATCTCCTCAAGAATCGTTTTACATCCGCTCCTATCCTTGTTACACCTGACGTCTCTAGACAGTTCGTTGTCGAGGTTGACGCGTCAGAGGTGGGCGTGGGAGCCATTCTTTCTCAGCGCTCCCTCTCTGACGACAAGGTCCACCCATGCGCGTATTTTTCTCATCGCCTGTCGCCGTCGGAACGTAACTATGATGTGGGTAACCGCGAACTGCTCGCCATCCGGTTAGCCCTAGGCGAATGGCGACAGTGGTTGGAGGGGGCGACCGTTCCTTTTGTCGTTTGGACTGACCATAGGAACCTTGAGTACATCCGTTCTGCCAAACGACTTAATGCGCGTCAGGCGCGTTGGGCGCTGTTTTTCGCTCGTTTCGAGTTCGTGATTTCTTATCGTCCGGGCTCTAAGAACACCAAGCCTGATGCTTTGTCTCGTCTCTTCAGTTCTTCAGTAGCCTCCACTGACCCCGAGGGGATTCTCCCTGAGGGGCGTGTTGTCGGGTTGACTGTCTGGGGAATTGAGAGGCAGGTAAAACAAGCGCTCACTCACACTCCGTCGCCGCGCGCTTGTCCTAGGAACCTTCTTTTCGTTCCCGTTCCTACTCGTCTGGCCGTTCTTCAGTGGGCTCACTCTGCCAAGTTAGCCGGCCACCCTGGCGTTCGGGGTACGCTTGCTTCCATTCGCCAGCGTTTTTGGTGGCCCACCCGGGAGCATGACACGCGTCGTTTCGTGGCTGCTTGTTCGGTCTGCGCGCAGACTAAGTCCGGTAACTCTCCTCCTGCCGGCCGTCTCAGGCCGCTTCCTATTCCCTCTCGACCGTGGTCTCACATCGCCTTAGATTTTGTCACCGGACTGCCTTCGTCAGCGGGGAAGACTGTTATTCTTACGGTTGTCGATAGGTTCTCTAAGGCGGCTCATTTCATTCCCCTTGCTAAGCTTCCTTCTGCTAAAGAGACGGCACAAATCATCATCGAGAACGTTTTCAGAATTCATGGCCTTCCGTCAGACGTCGTTTCGGACAGAGGTCCGCAATTCACGTCTCAATTTTGGAGGGAGTTTTGCCGTTTGATTGGGGCTTCCGTCAGTCTCTCTTCCGGCTTTCACCCCCAGTCTAACGGTCAAGCAGAACGGGCCAATCAGACTATTGGTCGCATCTTACGCAGTCTTTCTTTTCGCAACCCTGCGTCTTGGTCAGAACAGCTCCCCTGGGCAGAATACGCCCACAACTCGCTTCCTTCGTCTGCGACCGGGCTATCTCCTTTTCAGAGTAGCCTCGGGTACCAGCCTCCGCTGTTCTCATCTCAGTTCGCCGAGTCCAGCGTCCCCTCCGCTCAGGCTTTTGTCCAACGTTGCGAGCGCACCTGGAAGAGGGTCAGGTCTGCACTTTGCCGTTATAGGGCGCAGACTGTGAGGGCTGCTAATAAGCGTAGAACTAAGAGTCCTAGATATTGTCGCGGTCAGAGAGTTTGGCTCTCCACTCAGAACCTTCCCCTTAAGACGGCTTCTCGCAAGTTGACCCCGCGGTTCATTGGTCCGTTCCGTATTTCTCGGGTCATTAATCCTGTCGCAGTTCGACTTCTTCTTCCGCGATACCTTCGTCGCGTCCACCCGGTCTTCCATGTATCCTGTATTAAGCCCGTTCTTCGCGCCCCCGCTCGTCTTCCCCCCCCCCCCCCCATCCTTGTCGAGGGCGCACCCATCTACAGGGTCCGCAGGATTTTGGACATGCGTCCTCGGGGCCGTGGTCACCAGTACCTTGTCGATTGGGAGGGGTACGGTCCTGAGGAGAGGAGTTGGGTTCCCTCTCGGGACGTGCTGGACCGTGCGCTGATCGAGGATTTCCTCCGTTGCCGCCAGGTTTCCTCCTCGAGTGCGCCAGGAGGCGCTCGGTGAGTGGGGGGGTACTGTCATGTTGTGTCTTGTCTCTGTCCTTTCCCTTCACCATGTCTCCCTCTGCTGGTCGTTGTTAGGTTACCTTTTCTCCCCCGCTTTCTCCCAGCTGTTCCTTGTCTCCTCTAACTACCCATTCACCCCGTTTCCCACCTGTTCCCTTTTTCCCTCTGATTAGGTCCCTATATCTCTCTCTGTTTCTGTTCCTGTCCTTGTCGGATTCTTGTTTGTGTTTGTGTTTCATGCCTGAGCCAGACTATCGTCATGTTTGCTGTAACCTTGTCCTGTCCTGTCGGAATCTGCCGGTCTATCTGAGCCTACCTATGTTTGGTTATTAAAGAAGCTCTGTTTAAGTTAGTTCGCTTTTGGGTCCTCATTCACTCACCATAACAGAGACACTATACAGAGACTGATACAGTGACACAATACAGAGACTGATACACTATACAGAGACTGATACACAATACAGAGACTGATACACTATACAGAGACTGATACACTATACAGAGACTGATACACTATACAGAGACTGATACACTATATAGAGACTGAGACACTATACAGAGACTGAAACACTATACAGAGACTGATACACTATACAGAGACTGATACACTATACACAGACTGAGACACTATACAGAGACTGATACAGTGACACAATACAGAGACTGATACACTATACAGAGACTGATACACTATACAGAGACTGATACAGTGACACAATACAGAGACTGATACACTATACAGAGACTGATACACTATACAGAGACTGATATACTATACACAGACTGAGACACTATACAGAGACTGATACAGTGACACAATACAGAGACTGATACACTATACAGAGACTGATACACTATACAGAGGCTGATACACTTTACAGAGACTGATACACTATACAGAGACTGATACACTATACAGAGACTGATACAGTGACACTATACAGAGACTGAGACACTATACAGAGACTGAGACACTATACAGAGACTGAGACACTATACAGAGACTGATACACTATACAGAGACTGATACACTATACAGAGACTGAGACACTATACAGAGACTGATACACTTTACAGAGACTGATACACTATACAGAGACTAATACTCTATACAGAGACTGATACACTATACAGAGACTGATACACTATACAGAGACTGAGACACTATACAGAGACTGATACACTATACAGAGACTGAGACACTATACAGAGACTGAGACACTATACAGAGACTGAGACAGTTACACTATATCACATCTCTCTTTTCATTGGCTAAACGGTGAGGGTGGACTGGAGAGGTGTTGTCCTGAGTGATTCATTTTTCTTCCGTATAATGTATTACATCAACTTTACCAGTTTCAACATTGTTCAATGAAGATCTCTTCTTGTAACCCTTCATTACCGTCAAAGAGAGGTAACACAGTGCTGCAAGTTGTCCAACGTGGAAAGTTTATGACACTAGGGACCCGTGGAACCGTGTCACTGTCGGGGGACAGGTTTAATTATGAAGCAGTCAGGGACAAGGACATGATGACCAGACCGGACACGTCGCGTGCGCGAGCGTCGCAAATCCATGTTATTCAATTAATGCACCCACACTGCTCGCGCGCGTCAACGAGCGTCTGCGATGCCAAGGGCTAAAATAGAAGTCACTCATATTTCTGACGCAGATCGCGCTGAAAGTTCTGCCTCTCCCATCTCCTCATTGGTTTATAGTTGCAGGTACCCACGTGCCATCTCCTCATTGGTTATACCCACGTGGGTGACCTAAAGACGAACTGTTTACCGGTAGTTGTAATACAATGAAAGTTTAGATGCTATCACCATATAAGTTAAACGATGAAAAAGCCTGGAAGGAGGAGAGATGACTAGAAACGATTCGGTTGGCCGTTTTATGTGTGGATTAATTGTCGGAGTAGAGAACCTTGTACATTTCAGGTAAAATAACAACTCAATGTTTATATCCCAGGACAAATTAGCTAGCAAGTACAAGCTAACTAGCTAAATTGCCATACATGTTTAATGACTTTCGACCTGTCCACAAATTAATGTAATTGGTTCCGAGTTTGTTTAGATATTTTAACCTGCGTGTCGTGGTCGCGTTTGGTGTGGGGGGACAAAATACATGGTGCACACTCGCAACCGGTTTGGGTTCCGTGATAATATGAATAATAGCCTGTATTTAACTTGGTTGCAGATCACTAGAGAGTTAAGACTGAGCTATATCTTGTGTAACATGGAAGTACATGGCGTGAGCAGGCCTAACACAGGCCCCTGTGGTACATTACAGAGTGACTGGCCATTATGGAGCAGGCATGATGCAAGCAGGAGAGGACACTGCATCAGGCATGATGCAAGCAGGACAGGACACTGCAGCAGGCAGGATGCAAGCAGGACAGGAGAGGACACTGCAGCAGGCATGATGCAATCAGGACAGGAGAGGACACTGCAGCAGGCATGATGCAAGCAGGACAGGACAGGACACTGCAGCAGGCATGATGCAAGCAGGACAGGAGAGGACACTGCAGCAGGCATGATGCAAGCAGGACAGGAGAGGACACTGCAGTACGCATGATGCAATCAGGACAGGAGAGGACACTGCAGGAGGCATGATGCAAGCAGGACAGGAGTGGCAGCAGGCATGATGTAAGCAGGACAGGAGTGGCAGCAGCCAGCAGGCATGATGCAAGCAGGTCAGGACACTGCAGCAGGCATGATGCAAGCAGGACAGGACACTGCAGCAGGCATGATGCAAGCAGGACAGGAGTGGCAGCAGCCAGCAGGCATCTTTCAAGCAGGACAGGAGTGGCAGCAGCCAGCAGGCATCTTTCAAGCAGGACAGGAGTGGCAGCAGGCATGATGCAAGCAGGACAGGAGTGTCAGCAGCCAGCAGGCATCTTTCAAGCAGGACAGGAGTGGCAGCAGCCAGCAGGCATGATGCAAGCAGGTCAGGAGTGGCAGCAGCCAGCAGGCATGATGCAAGCAGGACAGGAGTGTCAGCAGCCAGCAGGCATCTTTCAAGCAGGACAGGAGTGGCAGCAGCCAGCAGGCATGATGCAAGCAGGACAGGAGTGGCAGCAGCCAGCAGGCATCTTTCAAGCAGGACAGGAGTGGCAGCAGCCAGCAGGCATCTTTCAAGCAGGACAGGAGTGGCAGCAGCCAGCAGGCATGATGCAAGCAGGTCAGGAGTGGCAGCAGGCATGATGCAAGCAGGACAGGAGTGTCAGCAGCCAGCAGGCATCTTTCAAGCAGGACAGGAGTGGCAGCAGCCAGCAGGCATGATGCAAGCAGGACAGGAGTGGCAGCAGCCAGCAGGATTAATCAGCTTTGATAGCAGGCCGTCAGTGTCAGGATGATAACTTTCTCAACGCAACAGAATACGGTGTCATCATACCCTGACAGAGACGTCATACGTTGTGTTTACCCTGTAAACATCACTAGGGAACATGTTTAACCTCCTCTTTCTTCCGTGAACATACCAGCTGTGTTAGGCTATGTGATGGGAAATTCAGTCTGTCCTTTATTGCTGCTGTGTTGTAATCTACCCTGTCAATGGGGACACGTTTACACATTCCACGTGAACCACAGTCTCTCGCACTGATGCCCAGTAATTAGGTCCATGTTAGGTCAACTGTTTATTTAACCTTTATTTACCAGGAAGTCATATTGAGACCCAGGTCTCGTTTTGTAAATGAGCCCTGTTGTAAACATCCTAGACACAATCAGTAAATCCGAACGTTCAATAAAGAAGCCGATGATTTCAGTTGTGGTAGCCATGTCCTGGAAGCCTTTACAACCACACATGCGAGAACAATAAGTCTGTTGTAGGAGCCTTTGGGAAACACCTCTGTTGTGACCTCTTCTGGAGATTTGGGAGTACGAGGGGTGGTTCAGATATTTGGCAGAACATTTGATGGAGTGGGAGAATAGTTCTCTGGCTGTACTCTGCTCCCATCTGACACGAGCCAAGCTTTGGACTTCCTCCCAAACTCTAAGTCTGTGTTATTTTATCGTCATAAGTAGTTAGCAGCCGAGCAGGGAAAGCGGTCATCTTTGTTTAAGGTGAAATTGTCCACCTGAATATCCCGTTGTGGTGCCCCATGGCTTACTGGGAGAGTTAGAGAGGCAGGAAGCTGCACTCTGCCAGCGACTTAGTTAGTTAGGTAAGATGGGAAAGTGGCTTGGCATGAAGCAGACTGGTACATGTTGCTAGAGTACAGATCTCTAGTTGCTTCAGCTCTGATCTGATCACGTTGCTACAGCTCTGATCTGATCACGTTGCTACAGATCTCTAGTTGCTACAACTCTGATCTGGTCACGTTGTTACAGATCTCTAGTTGCTACAACTCTGATCTGGTCACGTTGTTACAGATCTCTAGTTGTTACAGCTCTGATCTGATCACGTTGCTACAGCTCTGATCTGATCACGTTGCTACAGATCTCTAGTTGCTACAGCTCTGATCTGATCATGTTGCTACAGCTCTGATCTGATCATGTTGCTACAACTCTGATCTGGTCACGTTGCTACAGATCTCTAGTTGCTACAGCTCTGATCTGATCACGTTGCTACAGCTCTGATCTCATCGTGTTGCTACAGCTCTGATCTGATCACGTTGCTACAGCTCTGATCTGATCACGTTGCTACAGCTCTGATCTGATCACGTTGCTACAGATCTCTAGGTTCTACAGCTCTGATCTGGTCACGTTGTTACAGATCTTTAGTTGTTACAGCTCTGATCTGATCACGTTGCTACAGCTCTGATCTGGTCATGTTGCTACAGATCTCTAGTTGTTACAGCTCTGATCTGGTCACGTTGCTACAGATCTCTAGTTGCTACAGCTCTGATCTTATCACGTTGCTACAGCTCTGATCTGGTCATGTTGCTACAGATCTCTAGTTGCTACAGCTCTGATCTTATCACGTTGCTACAGCTCTGATCTGGTCATGTTGCTACAGATCTCTAGTTGCTACAGCTCTGATCTTATCACGTTGCTACAGCTCTGATCTGGTCATGTTGTTACAGCTCTGATCTGGTCACGTTGCTACAGATCTCTAGTTGCTACAGCTCTGATCTGATCACTTTGCTACAGCTCTGATCTGATCACGTTGTTACAGATCTCTAGTTGCTACAGCTCTGATCTGATCATGTTGCTACAGCTCTGATCTGATCACGTTGCTACAGATCTCTAGTTGCTACAGCTCTGATCTGATAACGTTGTTACAGCTCTGATCTGATAACGTTGTTACAGCTCTGATCTGATCACGTTGCTACAGCTCTGATCTCATCGTGTTGCTACAGCTCTGATCTGATCACGTTGCTACAGCTCTGATCTGATCATGTTGCTACAGCTCTGATCTGATCACGTTGCTACAGATCTCTAGTTGCTACAGCTCTGATCTGGTCACGTTGCTACAGATCTCTAGTTGCTACAGCTCTGATCTTATCACGTTGCAACAGCTCTGATCTGATCATGTTGCTACAGATCTCTAGTTGCTACAGCTCTGATCTGATCACGTTGCTACAGCTCTGATCTGATCACGTTGCTACAGCTCTGATCTGATCACGTTGCTACAGCTCTAATCTGATCACGTTGCTCAGCTCATCAGACTGTAACTGTTGTTCAACAATCAGACTAACTGTTGTTCAACCATCAGACTGTTGTTCAACCATCAGACTGTTGTTCAACCATCAGACTGTAACTGTTGTTCAACCATCAGACTCTAACTGTTGTTCAACCATCAGACTCTAACTGTTGTTCAACCATCAGACTTTTGTTCAACCATCAGACTGTAACTGTTGTTCAACCATCAGACTCTAACTGTTGTTCAACCATCAGACTCTAACTGTTGTTCAACCATGTCAGTCCCAAATTCCCCAGACATTCCCAATCTATTGGATGAGGTCAGAGATGATATCATCCTCTGTGTGCTATGTCAGAGATTTATATTTCAAACGTACCTTTTTGTGTGTTCTCTGCATCCTTCGTCGTCAATTTGATGTCATCCTCTTTGTGTGCTCTTTGCATCCTCAGTGGCCAGTTTGCCATCGTGAAGCGTGTCCGGGACAAGTGCTCGGGTCTGGAGTATGCTGCCAAGTTTGTGAAGAAGTGTCAGAGCCGGGCCAGCAGGAGGGGAGTGAGGAGGGAAGACATAGAGAGAGAGGTGGACATCCTACAGCTGATCACACATCCCAACATTGTAGCGTTGCATGATGTCTACGAGACCCGCACTGACGTGGTGCTCATACTGGAACTGTGAGTGAAGAGGGACACGCACGCACGCAAGCATCCATCCAGACAGTCTGGTTGCTGTTCAGCCATTACATTCCACTCTTTCAAATCAAATCAAATGTTATTTGTCACATACACATGGTAAGCAGATGTTAATGCGAGTGTAGCGAAATGCTTGTGCTTCTAGTTCCGACAATGCAGTAATAACCAACAAGTAATCTAACCTAACAATTCCACAACAACTACCTTATACACACAAGTGTAAAGAGATAAAGATGTACATAAAGACATATGAATGAGTGATGGTACAGAACGGCATAGGCAAGATGCAGTAGATGGTATCGAGTACAGTATATACATATGAGATGAGTAAAGTAGGGTATGTAAACATCATATTAAGTGGCATTGTTTAAAGTGGCTAGTGATACATTTTTACATCAATGTTTCCATTATTAAAGTGGCTAGAGTTGAGTCAGTATGTTGGCAGCAGCCACTCAATGTCTATTAGACTATTAGACCATCTATTAGACTGGATAGACAGTATATAAACCATCTATTAGACTGGATAGACAGTATATAGACCATCTATTAGACTGGATAGACAGTATATAGACCATCTATTAGACTGGATAGACAGTATATAGACCATCTATTAGACTGGATAGACAGTATATAGACCATCTATTAGACTGGATAGACAGTATATAGACCATCTATTAGACTGGATAGACAGTATATAGACCATCTATTAGACTGGATAGACAGTATATAGACCATCTATTAGACTGGATATACAGTATATAGACCATCTATTAGACTGTTTGTATATATATAATCTATTAGACTGGATGTATATATATAATCTATTAGACTGGATATACAGTATATAGACCATATATTAGACTGGATATACAGTATATAGACCATCTATTAGACTGGATATACAGTATATAGACCATCTATTAGACTGTTTGTATATATATAATCTATTAGACTGGATGTATATATATAATCTATTAGACTGGATATACAGTATATAGACCATCTATTAGACTGGATGTATATATATAATCTATTAGACTGGATATATAGTATATAGACCATCTATTAGACTGGATGTATATATATATAATCTATTAGACTGGATAGAGGGTATATAGACCATCTATTAGACTGGATGTATATATATAATCTATTAGACTGGATGTATATATATATAATCTATTAGACTGGATAGACAGTATATAGACCATCTATTAGACTGGATGTTTATATATAATCTATTAGACTGGATGTATGTATATAATCTATTAGACTGGATGTATATATATCATCTATTAGACTGGATGTATATATATAATCTATTAGATTGGATGTATATATATAGACCATCTATTAGACTGGATGTATATATATAATCTATTAGACTGGATATACAGTCTATAGACCATCTATTAGACTGGATAGACAGTATATAGACCATCTATTAGACTGGATAGACAGTATATAGACCATATATTAGACTGGATAGACAGTATATAGACCATCTATTAGACTGGATAGACAGTATATAGACCATCTATTAAACTTATATATCTCTAACACCTGAGAGTCCAGTCTGTGAGAGTCCAGTCTGTGAGAGTCCAGTCTGTGAGAGTCCAGCCTGTGAGAGTCCAGTCTGTGAGAGTCCAGTCTGTGAGAGTCCAGCCTGTGAGAGTCCAGCCTGTGAGAGTCCAGTCTGCGTGAGTCCAGCCTGTGAGAGTCCAGCCTGTGAGAGTCCAGCCTGTGAGAGTCCAGCCTGTGAGAGTCCAGCCTGTGAGAGTCCAGCCTGTGAGAGTCCAGCCTGTGAGAGTTCAGTCTGTGAGAGTACAATCTGTTAGAGAAGAGCAGACATTAGTGTGATAAAATCTAGAGAGGATGTTTTGTCCATGGTAATATCAGCTGGCCCTGTCTAACAGAGGATGTGATGTCCATGGTGTTATCAGCTGTCTAAATCAAAATTGAATTTGTCACATCCTTCGTAAACAACAGGTGTAGACTAACAGTGAAATGCTAACAGGTCCTTCCCAACAATGCAGAGAGAAAATTAACAACATGAGGAATAGCTACATTTTCCCCCAGCATCCGACTTCCCATAACAGACTCAATCGGTTAGTTAGGGGACTAAATCACCTCTAGCCTCAACATTTAAATGGGCTGGGAAATAATGATAAGTTTTGCAACTAAAGACACCCTTCTAGCTAACTGACCACCGATTTCCAATGCAATTTATGTAAGTTAAGTTGTGAGAGTTTAAAAAGAAAAACAACATAGTTACACATTTTGTGGGACAGGCTGTATATTGTAACATTTGACTGCGCAACAGACCACACAATTGAATATCCAACTTTTTACCTAACGAATTACTACTACTACTACCATTACTATTATTACTACTACTACCACTACCATTACTACTATTACTACTACTACTACCAGTACTACTACTACCATTACTAATACTACTACTACTACCATTACTACTATTACTACTACTACTACTATCACTACCATTACTACCATTCCTACCACTACCAGTACTACTACTACTACTACCACCATTACTACTACTACTACTACTACCATTTCTACCATTACTACCACTACCAGTACTACTACTACTACCAGTACTAATACTACTACTACTACCATTACTACCATTACTACCACTACCAGTACTACTACTACTACTACTACTACTACTACCATTACTAATACTACTACTACTACCATTACTACCAGTACTACCACTACCACTACTACTACTACTACCATTACTAATACTAATACTACTACCATTACTACCACTACCAGTACTACGACTACTACTACCATTACTAATACTACTACTACTACACTACTACCATTACTACTACTACCACTACCATTACTACTATAACTACTACTACTACTACCACTACCATTACTACCAGTACTACTACTACTACTACCATTACTAATACTACTACTACTACCATTACCACTATTACTACTACTACCATTACTACTATTACTACTACTACCAGTACTTCTACTACCATTACTAATACTACTACTACTACCATTACTACTATTACTACTACTACTACTATCACTACCATTACTACCATTACTACCACTTCCAGTACTACTACTACTACTACCGCCATTACTAATACTACTACTACTACCATTTCTACCATTACTACCACTACCAGTACTACTACTACTACCATTACTACTACTACTACTACTACTACCATTACTACCATTACTACCACTACCAGTACTACTACTACTACTACTACTACCATTACTAATACTACTACTACTACCATTACTACCAGTACTACCACTACCACTACTACTACTACTACTACTACCATTACTAATACTACTACTACTACCATTACTAATACTAATACTACTACCATTACTACTATTACTACCACCATTACTACCATTACCAGTACTACTACTACTACTACTACCATTACTAATACTACTACCACTACCATTACTAATTTTTATTTATTTATTTATTAATTTCACCTTTATTTAACCAGGCAGGCAAGTTGAGAACAAGTTCTCATTTACAATTGCGACCTGGCCAAGATAAAGCAAAGCAGATTCGACACATACAACAGAGTTACACATGGAGTAAAACAAACATACAGTCAATAATACAATATAAACAAGTCTATATACAATATGAGCAAATGAGGTGAGATAAGGGAGGTAAAGGCAAAAAAAAGGCCATGGTGGCAAAGTAAATACAATATAGCAAGTAAAACACTGGAATGGTAGATTTGCAATGGAAACATGTGCAAAGTAGAAATAAAAATAATGGGGTGCAAAGGAGCAAAATAAATAAATGAATTAAATACAGTAGGGAAAGAGGTAGTTGTTTGGGCTAAATTATAGGTGGGCTATGTACAGGTGCAGTAATCTGTGAGCTGCTCTGGCAGTTGGTGCTTAAAGCTAGTGAGGGAGATAAGTGTTTCCAGTTTCAGAGATTTTTGTAGTTCGTTCCAGTCATTGGCAGCAGAGAACTGGAAGGAGAGGCGGCCAAAGAAATAATTGGTTTTGGGGGTGACTAGAGAGATATACCTGCTGGAGCGTGTGCTACAGGTGGGAGATGCTATGGTGACCAGCGAGCTGAGATAAGGGGGGACTTTACCTAGCAGGGTCTTGTAGATGACATGGAGCCAGTGGGTTTGGCGACGAGTATGAAGCGAGTGCCAGCCAACGAGAGCGTACAGGTCGCAATGGTGGGTAGTATATGGGGCTTTGGTGACAAAACGGATTGCACTGTGATAGACTGCATCCAATTTGTTGAGTAGGGTAATGGAGGCTATTTTGTAAATGACATCGCCAAAGTCGAGGATTGGTAGGATGGTCAGTTTTACAAGGGTATGTTTGGCAGCATGAGTGAAGGATGCTTTGTTGCGAAATAGGAAGCCAATTCTAGATTTAACTTTGGATTGGAGATGTTTGATATGGGTCTGGAAGGAGAGTTTACAGTCTAACCAGATACCTAGGTATTTGTAGTTGTCCACGTATTCTAAATCAGAGCCGTCCAGAGTAGTGATGTTGGACAGGCGGGCAGGTGCAGGTAGCGATCGGTTGAAGAGCATGCATTTAGTTTTTACTTGTATTTAAGAGCAATTGGAGGCCACGGAAGGAGAGTTGTATGGCATTGAAGCTTGCCTGGAGGGTAGTTAACACAGTGTCCAAAGAAGGGCCAGAAGTATACAGAATGGTGTCGTCTGCGTAGAGGTGGATCAGAGACTCACCAGCAGCAAGAGCGACCTCATTGATGTATACAGAGAAGAGAGTCGGCCCAAGAATTGAACCCTGTGGCACCCCCATAGAGACTGCCAGAGGTCCGGACAGCAGACCCTCCGATTTGACACACTGAACTCTATCAGAGACGTAGTTGGTGAACAAGGGGAGGGAATCATTTGAAAAACCAAGGCTGTCGAGTCTGCCGATGAGGATGTGGTGATTGACAGAGTCGAAAGCCTTGGTCAGATCAATGAATACGGCTGCACAGTAATGTTTCTTATCGATGGCGGTTAAGATATCGTTTATGACCTTGAGCGTGGCTGAGGTGCACCCATGACCAGCTCTGAAACCAGATTGCATAGCAGAGAAGGTATGGTGAGATTCTAAATGGTCGGTAATCTGTTTGTTGACTTGGCTTTCGAAGACCTTAGAAAGGCATGGTAGGATAGATATAGGTCTGTAGCAGTTTGGGTCAAGAGTGTCCCCCCTTTGAAGAGGGGGATGACCGCAGCTGCTTTCCAATCTTTGGGAATCTCAGACGACACAAAAGAGAGGTTGAACAGGCTAGTAATAGGGGTGGCAACAATTTTGGCAGATAATTTTAGAAAGAAAGGGTCCAGATTGTCTAGCCCGGCTGATTTGTAGGGGTCCAGATTTTGCAGCTCTTTCAGAACATCAGCTGAACGGATTTGAGAGAAGGAGAAATGGGGAAGGCTTGGGCGAGTTGCTGTGGGGGGTGCAGTGCTGTTGACCGGGGTAGGAGTAGCCAGGTGGAAAGCATGGCCAGCCGTAGAAAAATGCTTATTGAAATTCTCAATTATGGTGGATTTATCAGTGGTGACAGTGTTTCCTATCTTCAGTGCAGTGGGCAGCTGGGAGGAGGTGTTCTTATTCTCCATGGACTTTACAGTGTCCCAGAACTTTTTTGAGTTAGTGTTGCAGGAAGCAAATTTCTGCTTGAAAAAGCTTGGCTTTTCTAACTGCCTGTGTATAATGGTTTCTAGCTTCCCTGAACAGCTGTATATCACGGGGGCTGTTCGATGCTAATGCAGAACGCCATAGGATGTTTTTGTGTTGGTTAAGGGCAGTCAGGTCTGGGGAGAACCAAGGGCTATATCTGTTCCTGGTTCTAAATTTCTTGAATGGGGCATGTTTATTTAAGATGGTTTGGAAGGCATTTAAACAAAATATCCAGGCATCCTCTACTGACGGGATAAGATCAATATCCTTCCAGGATACCCCGGCCAGGTCGATTAGAAAGGCCTGCTCGCTGAAGTGTTTCAGGGAGCGTTTGACAGTGATGAGTGGAGGTCGTTTGACCGCTGACCCATTACGGATGCAGGCAATGAGGCAGTGATCGCTGAGATCTTGGTTGAAGACAGCAGAGGTGTATTTAGAGGGCAAGTTGGTTAGGATCATATCTATGAGGGTGCCCGTGTTTAAGGCTTTGGGGAGGTACCTGGTAGGTTCATTGATAATTTGTGTGAGATTGAGGGCATCAAGTTTAGATTGTAGGATGGCTGGGGTGTTAAGCATGTTCCAGTTTAGGTCGCCTAGCAACACGAGCTCTGAAGATAGAAGGGGGGCAATCAGTTCACATATGGTGTCCAGAGCACAGCTTGGGGCAGAGGGTGGTCTATAGCAGGCGGCAACGGTGAGAGACTTGTTTTTAGAGAGGTGGATTTTTAAAAGTAGAATTTCAAATTGTTTGGGTACAGACCTAGATAGTAGGACAGAACTCTGCAGGCTATCTTTGCAGTAGATTGCAACACCGCCCCCTTTGGCAGTTCTATCTTGTCTGAAAATGTTGTAGTTTGGGATAAAAATTTCAGAATTTTTGGTGGTCTTCCTAAGCCAGGATTCAGACACAGCTAGAACATCCGGGTTGGCAGAGTGTGCTAAAGCAGTGAATAGAACAAACTTAGGGAGGAGGCTTCTAATGTTAACATGCATGAAACCAAGGCTATTACGGTTACAGAAGTCATCAAAAGAGAGCGCCTGGGGAATAGGAGTGGAGCTAGGCACTGCAGGGCCTGGATTCACCTCTACATCGCCAGAGGAACAGAGGAGGAGTAGAATAAGGGTACGGCTAAAAGCAATAAGAATTGGTCGTCTAGAACATCTGGAACAGAGAGTAAAAGGAGGTTTCTGAGGGCGATACAATAGCTTCAAGGTATAATGTACAGACAAAGGTATGGTAGGATGTGAATACAGTGGAGGTAAACCTAGGTATTGAGTGCTGAAGAGAGAGATATTGTCTCTAGAAACATCATTGAAACCAGGAGATGTCATTGCATGTGTGGGTGGTGGAACTAATTGGTTGGATAAGGTATAGTGAGCAGGACTAGAGGCTCTACAGTGAAATAAGCCAATAAACACTAACCAGAACAGCAATGGACAAGGCATATTGACATTAAGGAGAGGCATGCTTAGTCGAGTGATCAAAAGGGTCCAGTGAGTAGAGAGGTTGGTTGGGGGTCACGGCGATTTAGACAGCTAGCCGGGCCATCGGTAGCAAGCTAGCATAGGATGGAGGTCTGTTAATAGCCACCTCTTGCGTTCCGTCAGTAGATTAGTGGGGTTCCTTGTGGTAGAGGGGATTAATCCAAATCACACAACAACAACAAAAAACAATAGATATAGTACCATTACCATTACTACTACTACCATTACTACCATTACTAATACTACTACTACTACTATGGCCTTTCTAGGGAGTTTTTCCTAGCCACCGTGCTTCTACACCTGCATTGCTTGCTGTTTGGGGTTTTAGGCTGGGTTTCTGTACAGCACTTTGAGATATCAGCTGATGTACGAAGGGCTTTATAAATACATTTGATTTGATTTGATTTTTGATTTGATTTGATTTGATTTGATACTACTAACAGTACTACTATTACTACTACTACTACTACTACCATTACTAATACTACTACCACTACCATTACTAATACCACTACCACTACCATTACTACCACTACCAGTACTACTACTACCATTACTACTACTACTACTACTACTACCACTACTACTACTACCATTACTACCACTACCAGTACTACTACTACCATTACTAATACTACTACTACTACCATTAATACCATTACTACAACCACCAGTACTACTACTACAATTACTAATACTACTACTACCATTACTACGATTACTACTACTACTACCACTACCAGTACTACTACTACTACTACTACCATTACTACTACTACTACTACTACCATTACTACCATTACTACCAGTACCAGTACTACTACTACTACTACCATTACTAATACTACTACTACTACCATTACTACCACTACCAGTACTACTACTACTACCACTACTACCAGTACTACTACTACTACTACTACCATTACTACCACTACCAGTACTACTACTACCATTACTACCATTACTAATACTACTACTACCATTACTACTACTACTACTACCATTACTACCATTACTGCCACTACCAGTACTACTACTACTACTACCATTACTAATACTACTACTACCATTACTACCACTACCAATACTACTACTACTACTACCATTACTAATACTACTACTACTACCATTACTACCACTATCAGTACTACTACTACTACTACCATTACTAATACTACTACTACTACTATCATCACTACCATTACTACCACAACCAGTACAACTACTACTACTACCATTACTACTATTACCACTACTACTACCACTACCATTACTACCATTACTACCACTACTAGTACTACTACTACCATTACTACTACTACTACCACTACCATTACTAATACTACTACTACTACCATTACTACCAGTACTACTACTACCATTACTAATACTACTACTACTACCATTACTACTGCTACTGCCACTACCATTACTACCACTACCAGTACTACTACTACCATTACTAATAATACTACCACTACCATTACTAATACTACTACTACTACCATTACTAATCCTACTACTCTTATTTTCAAATGTCTTTTTACTGTTGTTTTATTTCTTTACCTACACACACACACACACACACACACACACACACACACACACACACACACACACACACACACACACACACAACCTTTTTTTCACACTATTGGTTAGAGCCTGTAAGTAAGCATTTCACTGTACGGTCTACTACACCTGTTGTATTTGGCGCACATGACAAATAAACTTTGATTTGATTTGATATGATTTCACTCTAATAATAACTAGGCTACTTTTATTTTATTTCAAACAACACCGTTTGAAATTCGACTGAAAAAAAGAGGTGGAAGTATACATTATTCCTCATAAATCAAACACATAACTTTACTTTTTAGAAGATGAACTTCCCTGAACATTGTCCACATGATGAAATGAACTATGACCTTTAAAAACAGAGAAGAAGGATAGGAGTACATGTCATTTACTGGTTTTAGATTGTCTGGGGGCATATTTTTCGTTGCTATATCACTGACAACGATTCAAGTGATCCTGCATTGTTGGTTAAAGCGTTTCAAGGTACGATCTAGATATACACCTGTTGTATTCGGTGCATGTGAAAAATAACATTTGATTATATTTTTTATTTTTTTTAAATTGTATTTATGTGGTTTCTATCTCCTATCTGTAATCCATTTTGGGGGGGAGAGCCTTTTAAAAAAGTGAATGAATGAATCTGGTTTTTAGAGCCTTTTAGAAAAGTGAATGAATGAATCTGGTTTAAAACTTTAAAATAAGACAACTTTTAATCCTTTTTCATATTGAATTCAGCTTAGTAGATATAGGAGTGGTTTTGTTTACTCAGGAATTGGATCGTAGTGCGGGGGGGAGGAAGGTAGAGGGGAAACAATGGGTATATGAGGGTATTGTGTGAAAATGTTGTCTCTAGGTCTCCTGTTTTTGTTTTGAGTTATTAATGGCACAAACGTTATCTAAAGTACATGTTGTCGGCATTGTATATTACCAACTTCTTCCTATGTTTTGTCAATTCTACTTCTTCCTATGTACTACAGGAATGACAATCTTTTACTCATTTAGATTTATGGCCGGTAGACACAATGCTTTTTCAGAATTTAACATATTTTCATGGAATGTGAAGTGCATGGCATGTCACATTTTAAAAGGAAACACATAATACAAGAAATGAACATGTGACAGCCCTGTTGCAGGAAACTCATTTAATGGGACAAGACATGGAACTAACTAAAAAAAGATTGGGATAAAGAAATATATGAAACATCTTACTCACCCAAAGCAAGGGGAGTGGCAGTGCTGTTCAAGAATACTGTTAAGCACAATAAATACTATAGAGGGCATGGTGTGGCCTGTCAGTTAGTGTTATAGAAGGCATGGTGTGGCCTGTCAGTTAGTGTTATAGAAGGCATGGTGCGACAGACAGCCTGTCAGTAAGTGTTATAGAAGGCATGGTGTGGCCTGTCAGTTAGTGTTATAGAAGGCATGGTGCGACAGACAGCCTGTCAGTTAGTGTTATAGAGGGCATGGTGTGACAGACAGCCAGTCAGTAAGTGTTATAGAAGGCATGGTGTGGCCTGTCAGTAAGTGTTATAGAAGGCATGGTGCGACAGACAGCCTGTCAGTAAGTGTTATAGAGGGCATGGTGTGACAGACAGCCAGTCAGTAAGTGTTATAGAGGGCATGGTGTGGCCTGTCAGTTAGTGTTATAGAAGGCATGGTGTGACAGACAGCCTGTCAGTTAGTGTTATAGAAGGCATGGTGCGACAGACAGCCTGTCAGTTAGTGTTATAGAGGGCATGGTGTGACAGACAGCCAGTCAGTAAGTGTTATAGAAGGCATGGTGTGACAGACAGCCTGTCAGTAAGTGTTATAGAGGGCATGGTGTGACAGACAGCCTGTCAGTTAGTGTTATAGAAGGCATGGTGTGACAGACAGCCTGTCAGTAAGTGTTATAGAAGGCATGGTGCGACAGACAGCCTGTCAGTAAGTGTTATAGAAGGCATGGTGTGACAGACAGCCTGTCAGTAAGTGTTATAGAAGGCATGGTGCGACAGACAGCCTGTCAGTAAGTGTTATAGAGGGCATGGTGTGACAGACAGCCAGTCAGTAAGTGTTATAGAGGGCATGGTGTGGCCTGTCAGTTAGTGTTATAGAAGGCATGGTGCGACAGACAGCCTGTCAGTTAGTGTTATAGAGGGCATGGTGTGACAGACAGCCAGTCAGTAAGTGTTATAGAAGGCATGGTGTGGCCTGTCAGTAAGTGTTATAGAAGGCATGGTGTGGCCTGTCAGTAAGTGTTATAGAAGGCATGGTGCGACAGACAGCCTGTCAGTTAGTGTTATATAGGGCATGGTGTGATAGACAGCCTGTCAGTAACTGTTATAGAAGGCATCGTGTGACAGACAGCCTGTCAGTAAGTGTTATAGAAGGCATGGTGTGATAGACAGCCTGTCAGTAAGTGTTATAGCAGGGCATGGTGTGACAGACAGCCTGTCAGTAACTGTTATAGAAGGCATGGTGTGACAGACAGCCTGTCAGTAAGTGTTGTAGCAGGGCATGGTGTGGCCTGTCAGTTAGTGTTATAGAGGGCATGGTGTGGCCTGTCAGTAAGTGTTATAGAGGGCATGGTGTGACAGACATTGTGTCAGTAAGTGTTATAGAAGGCATGGTGTGACAGGCAGCCTGTCAGTAAGTGTTATAGCAGGGCATGGTGTGACAGACAGCCTGTCAGTAACTGTTATAGCAGGGCATGGTGTGACAGACAGCCAGTCAGTAAGTGTTATAGAGGGCATGGTGTGACAGACAGCCTGTCAGTAAGTGTTATAGAAGGCATGGTGTGACAGGCAGCCAGTCAGTAAGTGTTATAGAGGGCATGGTGTGACAGACAGCCTGTCAGTAAGTGTTATAGAGGGCATGGTGTGACAGGCAGCCTGTCAGTAAGTGTTATAGAGGGCATGGTGTGACAGGCAGCCTGTCAGTAAGTGTTATAGAGGGCATGGTGTGACAGACAGCCTGTCAGTAAGTGTTATAGAGGGCATGGTGTGACAGGCAGCCTGTCAGTAAGTGTTATAGAAGGCATGGTGTGACAGGCACTCTGTCAGTTAGTGTTATAGAAGGCATGGTGTGACAGACAGCCTGTCAGTAACTGTTATAGAAGGCATGGTGTGACAGACAGCCTGTCAGTTAGTGTTATAGAAGGCATGGTGTGACAGACAGCCTGTCAGTTAGTGTTATAGAAGGCATGGTGTGATAGACAGCCTGTCAGTAAGTGTTATAGCAGGGCATGGTGTGACAGACAGCCTGTCAGTAACTGTTATAGAAGACATGGTGTGACAGACAGCCTGTCAGTAAGTGTTATAGCAGGGCATGGTGTGGCCTGTCAGTTAGTGTTATAGAGGGCATGGTGTGGCCTGTCAGTAAGTGTTATAGAGGGCATGGTGTGACAGACATTGTGTCAGTAAGTGTTATAGAAGGCATGGTGTGACAGGCAGCCTGTCAGTAAGTGTTATAGCAGGGCATGGTGTGGCCTGTCAGTAAGTGTTATAGAGGGCATGGTGTGACAGACATTGTGTCAGTAAGTGTTATAGAAGGCATGGTGTGACAGACAGCCTGTCAGTAAGTGTTATAGCAGGGCATGGTGTGACAGACAGCCAGTCAGTAAGTGTTATAGAGGGCATGGTGTGACAGACAGCCTGTCAGTAAGTGTTATAGAAGGCATGGTGTGACAGGCACTCTGTCAGTTAGTGTTATAGAAGGCATGGTGTGACAGACAGCCATTCAGTAAGTGTTATAGAAGGCATGGTGTGACAGACAGCCTGTCAGTTAGACAGCCTCACACTGAAAGACACTGAATTCCACAGATCATTTCCCTAATAACCTGCAGCACAGGATCCCTAAAAGTGTGTGTTTGTGTTGCAGGGTGTCTGGAGGAGAGCTGTTTGACTTCCTGGCTCAGAAGGAGTCTCTGAGCGAAGAGGAGGCTACCCAGTTCATCAAACAGATCCTGAACGGAGTCCAGTTCCTCCATGGCAAGAGGATAGCACACTTTGACCTCAAGGTACTTTACATGCTCATGCCGTTTTAGCAATATGGAACCTGTGTGGTGGAGTGGAGCTGTTGGTTAGAAATACTTCCTCCAAGGATTGTTGTGAGCTGTCATCAATGTAGCGTGTCACTAAGTTAGGGCTGTTACCTTATTACTACCACTCAGGCAGTCACGAGTCATGTCTGCAGTCAGTGGTGAACGTTGCGTCATGGTAATATCCTACTATGGGCTCTGTACATGAGCTGATGCGTTGGTACTTCCCAACTCTTTAACAGCCATCTGGTAAAGGCTTGGTGTTCTGTTGTCCCCACTCTGACATCAATCTAAACAGTATCTTTTAAAACTCACTGTTAGGCTACATTTTTGGACCTCACTGTGATCGATCAACAGCAGGTTAAAACTGCACGGAGAACCTGGTTGTTGTGGATCTTGTTTCAAAGCCAAAGCATAACGAAATGGACAGCGCTTTCTAAGGTGATGATTCATTCAAGGCATGTAGAACACCCATATGTCTATTAGAGCGTATGTGTCTACTACATGGGCCCAAAAATCCTGAATTAAAATGATGCTTGTGCCGTTATACAACTACAGGGCATTTGGAAAGTATTCAGACCCTCTGACTTTTTCCACATTTTGTTACGTTACAGCCTTATTCTAAAATATATATATTTTTATTTATCCCTCATCAGTCTACACACAATACCCCATCATGACAAAGCACAAACTGTTATTTTTTTTAAATGTTTGCAAATATTTTACAAATATTAAACAGTAATACCTTATTTACATAAGTATTTATACCCTTTGCTATGAGACTGTAAATTGAGCTCAGGTGCATCCTGTTTCCATCGATCATCCTTGAGATGTTTCTACAACTTGATTGGAGGTGATTGAACATGATTTGGAAAGTCACACAGTTGACAGTGTATGTCAGAGTAAAAACCATGCCATGAGGTTGAAGGAATTGTCCCTAGAGCTCCGAGACAGGATTGTGTCGAGGCACAGATCTGGGGAAGGGTACCAAAACATTTCTGTTCTCGGGGCGGCAGGGTAGCCTAGTGGTTAGAGCGTTGGACTAGTAACCGGAAGGTTGTGAGTTCAAACCCCCGAGCTGACATGGTACAAATCTGTCGTTCTGCCCCTGAACAGGCAGTTAACCCACTGTTCCCAGGCCGTCATTGAAAATAAGAATTTGTTCTTAACTGACTTGCCTGGTTAAATAAAGGTAAAAAAAAAAAAAAAAAAAAAAAAAAAAAAACATTTCTGCAGCATTGAAGTTCAGCAAGAACACAGTGGTCTCCATCATTCTTAAATGGAAGATGTTTGGAACCACCAAGACTCTTCCTAGAGTTGGTCGCCCGGCCAAACTGAGCAATCGGGAGAGAAGGGCCTTGGTCAGGGAGTTAACCAAGAACCCGATGCAGCATGGTGGTGGCAGCACCACCCGATGAAGCATGGTGGTGGCAGCACCACCCGATGAAGCATGGTGGTGGCAACATCATGCTGTGGGATGTTTTTCAGCAGCAGGGACTGGGAGACTAGTCAGGATCATAATGTATATACGCTATATATACAAAAGCGGATGCCAGGAGAATGCTACCTGCCCCAATGAATAGTGCCAACTGTAAAGTTTGGAGGAGGAGGAGGAATAATGGTCTGGGGCTGTTTTTCATGATTCGGGCCCCTTAGTTCCAATGAAGGGAAATCTTAACGCTTAACGCTTCAATGACATTCTAGACAATTCTGTGCTTCCAATTTTGTGGCAACAGTTTTGGTCTTTAATAAAATGGGAAAAACAAGCTTCTTCCCTTCTTCCACTTGCCGTCACCCTTTTCGCAGTAATGCTGCAATCAGTTGGTTGTAATTTTGGAAAGAGCAGACACTTCCAGAATATATCAGTTGGTTGTAATTTTGGATAGAGCAGACACTTCCAGAATATATCAATCAGTTGGTTGTAATTTTGGATAGAGCAGACACTTCCAGAATATATCAGTTGGTTGTAATTTTGGAAAGAGCAGACACTTCCAGAATATATCAGTTGGTTGTAATTTTGGAAAGAGCAGACACTTCCAGAATATATCAGTTGGTTGTGATTTTGGATAGAGCAGACACTTCCAGAATATATCAGTTGGTTGTAATTTGGATAGAGCAGACACTTCCAGAATATATCAGTTGGTTGTAATTTTGGAAAGAGCAGACACTTCCAGAATATATCAGTTGGTTGTAATTTTGGATAGAGCAGACACTTCCAGAATATATCAGTTGGTTGTAATTTTGGATAGAGCAGACACTTCCAGAATATATCCGTTGGTTGTAATTTTGGATAGAGCAGACACTTCCAGAATATATCAGTTGGTTGTAATTTTGCAGACACTTATTATATATCTCCACCTTTCCTATTCATATTCATCTCATTTACAAAGAAAATTCCTTCTTTTTTTTATTCCATAAATAATATTATTTTGTTTAATCAATAGCAGGTTTAATTTGTCTGGCTAGCGATTCCAAATAAAGTGAATTTGTTTTTTCTTATTTAAGACGTTGTTTCGGCAGTGACATAAATTAATCCTGCAGGTAAACTGAATAAAGAATGATATCAATATGTTTCTTTAGATCTGCCTAAAGTAAATAAGGTATTTATTGTGATGATATTAAATGTTTTATTACACTTATTCAAGAGGCGCCTCACGGCTTGTATGCATGGGGCCAGGAGATGCTAAATGTGTTCATTAATGGTCATTTAACATGAGACCAGCAGTCATTTACCATGAGACCAGCTGTCACGGTCATTTACCATGAGACCGGCAGTCACGGTAATTTACCATGAGACCAGCAGTCATTTACCATGAGACCGGCAGTCATTTACCATGAGACCAGCAGTCACGGTCATTTACCATGAGACCAGCAGTCATTTACCATGAGACCAGCAGTCAGTCATTTACCATGAGACCGGCAGTCATTTACCATGAGACCGGCAGTCATTTACCATGAGACCAGCTGTCACGGTAATTTACCATGAGACCAGCAGTCACGATCATTTACCATGAGACCGGCAGTCACGGTCATTTACCATGAGACCAGCAGTCATTTACCATGAGACCAGCAGTCTTTTACCATGAGACCAGCAGTCATTTACCATGAGACCGGCAGTCATTTACCATGAGACCAGCAGTCACGGTCATTTACCATGAGACCAGCAGTCATATACCATGAGACCGGCTGTCACGGTCATTTACCATGAGACCAGCAGTCATTTACCATGAGACCGGCAGTCATTTACCATGAGACCAGCAGTCACGGTCATTTACCATGAGACCAGCAGTCATTTACCATGAGACCGGCAGTCATTTACCATGAGACCAGCAGTCACGGTCATTTACCATGAGACCAGCAGTCATATACCATGAGACCGGCTGTCACGGTCATTTACCATGAGACCAGCAGTCATTTACCATGAGACCAGCAGTCACGGTCATTTACCATGAGACCAGCAGTCATTTACCATGAGACCGGCAGTCATTTACCATGAGACCAGCTGTCACGGTCATTTACCATGAGACCAGCAGTCACGATCATTTACCATGAGACCAGCAGTCACGATCATTTACCATGAGACCAGCAGTCACAATCATTTACCATGAGACCAGCAGTCACGGTCATTTACCATGAGACCAGCAGTCACGATCATTTACCATGAGACCAGCAGTCACGGTCATTTACCATGAGACCAGCAGTTACGGTCATTTACCATGAGACCAGCAGTCATTTACCATGAGACCAGCTGTCACGGTCATTTACCATGAGACCAGCAGCACAGTAATTTACCATGAGACCAGCAGTCATTTACCATGAGACCAGCTGTCATTTACCATGAGACCAGCAGTCACGGCCATTTACCATGAGACCAGCAGTCACGGTCATTTACCATGAGACCAGCAGTCATTTACCATGAGACCAGCAGTCATTTACCATGAGACCAGCTGTCACGGTCATTTACCATGAGACCAGCAGCACGGTCATTTACCATGAGACCAGCAGTCACGGTCATTTACCATGAGACCAGCAGTCATTTACCATGAGACCAGCAGTCATTTACCATGAGACCAGCAGTCACGGTCATTTACCATGAGACCAGCAGTCATTTACCATGAGACCAGCAGTCACGGTCATTTACCATGAGACCAGCAGTCACTTACCATGAGACCAGCAGTCATTTACCATGAGACCAGCAGTCACGGTCATTTACCATGAGACCAGCAGTCATTTACCATGAGACCAGCAGTCATTTACCATGAGACCAGCAGTCACGGTCATTTACCATGAGACCAGCAGTCATTTACCATGAGACCAGCAGTCATTTACCATGAGACCAGCAGTCTTTTACCATGAGACCAGCAGTCACAGTCATTTACCATGAGACCAGCAGTCATTTACCATGAGACCAGCAGTCCCGGTCATTTACCATGAGACCAGCAGTCACGGTCATTTACCATGAGACCAGCAGTCACGGTCATTTACCATGAGACCAGCTGTCATTTACCATGAGACCAGCTGTCATTTACCATGAGACCAGCTGTCATTTACCATGAGACCAGCAGTCACGATCATTTACCATGAGACCAGCAGTCACGATCATTTACCATGAGACCAGCAGTCACAATCATTTACCATGAGACCAGCAGTCACGGTCATTTACCATGAGACCAGCAGTCACGATCATTTACCATGAGACCAGCAGTCACGGTCATTTACCATGAGACCAGCAGTTACGGTCATTTACCATGAGACCAGCAGTCATTTACCATGAGACCAGCTGTCACGGTCATTTACCATGAGACCAGCAGCACAGTAATTTACCATGAGACCAGCAGTCATTTACCATGAGACCAGCTGTCATTTACCATGAGACCAGCAGTCACGGCCATTTACCATGAGACCAGCAGTCACGGTCATTTACCATGAGACCAGCAGTCATTTACCATGAGACCAGCAGTCATTTACCATGAGACCAGCTGTCACGGTCATTTACCATGAGACCAGCAGCACGGTCATTTACCATGAGACCAGCAGTCACGGTCATTTACCATGAGACCAGCAGTCATTTACCATGAGACCAGCAGTCATTTACCATGAGACCAGCAGTCACGGTCATTTACCATGAGACCAGCAGTCATTTACCATGAGACCAGCAGTCACGGTCATTTACCATGAGACCAGCAGTCACTTACCATGAGACCAGCAGTCATTTACCATGAGACCAGCAGTCACGGTCATTTACCATGAGACCAGCAGTCATTTACCATGAGACCAGCAGTCATTTACCATGAGACCAGCAGTCACGGTCATTTACCATGAGACCAGCAGTCATTTACCATGAGACCAGCAGTCATTTACCATGAGACCAGCAGTCTTTTACCATGAGACCAGCAGTCACAGTCATTTACCATGAGACCAGCAGTCATTTACCATGAGACCAGCAGTCCCGGTCATTTACCATGAGACCAGCAGTCACGGTCATTTACCATGAGACCAGCAGTCACGGTCATTTACCATGAGACCAGCTGTCATTTACCATGAGACCAGCTGTCATTTACCATGAGACCAGCAGTCACGGTCATTTACCATGAGACCAGCAGTCATTTACCATGAGACCAGCAGTCACGGTCATTTACCATGAGACCAGCAGTCACGGTCATTTACCATGAGACCAGCAGTCATTTACCATGAGACCAGCAGTCATTTACCATGAGACCAGCTGTCACGGTCATTTACCATGAGACCAGCAGTCACGGCCATTTACCATGAGACCAGCAGTCATTTACCATGAGACCAGCAGTCATTTACCATGAGACCAGCTGTCACGGTCATTTACCATGAGACCAGCAGTCACGGTCATTTACCATGAGACCAGCAGTCATTTACCATGAGACCAGCAGTCATTTACCATGAGACCAGCAGTAATTTACCATGAGACCAGCAGTCATTTACCATGAAACCAGCTGTCATTTACCGTGAGACCAGCAGTCATTTACCATGAGACCAGCTGTCATTTACCATGAGATCAGCTGTCACGGTCATTTACTGTGAGACCGGCATTCATTTGCATGACACCGTCTGACAAAATTTCATGACCGCCACAGCCCTAGTCACTATTTCAATATGATTCATCCTCCCTGACCCGTATCAGACAGACAGACATTCTCCCTGTTCTCTCTGACCTGTAGCAGACAGACAGACATTCTCCCTGTGCTCTCTGACCTGTAGCAGACAGACAGACATTCTCCCTGTGCTCTCTGACCTGTAGCAGACAGACAGACATTATCCCTGTGCTCCCTGACCTGTAGCAGACAGACAGACATTCTCCCTGTGCTCTCTGACCTGTAGCAGACAAACAGACATTCTCCCTGTGCTCTCTGATCTGTAGCAGACAGACAGACATTCTCCCTGTGCTCTCTGACCCATAGCAGACAGACAGACATTCTCCCTGTGCTCTCTGACCCATAGCAGACAGACTGACATTCTCCCTGTGCTCTCTGACCCATAGCAGACAGACAGACATTTTCCCTGTGCTCTCTGACCTGTAGCAGACAGACATTCTCCCTGTGCTCTCTGACCTGTAGCAGACAGACATCCTCAACAGACGGTATTTGCATTAATAACATGGCTAACTTAGCTAGCTAACATACATTTTGAGAAAACAAGTTATATCAAGTGGCTAGCTAGCTACCTTTACCAATGTTTGGTGGCCAATGAGACAGCACCAACTAACCATCTGAGCTAGCAAACAATGTAACATAAGTATAATTTCGAATTTCAAAAATACTACTAGTGTTGTGTCTGTGAATTTCAGGAATCACCGTAGCAACTACCCCAAGTGCACGGTAATTTAGCTATTTAAAAATGTTGCTACTTATGATGAAAATTGTCCGTTTTGCCATAGCTCTCATGCGTTTGAAACATAAGCCTGTCAGAGGTGTTGGACTCGACGACAGTTGATATCCATTGGAGTGCTGCGATTGGTTGCCCAAGATTCTGGGGCAGGGCTTAGCGAAGGGTCAACTATAATCAGTCTTTCAACTCACTGTACCTCAGCTTTTTATTTTCCCTTTATTTAACTAGGCAAGTCAGTTAAGAACAAATTCTTATTTTCAATGACGGCCTAGGAACAGTGGGTGAACTGCCTTGTTCAGGGGCAGAACGACAGATCTCTTCAGCTCAGGGATTTGAACTTGCAACCTTTCGGTTACTAGTCCAAAGCTCTAGGCTATGCTGCCCCCCCAGTTCACAATATAACCTATGGAATGTTCTTCCTTTTAATGCTGGCGCAAAGATGGACCATTATAATCAAGTAACTCAAAACACATCTCATGTTGTCTCTAGTATCTCTAGTGATCCTGTTCGTCAACAGGGGCTCTGTAGTACCTAATGTTCTGGTCATCCTGTTTATCAACGGGGGCTCTGTAGTACCTAATGTTCTGGTCATCCTGTTTATCAACGGGGGCTCTGTAGTACCTAATGTTCTGGTCATCCTGTTTATCAACGGGGGCTCTGTAGTACCTAATGTTCTGGTCATCCTGTTTATCAACGGGGGCTCTGTAGTACCTAATGTTCTGGTCATCCTGTTATCAACAGGGGCTCTGTAGTACCTAAAGCTAATGTTCTTGTTTTCAGCCTGAGAACATCATGCTGTTGGATAAGAATGTTGATCTGCCGCGCATCAAGCTCATAGACTTTGGTCTGGCTCATAAGATGGATCAGGTCGGGACGGACTTTAAAAAGATCTTTGGGACACCTGAATTTGTGGGTAAGTATTTCAAGGCATTGAGGAGGACGTCATGTTTATGTATACCAGGCTTCATCTACATTTTATTGACTGATATTTGACAATAGACCATGTTGGAGAGAATGTGTAGTGTTGTTTCATTGTGTTGTGTTGTCATTGTGTAGTGTTGTCATTGCGTAGTGTTGTCATTGTGTAGTGTTGTGGCATGTCATTGTCTAGAGTTGTAGTGTTGTCATTGTGTAGTGTTGTCATTGTGTAGTGTTGTCAGTGTGTAGTGTTGTGTCATGTCATTGTGTAGAGTTGTAGTGTTGTCATTGTGTAGTGCCATTGTGTAGAGTTGTTGTGTCATTGTGTAGTGTTGTCATTGTGTAGAGTTCTTGTGTCATTGTGTTGTGTCATTTGCACACTTGGTATTCTCTCAACCAGCTTCACCTGGAATGTCATTGTGTAGTGTTGTGTCATGTCATAGTGTTGTGTCATTGTATAGTGTTGTGTAGTGGAGAGACTGTAGTGTGTTGTGTCATAGTGTTGTGTCATGTCATAGTGCTGTGTAGTGGAGAGACTGTAGTGTGTTGTGTCATAGTGTTGTGTCATTGTATAGTGTTGTGTAGTGGAGAGACTGTAGTGTGTTGTGTCATAGTGTTGTGTCATGTCATAGTGCTGTGTAGTGGAGAGACTGTAGTGTGTTGTGTCATAGTGTTGTGTCATTGTATAGTGTTGTGTAGTGGAGAGACTGTAGTGTGTTGTGTCATGTCATAGTGTTGTGTCATTGTATAGTGCTGTGTCATTGTGCTGTGTCGTGGAGAGACTGTAGTGTGTTGTGTCATGTCATAGTGCTGTGTCGTGGAGAGACTGTGTAGTGTTGTGTCATGTCATAGTGCTGTGTCATTGTGCTGTGTCGTGGAGAGACTGTAGTGTGTTGTGTCATGTCATAGTGCTGTGTCGTGGAGAGACTGTAGTGTGTTGTGATAATATGTATTTCCAGCTCCAGAAGTCGTCAACTATGAGCCTCTGGGTTTAGAAGCAGACATGTGGTAAGAGCTGATAACTACCTCGCACGCATTGGTTTAATTTATACAACATGCTTTCACACACACACACACACACACACACACACACACACACACACACACACACACACACACACACACACACACACACACACACACACACACACACACACACACACACTCATACACACACACACACACACACACACACACACACACACACACACACACACACACACACACACACACACACACTCATACACACACACACACACACACACACACACACACACACACACACTACCAGTCGAAAGTTTGGACACACCTACTCAATTAAGGGGTTTTCTTTTTTTTATTACTATTTTGTAGAATAATAGTGAAGACATCAAAACGATGAAATAACAGATATGGAATCATGTAGTAACCAAAGAAGTGTTAAACAAATCTAAATATTTTTTAGATTCTTCAAAGTAGCCACCATTTGTCTTGATGACAGCTTTGCACACTTGGTATTCTCTCAACCAGATTCACCTGGAGTGCTTTTCCAACAGTCTTGAAGGAGTATGCTGAACACTTGTTGGCTGCTTTTCCATCAATCTGCGGCCCAACTCATCCCTAACCATTTCAATTGGGTTGAGGTTGGGTGATTATGGAGGCCAGGTCATCTGATGCAGCACTCCATCACTCTCCTTCTTGATCAAATAGCTCTTACACAGCCTGGAGGTGTGTTGGGTCATTGTCCTGTTGAAAAACAAATAATAGTCCCACTAAGCGCAAACCAGATGGGATGGAGTATCGCTGCAGAATGCTGTGGGAGACATGCTGGTTACGTGTGCCTTGAATTCTAAATAAATCACCATCACACCTCCTCCTCCATGCTTCACGGTGGGAACCACAAGTGCAGATATCATCTGTTCACCTACTCTGCGTCTCACAAAGACACAGCGGTAGGAACCAAAAATCTCAAATTTGACTCATCAGACCAGCGGGCACACTTCCACCAGTCTAATGTCCGTTGCTCGTGTTTCTTGGCCCAGTCAAGTCTCTTCTTCTTATTGGTGTCGTCCTTTAGTAGTGGTTTCTTTGCAGACATTTGACGTTGAAGGCCTGATTCACACAGTCTCCTCTGAACAGTTGAGATGTGTCTGTTAATTGAACTACAGTGCCTTGCGAAAGTATTCGGCCCCCTTGAACTTTGCGACCTTTTGCCACATTTCAGGCTTCAAACATAAAGATATAAAACTGTATTTTTTTGTGAAGAATCAACAACAAGTGGGACACAATCATGAAGTGGAACGACATTTATTGGATATTTCAAACTTTTTTAACAAATCAAAAACTGAAAAATTGGGAGTGCAAAATTATTCAGCCCCTCCAGAAGTTCAGTGAGGTTCTCTGAATGATCCAATGTTGACCTAAATGACTAATGATGATAAATACAATCCACCTGTGTGTAATCAAGTCTCCGTATAAATGCACCTGCACTGTGATAGTCTCAGAGGTCCGTTAAAAGCGCAGAGAGCATCATGAAGAACAAGGAACACACCAGGCAGGTCCGAGATACTGTTGTGAAGAAGTTTAAAGCCGGATTTGGATACAAAAAGATTTCCCAAGCTTTAAACATCCCAAGGAGCACTGTGCAAGCGATACTATTGAAATAGAAGGAGTATCAGACCACTGCAAATCTACCAAGACCTGGCCGTCCCTCTAAACTTTCAGCTCATACAAGGAGAAGACTGATCAGAGATGCAGCCAAGAGGCCCATGATCACTCTGGATGAACTGCAGAGATCTACAGCTGAGGTGGGAGACTCTGTCCATAGGACAACAATCAGTCGTATATTGCACAAATCTGGCCTTTATGGAAGAGTGGCAAGAAGAAAGCCATTTCTTAAAGATATCCATAAAAAGTGTCGTTTAAAGTTTGCCACAAGCCACTTGGGAGACACACCAAACATGTGGAAGAAGGTGCTCTGGTCAGATGAAACCAAAATTGAACTTTTTGGCAACAATGCAAAACGTTATGTTTGGCGTAAAAGCAACACAGCTCATCACCCAGAACACACCATCCCCACTGTCAAACATGGTGGTGGCAGCATCATGGTTTGGGCCTGCTTTTCTTCAGCAGGGACAGGGAAGATGGTTAAAATTGATGGGAAGATGGATGGAGCCAAATACAAGACCATTCTGGAAGAATGCAAAAGACCTGAGACTAGGACTGAGATTTGTCTTCCAACAAGACAATGATCCAAAACATAAAGCAAAATCTACAATGGAATGGTTCAAAAATAAACATATCCAGGTGTTAGAATGGCCAAGTCAAAGTCCAGACCTGAATCCAATCGAGAATCTGTGGAAAGAACTGAAAACTGCTGTTAACAAATGCTCTCCATCCAACCTCACTGAGCTCGAGCTGTTTTGCAAGGAGGAATGGGAAAAAATTTCAGTCTCTTGATGTGCAAAACTGATAGAGACATACCCCAAGCGACTTACAGCTGTAATCGCAGCAAAAGGTGGCGCTACAAAGTATTAACTTAAGGGGGCTGAATAATTTTGCACGCCCAATTTTTCAGTTTTTGATTTGTTAAAAAAGTTAGAAATATCCAATAAATGTCGTTCCACTTCATGATTGTGTCCCACTTGTTGTTGATTCTTCACAAAAAAATACAGTTTTATATCTTTATGTTTGAAGCCTGAAATGTGGCAAAAGGTCGCAAAGTTCAAGGGGGCCGAATACTTTCGCAAGGCACTGTATGTAAAGCATTTATTTGGGCTGCAATTTCTGAGTCTGGTAAGTCTAATGAACTTATCCTCTGCAGCAGAGGTAACTCTGGATCTTCCTTTCCTGTGGAGGTCCTCATAAGAGCCAGTTTCATCATAGCACCTGATTATTTTTGCGACTGCACTTGAAGAAACTTTCCAAATTTGACATTTTCCGGACACCTAATAATGGACTGTCGTTTCTCTTTGCTTATTTAAGCTGTTCTTGCAATAACATGGACTTGTTTTCTAACCAAATAGGACTGTCTTCTGTATACCACTCCTACCTTGTCACAACACAACTGATTGGCTCAAACGCATTAAGAAGGAAAGAAATTCCACAAATGAACTTTTAACAAGGCACACCTGTTAATTGAAATGCATTCCAGGTGAATACCTCCTGAAGCTGGTTGCCAGAATGCCAAGAGCGTGCAAAGCTGTCATCAAGGCAAAGGGTGTCTACTTTGAAGAATCTCAAATATAAAATATATTTTGATTTGTTTATTAACACTTTTTTGGTTACTACATGATTCCATATGTGTCATTTCATAGTTTTGATTCTTCACTATTATTCTACAATGCAGAAAATAGTAAAAAATAAAGAAAACCCATTTTGACTGGTACTGTAGATACACACATAGATACGCACACACAGATATACACACATAGATACAGATACATACACACAGATACACACACAGATACACACATAGATAGATACGCACACACACACACAGATACACACACAGATAGATACACACACACACAGAGATACACACACAGATAGATATACACACAGATATATACACACAGATAGATATACACAAATAGAAACACACACAGATAATACACACACAGATAGATATACAACCGCAGATAGACACACAGATAGACAGACACACACACACACACACACACAGATAGATAGATAGATAAACACACAGATAGATAAACACACAGATGCACACAGATAGATATACACGCACACATATAGATAGATAAACACACAGATAGATAGATAGATAAACACACAGATAGATAGATAAACACACAGATAGATATGCACACACACATTAGGATAGATAAACACACAGGTAGATAGATAAACACACAGATAGATACACACATAGATAGATAAACACACAGATAGATATACACACACACATATAGATAGATAAACACACAGGTAGATAGATAAACACACAGATAGATATACACACACACATATAGATAAATAAACACACAGATAGATAAACACACAGATGCACACACAGATAGAGAAACACACAGATAGATATACACACACACATATAGATACACACATAGATAGATAAACACACAGATAGATACACACACAGATAGATATACACACAGATAGATAAACACACAGATTGATAGATACACATAGATAGATACACACAGATAGATATACACACACAGATAGATACACACATAGATAGATAAACACACAGATAGATAAACATACAGATAGCTAGATAAACACACAGATCGATAAACACACAGATAGATAGATAAACACACATATACACACACACATACAGATAGATAGATACACAGATAGATATACACACACAGATAGATACACACACAGATAGATAAACACATAGATAAATACACACATAGATAAACATACATACACCCACATAGATACACACTCACAGATACACACAGACACACCGTGTGTTCCATCCACCAACCTCACTACAGATACAACACCAGGACAGCAGACAGGCTGTGAATCATCTCCGCTGATGAACCTTGTGTTCTCCTCTTCTGTCACAGGAGCATCGGAGTCATCACCTACATACTGTAAGTAGAAACGGTTTAAAGTAGATGGCTTATACATCTATTGATGTGACAGTTTGGACAGTGTCACTAATGACTGTGTGTGTTTTCAGTTTGAGTGGAGCGTCGCCGTTCCTTGGTGACTCGAAGCAGGAGACTCTAGGGAACATCTCAGCCATAGCCTACGAGTTCGATGATGAGTTGTTCAGCAGGACCAGTGAGCTGGCCAAAAGCTTTATACGACAACTACTGGAGAAAGACACCAGGTTAGGGGTTAGAGATACACATAGGTCAAAGGTCAGATGAGAATAAAGACCCGTATGTGGAGTTCTGAGCTAGCCAGCTGCAGAGGAGAGATCTCAACCTTAACACTGGGTGTGTCAGTGCTGAGCGATTCATCAAAATGTAGGTTATCTTTCAGTTTTTAAACAACTAATTGAAATTAAAATGATTTGAATTCAATTTTCTTCAGGGTTTTCCTGTGAGCTCAATGCGCACATTGCGTAGTTTCTCTGGAGATGAATCAGATCAAGCCCAAACTGTGTGATGTAGTAGGGAGTTGTAGTTTCCAACAGGCCAATATTCAACATAGTTTCATCCAGAAAACATGGTAATTAACTACAATGACCATAATTCATTGCGCGCCTCCTTGTCCGGTCTGTGTGTTTCTTTTAGTGTGGGGCAGACACAGAAAAATGCATGATGGAGAGGGACAGAGGGCAGTTTTTTCACAAGTTATCTTAACCTGAAAATACATAATCCAAGTCATTAATAGTTGCAATTCAGCAGTCATAAAAGTTATGTCTTATTTACTTTGAAGAACTACTAAAATAGTGATTTTGTCAGGCAGCAACTCTATAGAGATGATGACTTGGAAGGAAATAGTATAGGAATCAAATAAAACTAATGTAAGAGTATATACAGTGGGGGGAAAAAAGTATTTAGCCAGCCACCAATTGTGCAAGTTCTCCCACTTAAAAAGATGAGAGAGGCCTGTAATTTTCATCATAGGTACACTTCAACTATGACAGACAAAATGAGAAAAAATTTTTCAGAAAATCACATTGTAGGATTTTTAATGAATTTATTTGCAAATTATGGTGTTTGTTTATTATTGTTAAGAAATGATCGGCAGTAATGGGACAGTCACTAAAATCAGGGGACTTTGATTAATTGTTTTATTCTGTTTTGTTACAGCGTTCAACCCACATAATGCATAGCGCATTTCATTATTTTAAAAAAATATACACCGAAAACAAGATTATTTTGAAATAATCCAACCGAAACGACCTCAAAAAGCACTGATTGCTCAGCGCTAGTGTGTGTTACTTAACATCAATCAATCATATTTATTTATGAAGCCCTTCTTACATCAGCTAATATCTCAAAGTGCTGTACAGAAACCCAGCCTAAAACCCCAAACAGCAAGCAATGCAGGTGTAGAAGCACGGTGGCTAGGAAAAACTCCCTAGAAAGGCCAAAACCTAGGAAGAAACCTAGAGAGGAACCAGGCTCTGAGGGGTGGCCAGTCCTCTTCTGGCTGTGCCGGGTGGAGATTATAACAGTACATGGCCAAGATGTTCAAATGTTCATAGAAGACCAGCAGGGTCAAATAATAATAATCACAGTGTTTGTAGAGGGTACAGCACCTCAGGAGTAAATGTCAATTGTCTTTTTATACCCGAGCGTTCAGAGTTAGAGACAGCAGGTGCGGTAGAGAGAGAGAGTCAAAAACAGCAGGTCCGGGACAAGGTAGCATGTCCGGTGAACAGGTCAGGGTTCCAGGCAGAACAGTTGAAACTGGAGCAGCAGCACAACCAGGTGGACTGGGGACAGCAAGGAGTCATCGGGCCAGGTAGTCCTGATGCATGGTCCTCCATGGGCTCAGGTCCTCCTGGAGGGGAGGGAGAGAGAGAATTAAAGGGAGCATACTTAACAAGGATCCACCCCTTTTTTTTTTTTTTTTTACCCAAAATGATATACCCAAATCTAACTGCCTGTAGCTCAGGACTAGCATCCCTCCAGTATTCATCTTTCATTGTTAATTGATTAGTCACTGGACTTGTTTCCTTGAGAGACAGAGACACAATATCCAGCTGGGTAGGAACCTACAGTACATGCATAACCCAGAGGTTGTCAGTGTCGAGGCAGGATGGGACTTGTTCACTTGCCAACCATCTGTTTTCATAGAGCGGCAACACTTCTTTATGTGTGTGTGTACGCGCGTCCCCTCGCTAAGCTAACAAACCTTTACTGTTGTTCTTTGCCTTTCAGAAAACGGTTGACAATCCATGGTGCTCTGAACCATCCCTGGATACAGGTAATGGTTTATTATATAATGTTTTATTTGTTGAACACTTTAAAGACTATAACATTCTGTTCTGCAGAGATTGAAATGTTGCCACCCTGACTGACTTCTTCCCCCTCATATCATTTTTCGGTGGCTATACAGAGCCAGAGATGCAGGAGTCATTTGATTTAGCTATTAAGAACTTCAACGACTGTTATACAGTTAGATATCTTGCTTTCGTAAATTCACTCTGGCTATCTACTCCGATTTCAGAGGACTGCTGAATTTATGAAAGCACAACACCTGCTGAATATGACCGGTGTCAGTAAATGTAGGCACAAAGAAAAGGCCTAACCAGCTCTGCTACGACGAGTAAAAAGTAAAAACCTTAATAGTTAGTAAAGAACTCTCTGGATAACATGTTAACAGCCTAACCAGCTCTGCTACGACGAGTAAAATGGTCAGAGTGGGGTGTTCTCTCACTTGTGTCTGGAAGTAGCTAGCCAACTTTAGCCCGTTAGCTTGGGTGCTTGGTTGGGACAAGCATGCATTGGCAGGCAAGCTGCAGAAGGACATGGAGGCTACAATTCCCCATCGTTTATCAGTGCAATTTTGACGGCCAACTAGCTGAAAAAGTTTGAGAGGGTTTATCTAAATATTCCTGCATTAGATTCCTGCATTAGATACTCAATATCACTGGACAGTTTTATCTCCATCTCTTCATTCAAAGACACGATCATGGACACTCTCCTAGCCCCCGTCCCTTCCTTTTGGTAGGCCGTCATTGTAAATAAGAATTTGTCCTTAACTGACTTGCCTAGTTAAATAAATAAAATAAAACATGTTTAATTTATCCTTAGCCTTTGAAGGCGTAGAAGGCCCATTCTTCCCCACTGTGTTTGGGTTAGTACTCATTTTTAGAATGGCTATTTTTTTCACCGATATGTTGTTCTGAAATATTAACCCAGAAATACTGGACATGTTGAACTCTTATCATGGTGGTGAATTGGACTCACATTATTCTGGTCTTGTCCCCCTCTTCGTCTCGGTTTGCTCCGGCCTTGAATCGGACACAACACTGTTGCTTACTATAGATTTCCTAGGTATAGATCCCTGTCTTTAACCGTGTGTGTTGTCCCCCTGCAGCCGATGGACTCCAGACAGGCCCTGGTAAAGAGACAGTCTGTGGTCAACCTGGAGAACTTCAGGAGACAATACGCCCGACGCAGGTGGAAGGTAAAACACGACATTAGGAGTAAATGGAAAGAAACCTTTTGGGGAATTAATTTATACACTTGGTTGCTCTCCTAATCACAACTGTGTGTCTGCCTCAGGGCCTACATTCCCTCCCAGCCTGGTTTGATTTGTGTAGATGGAGCCTCTTATCACTCTGAACTCTCCCCCCTACAGCTTTCCTTCAGAATTGTGTCTCTCTGTAACCATTTAACTCGTATGATGAAGAAAGGTCATCCCAAGCTGGCAGACCAGGACGAGGTACGTACACTAGGAGCTCACAGTCTAGTCCACAGGAGGCTGGTGGCACCTTAATTGGGGAGGACAGGCTCGTGGTAATGACTGGATCGGAATGAGTGGAATGGTGTCAAATATATCAAACATGGTTTGATGCCGTTCCATTTGCTCCGTTCCAGCCATTATTATGAGCCGTCCTCCCCTCAGCAGCCTCCACTGCTGTAGTCTACATTTAGATAGTCATCTTATCCAGAGTCCTTCATCAGACGCTCTTATCCAGAGTCCTTCATCAGACGCTCTTATCCAGAGTCCTTCATCAGACGCTCTTATCCAGAGTCATTCATCAGACGCTCTTATCTAAAGAGTCAAGTTTGATGTTTTTCTACATGAGCTATCACTGGTAGCAACAGATCTATGGGTTAACTAGATCAGTTCTACAGCAGGTCTATGGGTTAACTAGATCAGATCTACAGCAGGTCTATGGGTTAACTAGATCAGATCTACAGCAGGTCTATGGGTTAACTAGATCAGATCTACAGCAGGTCTATGGGTTAAGTAGATCAGATCTACAGCAGGTCTATGGGTTAACTAGATCAGATCTACAGCAGGTCTATGGGTTAACTAGATCAGATCTACAGCAGGTTTATGGGTTAACTAGATCAGATCTACAGCAGGTCTATGGGACCGGCAGCATGATTCTATTACAGTGTTTAGTATAGTATGTGTTGTTAGCAGTATACAGTAGGCAACAGTACAGTCCCTGTGAAAGGTGTTATAAATATGCCGCCTGGGTACTGTCACGGTGCAGAATGCTGCTTCTGTTTTCCACAGACATGTTATTCTGTTAGTTCTCAAACTAAAATAAGTAATACATAATTAACTCTGTTGATGGTTGCACACTGTACATTCAGTTGTTTTGGGAAGAGAAGTGTGACTGTGTGTGTGACAGACAGTGATGGCATTCTCTGAATGCAAAATAAACCGTATGCTGCAATTTGAGGCATGTTGTTGAGTGGTAAGGGTGGTGCACAACAGTTGTTTCTGGCTCAGGGTAAGGTTACAGCTCGGGTTAAGAGTTTGCAGCTCGGGTTAAGGTTTGCAGCTCGGGTTTGCAGCTCAGGTTAAGGTTTGCAGCTCAGGTTAAGGTTACAGCTCAGGTTAAGGTTTGCAGCTCAGGTTAAGGTTACAGCTCAGGTTAAGGTTTGCAGCTCAGGTTTGCAGCTCATGTTAAGGTTTGCAGCTCAGGTTAAGGTTTGCAGCTCAGGGTAAGGTTTGCAGCTTAGGTTAAGGTTACAGCTCAGGTTAAGGTTTGCAGCTCAGGTTTGGAGGTCATGTTAAGGTTTGCAGCTCAGGTTAAGGTTTGCAGCTCAGGGTTAAGGTTACAGCTCAGGTTAAGGTTTGCAGCTCAGGTTAAGGTTACAGCTCAGGTTAAGGTTTGCAGCTCAGGTTTGCAGCTCATGTTAAGGTTTGCAGCTCAGGTTAAGGTTTGCAGCTCAGGTTTGCAGCTCATGTTCATTTTTGCAGCTCAGGTTTGCAGCTCATGTTAAGGTTTGCAGCTCAGGTTAAGGTTTACAGCTCTTGTTAAGGTTTGCAGCTCGGGTTTGCAGCTCTAGTTAAGGTTTGCAGCTCGGGTTAATAAGGTCTGTTGTTTTATCATACTTCCAGAGGGACTGTGAGAGCGACCAGGAGACGGAGATGATCATGAAGAAAAGACCCAGAACCAGGAAGAGAAGCAACACTTCCTGAAACTTGCCTGTCTTTTCTGATTTGTTGAATGTGTGTCTGTAGCACACACGATTGGTCCAAAAGCAGTCACAGAGACTAATTCAAAAACTGCTGTCCATACAATGTCTTTTATATGTTGCACAGCATTCTAAAAACACATTTTCTGGGGCAATAGATGAAACACGTTGATAGTGTTTCCTAGATAGTGTGATTTCAGCGCCAACAGAAATGGTATTTGAATCCCTGCCTTCTGTAAAGCTATCTAGATTGTAGAAATGTACATGTGATAGGGGACAGGTTACAAGGTACAGGTTAGGATAGGGGACAGGATAGGGTACAGGTTAGGGTACAGGTTAGGATAGGGTACAGGTTAGGATAGGGTACAGGTTAGGGTTACAGTGGACAGGTTAGGGTTACAGGTTAGGATAGGGGACAAGTTAGGGTACAGGTTAGGATAGGGTACAGGTTAGGATAGGGTACAGGTTAGGATAGGGTACAGGTTAGGATAAGGTACAGGTTAGGATACGGGACCGGTTAGGATAAGGTACAGGTTAGGATAGGGGACCGGTTAGGATAGGGGACAGGTTAGGATAGTGGACAGGTTAGGGTTACAGGGTACAGGTTAGGACAGGGTACAGGTTAGGGTACAGGTTAGGGTTACAGTTGACAGGTTAGGGTTACAGTGGACAGGTTAGGGTTACAGGGTAACGGTTAGGGTTACAGGGTACAGGTTAGGGTTAGGGTTAGGGTTACAGTGGACAGGTTAGGGTTACAGTGGACAGGTTAGGGTTACAGTGGACAGGTTAGGGTTACAGTTGACAGGTTAGGGTTACAGGGTACAGATTAGGGTTACAGGGTACAGGTTAGGCTGCGGGTTAGGGTTACAGTTGACAGGTTAGGGTTACAGTGGACAGGTTAGGGTTACAGTGGACAGGTTAGGGTTACAGTGGACAGGTTAGGGTTATGGTGGACAGGTTAGGGTTACAGCGTACAGGTTAGGGTTACAGTGGACAGGTTAGGGTTAGTGTTACAATGGACAGGTTAGGGTTAGGGTTGCAGTTGACAGGTTAGGGTATATGTTGGGGTACAGGTTAGGTTTACAGTGGAAAGGAAGAGGACAGCTCACAGATAATTCAATGTTGTTATCTAATTGTCTTAAATAACCAACTTCCTCATTCTGCTATTGTCCTCATAATTGACTAACTTCCTCGCTCAGCTGTGGTCCTCATAAATGAACAACCTCCTCATTCTGCTGTTGTCCTCATTCTGCTGTTGTCCTCATAAGTGACTAACTTCCTCATTCTGCTGTTGTCCTCATTCTGCTGTTGTCCTCATAAGTGACTAACCTCCTCATTCTGATCTTGTCCTCATTCTGCTGTTGTCCTCATAAGTGACTAACTTCCTCATTCTGCTGTTGTCCTCATAAGTGACTAACTTCCTCATTCTGCTCTTGTCCTCATAAGTGACTAACTTCCTCATTCTGCTGTTGTCCTCATTCTGCTGTAGTCCTCATAAGTGACTAACTTCCTCATTCTGCTGTTGTCCTCATAAGAGACTAACTTCCTCATTCTGCTCTTGTCCTCATTCTGCTGTTGTACTCATAAGAGACTAACTTCCTCATTATGCTGTTGTCCTCATAAGTGACTAACTTCCTCATTCTGCTGTTGTCTTCATAAGTGACTAACTTCATCATTCTGCTCTTGTCCTCATTCTGCTGTTGTCCTCATAAGTGACTAACTTCCTCATTCTGCTGTTGTCCTCATAAGTGACTAACTTCCTCATTCTGCTCTTGTCCTCATAAGAGACTAACTTCCTCATTCTGCTCTTGTCCTCAATAGTGACTAACTTCCTCATTCTGCTCGTCCTCATTCTGCTGTAGTCCTCATAAGTGACTAACTTCCTCATTCTGCTCTTGTCCTCATAAGAGACTAACTTCCTCATTCTGCTCTTGTCCTCATTCTGCTGTAGTCCTCATAAGAGACTAATTTCCTAATTCTGCTGTTGTCCTCATTCTGCTGTAGTCCTCATAAATGACTAACTTCCTCATTCTGCTGTTGTCCTCATTCTGCTGTTGTCCCCATTCTGCTGTTGTCCTCATTCTGCTGTTGTCCTCAATCTGCTCTTGTCCTCATTCTGCTGTTGTCCTCATAAATGAACAACTTCCTCATTCTGCTGTTGTCCTCATAAGAGACTAACTTCCTTATTCTGCTGTTGTCCTCATAAGATACTAACTTCCTCATTCTGCTGTTGTCCTCATAAGAGACTAACTTCCTCATTCTGCTGTTGTCCTCATTCTGCTGTTGTCCTCATTCTGCTGTTGTCCTCATTCTGCTGTTGTCGTCATAAGTGACTAACTTCCCCATTCTGCTGTTGTCCTCATTCTGCTGTTGTCCTTATAAGTGACTAACTTCCTCATTCTGCTGTTGTCCTCATTCTGCTGTTGTCCCCATTCTGCGGTTGTCCTCATTCTGCTGTTGTCCTCATTCTGCTGTTGTCTTCATAAGTGACTAACTTCCCCATTCTGCTGTTGTCCTCATTCTGCTGTTGTCCTCATTCTGCTCTTGTCCTCATTCTGCTGTTGTCCTCATAAGAGACTAACTTCCTCATTCTGCTGTTGTCCTCATAAGATACTAACTTCCTCATTCTGCTGTTGTCCTCATAAGAGACTAACTTCCTCATTCTGCTGTTGTCCTCATTCTGCTTTTGTCCTCATAAGAGACTAACTTCCTCATTCTGCTCTTGTCCTCATTCTGCTGTAGTCCTCATAAATGACTAACTTCCTCATTCTGCTGTTGTCCTCATTCTGCTGTTGTCCTCATTCTGCTGTTGTCTTCATAAGTGACTAACTTCCCCGTTCTGCTGTTGTCCTTATTCTGCTGTTGTCCTCATTCTGCTCTTGTCCTCATTCTGCTGTTGTCCTCATAAATTAACAACTTCCTCATTCTGCTGTTGTCCTCATTCTGCTGTTGTCATTCTGCTGTTGTCCTCATAAGTGACTAACTTCCTCATTCTGCGCTTGTCCTCATAAGAGACTAATTTCCTAATTCTGCTGTTGTCCTCATTCTGCTGTTGTCCTCATAAGAGACTAACTTCCTCTTTCTGCTCTTGTCCTCATAAGTGACTAACTTCGTCATTCTGATGTTGTCCTCATAAGAGACTAACATCCTAATTCTGCTGTTGTCCTCATTCTGCTGTTGTCCTCATAAGAGACTAACTTCCTCTTTCTGCTCTTGTCCTCATAAGTGACTAACTTCATCATTCTGCTGTTGTTCTCATAAGAGACTAACTTCCTCATTCTGCTCTTGTCCTCATTCTGCTTTTGTCCTCATAAGTGACTAACTTCCTCATTCTGCTGTTGTCCTCATAAGAGACTAACTTCCTCATTCTGCTGTTGTCCTCATAAGAGACTAACTTCCTCATTCTGCTTTTGTCCTCATAAGAGACTAACTTCCTCATTCTGCTGTTGTCCTCATAAGAGACTAACTTCCTCATTCTGCTGTTGTCTTCATTCTGCTGTTGTCCTCATTCTGCTGTTGTCCTCATTCTGCTGTTGTCATCATAAGAGACTAACTTCCTCATTCTGCTGTTGTCCTCATTCTGCTGTTGTCCTCATAAGAGACTAACTTCCTCATTCAGCTCTTGTCCTCATTCTGCTGTTGTCCTCATAAGAGACTAACTTCCTCATTCTGCTCTTGTCCTCATTCTGCTTTTGTCCTCATAAGTGACTAACTTCCTCATTCTGCTGTTGTCCTCATAAGAGACTAACTTCCTCATTCTGCTGTTGTCCTCATTCTGCTGCAGTCCTCATAAATGACTAACTTCCTCATTCTGCTGTTGTCCTCATTCTGCTGTTGTCCTCATTCTGCTGTTGTCTTCATAAGTGACTAACTTCCCCGTTCTGCTGTTGTCCTCATTCTGCTGTTGTCCTCATTCTGCTCTTGTCCTCATTCTGCTGTTGTCCTCATAAATTCACAACTTCCTCATTCTGCTGTTGTCCTCATTCTGCTGTTGTCATTCTGCTGTTGTCCTCATAAGTGACTAACTTCCTCATTCTGCGCTTGTCCTCATAAGAGACTAATTTCCTAATTCTGCTGTTGTCCTCATTCTGCTGTTGTCCTCATAAGAGACTAACTTCCTCTTTCTGCTCTTGTCCTCATAAGTGACTAACTTCGTCATTCTGCTGTTGTCCTCATAAGAGACTAACTTCCTAATTCTGCTGTTGTCCTCATTCTGCTGTTGTCCTCATAAGAGACTAACTTCCTCTTTCTGCTCTTGTCCTCATAAGTGACTAACTTCCTCATTCTGCTGTTGTTCTCATAAGAGACTAACTTCCTCATTCTGCTCTTGTCCTCATTCTGCTTTTGTCCTCATAAGTGACTAACTTCCTCATTCTGCTGTTGTCCTCATAAGAGACTAACTTCCTCATTCTGCTGTTGTCCTCATAAGAGACTAACTTCCTCATTCTGCTTTTGTCCTCATAAGAGACTAACTTCCTCATTCTGCTGTTGTCCTCATAAGAGACTAACTTCCTCATTCTGCTGTTGTCTTCATTCTGCTGTTGTCCTCATTCTGCTGTTGTCCTCATTCTGCTGTTGTCATCATAAGATACTAACTTCCTCATTCTGCTGTTGTCCTCATTCTGCTGTTGTCCTCATAAGAGACTAACTTCCTCATTCAGCTCTTGTCCTCATTCTGCTGTTGTCCTCATAAGAGACTAACTTCCTCATTCTGCTCTTGTCCTCATTCTGCTTTTGTCCTCATAAGAGACTAACTTCCTCATTCTGCTGTTGTCCTCATAAGTGACTAACTTCCTCATTCTGCTGTTGTCCTCATTCTGCTGTTCTTCTCATTCTGCTGTTGTCCTCATTCTGCTGTTTTCCTCATAAGTGACTAACTTCCTCATTCTGCTGTTGTCCTCATTCTGCTGTTGTTCTCATTCTGCTGTTGTCCTCATTCTGCTGTTGTCCTCATAAGAGACTAACTTCCTCATTCTGCTCTTGTCCTCATTCTGCTGTGTTCCTCATTCTGCTGTTGTCATCATAAGTGACTAACTTCCTCATTCCCATGTACTGTACATCTAAAAAACAGAGTTAGTAAAGATTTGTATTATCTCTCTTGAAAACTGGCCTTACTTTGTATGACTGAAATGTTCAAGTTTTGATATATTTTAATATATTCATGAAATGGGGATTTTGTGTCTTAAGTGGGTCGTGCATGCTGACCACACCGCTCACATTGCCAAATAAATAAATTAATCAATAATTTAATCCAAACTGCTTGCGCACGTCAACGAGCGTCTGCATTGCCAGGCGCTAAAATAGAACTTGGTTCTATTTGTGATGCTGAATGCGCTGCAAGTCCCGCCTCTCCCATCTCCTCATTGGTTTTTAGGAGCATCTACCCACTTGGGTGATTGGAAGCAACTGAGGTCCACACTCCAGTCCAGTTGGTGGTGGTAATGCACCTTAAAGCTGGTTGCCAACCGCCATATAAAGTCTAAGAATAAAACTGAAGGAGGAGAGATTACTAGAAACTGACTTCCCCTTTTATCTGTGGATTAACTGCCACAGTAGAGAACATTAAAAAAAAATCTATCTAATGAATCTACAGTACAATAGTTCAGTACAATAGTTCTATCTATACAATAGTTCTATCTATTCATTCTGTATCTACAGTACAGTAGTTCTATCTATTCATTCTGTATCTACAGTACAGTAGTTATATCTCTTCATTCTGTATATACAGTACAGTAGTTATATCTATTCATTATGTATCTACAGTAGTTCTAACTATTCATTATGTATCCACAGTAGTTATATCCATTCATTCTGTATCTACAGTACAGTAGTTATATCTATTCATTCTGTATCTACAGTACAAATCAAATCAAATCAAATTTATTTATATAGCCCTTCGTACATCAGCTGATATCTCAAAGTGCTGTACAGAAACCCAGCCTAAAACCCCAAACAGCAAGCAATGCAGGTGTAGAAGCACGGTGGCTAGGAAAAACTCCCTAGAAAGGCCAAAACCTAGGAAGAAACCTAGAGAGGCTATGTGGGGTGGCCAGTCCTCTTCTGGCTGTTCTGGCTGTGCCGGGTGGAGATTATAACAGAACATGGCCAAGATGTTCAAATGTTCATAAATGACCAGCATGGTCGAATAATAATAAGGCAGAACAGTTGAAACTGGAGCAGCAGCACGGCCAGGTGGACTGGGGATAGCAAGGAGTCATCATGTCAGGTAGTCCTGGGGCATGGTCCTAGGGCTCAGGTCCTCCGAGAGAGAGAAAGAAAGAGAGAAGGAGAGAATTAGAGAACGCACACTTAGATTCACACAGGACACCGAATAGGACAGGAGAAGTACTCCAGATATAACAAACTGACCCTAGCACCCCGACACATAAACTACTGCAGCATAAATACTGGAGGCTGAGACAGGATGGGTCAGGAGACAACAAAGACCTCCGCCACGGCACAACCCAAGGGGGGGGGGGGGGGGGGGGGGCGCCAACCCAGACAGGATGACCACATCAGTGAATCAACCCACTCAGGTGACGCACCCCCTCCAGGGACGGCATTAGAGAGCCCCAGTAAGCCAGTGACTCAGCCCCTGTAATAGGGTTAGAGGCAGAGAATCCCAGTGGAAAGAGGGGAACCGGCCAGGCAGACAGCAAGGGCGGTTCGTTGCTCCAGAGCCTTTCCGTTCACCTTCCCACTCCTGGGCCAGACTACACTCAATCATATGACCCACTGAAGAGATGAGTCTTCAGTAGAGACTTAAAGGTTGAGACCGAGTTTGCGTCTCTGACATGGGTAGGCAGACCGTTCCATAAAAATTTAGCTCTATAGGAGAAAGCCCTGCCTCCAGCTGTTTGCTTAGAAATTCTAGGGACAATTAGGAGGCCTGCGTCTTGTGACCGTAGCTTACGTGTAGGTATGTACGGCAGGACCAAATCAGAGAGATAGGTAGGAGCAAGCCCATGTAATGCTTTGTAGGTTAGCAGTAAAACCTTGAAATCAGCCCTTGCTTTGACAGGAAGCCAGTGTAGAGAGGCTAGCACTGGAGTAATATGATCAAATTTGTTGGTTCTAGTCAGGATTCTAGCAGACGTATTTAGCACTAACTGAAGATTATTTAGTGCTTTATCCGGGTAGCCGGAAAGTAGAGCATTGCAGTAGTCCAACCTAGAAGTGACAAAAGCATGGATTAATTTTTCTGCATCATTTTTGGACAGAAAGTTTCTGATTTTTGCAATGTTACGTAGATGGAAAAAAGCTGTCCTTGAGATGGTCTTGATATGTTCTTCAAAAGAGAGATCAGGGTCCAGAGTAATGCCGAGGTCCTTCACAGTTTTATTTGAGACGACTGTACAACCATTAAGATGAATTGTCAGATTCAACAGAAGATCTCTTTGTTTCTTGGGACCTAGAACAAGCATCTCTGTTTGGTCCAAGTTTAAAAGTAGAAAGTTTGCAGCCATCCACTTCCTTATGTCTGAAACACATGCTTCTAGCAAGGGCAATTTTGGTTCTTCACCATGTTTCATTGAAATGTACAGCTGTGTGTCATCCGCATAGCAGTGAAAGTTAACATTATGTTTTCGAATAACATCCGCAAGAGGTAAAATATATAGTGAAAACAATAGTGGTCCTAAAACGGAACCTTGAGGAACACCGAAATTTACAGTTGATTTGTCAGAGGACAAACCATTCACAGAGACAAACTGATATCTTTCCGACAGATAAGATCTAAACCAGGCCAGAACTTGTCCGTGTAGACCAATTTGGGTTTCCAATCTCTCCAAAAGAATGTGGTGATCGATGGTATCAAAAGCAGCACTAAGGTCTAGGAGCACGAGGACAGATGCAGAGCCTCGGTCCGATGCCATTAAAATGTAATTTACCACCTTCACAAGTGCCGTCTCAGTGCTATGATGGGGTCTAAAACCAGACTGAAGCATTTCGTATACATTGTTTGTCTTCAGGAAGGCAGTGAGTTGTTGCGCAACAGCCTTTTCTAAAATGTTTGAGAGGAATGGAAGATTAGATATAGGCCGATAGTTTTTTATATTTTCTGGGTCAAGGTTTGGCTTTTTCAAGAGAGGCTTTATTACTGCCACTTTTAGTGAGTTTGGTACACATCCGGTGGATAGAGAGCCGTTTATTATGTTCAACATAGGAGGGCCAAGCACAGGAAGCAGCTCTTTCAGTAGTTTAGTTGGAATAGGGTCCAGTATGCAGCTTGAAGGTTTAGAGGCCATGATTATTTTCATCATTGTGTCAAGAGATATAGTACTAAAACATACTAAAACATACGCAGATTTAAGGAGGAGTCCGTAATTTGCTTTCTAATAATCATAATCTTTTCCTCAAAGAAGTTCATGAATTTATCACTGCTAAAGTGAAAGTCATCCTCTTTTGGGGAATGCTGCTTTTTAGTTAGCTTTGCGACAGTATCAAAAAGGAATTTCGGATTGTTCTTATTTTCCTCAATTAAGTTAGAAAAATAGGATGATCAAGCAGCAGTAAGGGCTCTTCGGTACTGCACAGTACTGTCTTTCCAAGCTAGTCGGAAGACTTCCAGTTTGGTGTGGCGCCATTTCCGTTCCAATTTTCTGGAAGCTTGCTTCAGAGCTCGGGTATTTTCTGTGTACCAGGGAGCTAGTTTCTTATGAGAAATGTTTTTAGTTTTTAGGGGTGCAACTGCATCTAGGGTATTGCGCAAGGTTAAATTGAGTTCCTCAGTTAGGTGGTTAACTCTCCCACTCCCCCAGGGGCGGCAGGGTAGCCTAGTGGTTAGAGCGTTGGACTAGTAACCGGAAGGTTGCGAGTTCAAACCCCCGAGCTGACAAGGTACAAATCTGTCGTTCTGCCCCTGAACAGGCAGTTAACCCACTGTTCCCAGGCCGTCATTGAAAATAAGAATTTGTTCTTAACTGACTTGCCTGGTTAAATAAAGGTAAAATAAAAAATAAAAAAAATAAAAAAAAATTCCCTCTCCCCCTCGACCTCCTCCCATCGCCCTCTCCCCTCCTCCCCATGCCCTCTCGACCTCCTCCCATCGCCCTCTCCCCCTCCTCCTCATTCCCTCTCCCCCTCCTCCCCATTCCCTCTCCCCCTCCTCCCCTTGCCCTCCTCCCCATTCCCTCTCCCCTCCTCCCCCTCCTCCCCATGCCCTCTCCCCTCCTCCCCTTGCCCTCTCCCCCTCCTCCCCTTGCCCTCTCCCCCTCCTCCCCTTGCCCTCCTCCCCATTCCCTCTCCCCTCCTCCCCCTCCTCCCCTTGCCCTCTCCCCCTCCTCCCCATGCCCTCTCCCCTCCTCCCCATGCCCTCTCCCCTCCTCCCCTTGCCCTCTCCCCCTCCTCCCCTTGCCCTCTCCCCTCCTCCCCTTGCCCTCTCCCTCTCCCCCTCCTCCCCTTGCCCTCTCCCCTCCTCCTCTTGCCCTCTCCCCCTCCTCCCCTTGCCCTCTCCCCTCCTCCTCTTGCCCTCTCCCCCTCCTCCCCTTGCCCTCTCCCCCTCGACCTCTCCCCTTTCCCCCTCACAGAGAACATGTTGGAAACTCTGCACTACAGTCCATATCCACAGAGTCCAGTAAAGTGAGCAACTTAATGTGTTCAAAAGGGAATTGGTCCAACATAGCCTGCACTGTACTGTTGTTTTCTGGGAATGAAACGTGAGGCGTTACATGTGAATGACTCAATCAGTTTATATAACATTGAGAGAGACAGGCTTACATTCAGTTAGGGACCTCAACTGTGTCATCCACAGTTAGTGTTTAATAAAACAAACATTAAAACAAATCATTAAATCTCAGTATAAAACCCAACCACACAAAAAGTATAAAACACCTCAAATAAAAATCGGTATAAAGTCAAAACAATTATAATAATTGGCCCTTTTAATTCAGAACCGAAACTATTTTTGCTCCTATCAATAAGACTGAAGTCCAAAACAAGTCAACAGTGACCCTCCCATTCACCTTTAGGCATTTCAACACTGCCTCCTAGTGGTGAAACTATGGACTGTGTCCCAAATATTCCCTACATTACTATTTACCAGAGCTCAATGGGCCCTTGTCAAATGTAATGCACTATATAGGGAATAGGGTGCTATTTGAGAAGAAGATGTCTGTGGTTAAGTCTATGGTCATCAGGAGAACTGAAGAACCTTCAGCAGTCCATATTGGGTTCTGGTCATCAGGAGAACTGAAGAACCTTCAGCAGTCCATATTGGGTTCTGGTCTAAAGCAGTGCACTATATAAGGAATAAGGTACCATTTGGGACACAACCATGGCCTCTCATCATGACAACTGCAGGACCTTCTTCAGCAGTAGGTTTGTCTCCCAAATGGCACTCTATTCCAAAATAGGTCCCTATTCCCCATGTAGTGCACTCCTTTTAACCAGGGCCCATAGAGACACAGCTGTAGCCTCATCAGGAGAACTGTAGTGATGTCATCAGGAGAACATTAGGAGAACTTCTGCATAAGTCTCCGTCCGAGAGGTAGCTGCGTCCTCTTGTCCGGTTTACTATCAGGTATCATCCCTGCGCTCCTCTCAGCGGTCAGCCTAATGTCCGGCCGTCTTTCCCGGATCATCTGCAGCCCTGCCCGAGTAATGTTACGGCAGAAGTCCACTGTGACCTGGTGGAGGCCGGCCCCGTGGAGCACCAGGGCCTGCAGGGTCAGGTCTGTGACCCGGACACAGTTCTCCAGATGGAGGGAGCGGAGGCGGCTGCAGCTCTGCAGAACACAGATCACTTCCTGGTCTGAGATATGCCCGCAGCCAGACAGGGTCAGGGACAGCAGGTTAGGACACCTGGAGAAAGGAAGAATCATGTATATTTGACGTTGTAGTAATTTAGCAGGCGTTCTTAAAGAGAGACTTAGTTAATGAATTCATCTTAAGATAGCTAGGTGAAACAACCACATCTACAGTAACAGTCAAAGACCTGGAGGGAGGAAGAGACCAGGTTAAGGCTGGTACTAAACTAACCAGACCTGGAGGGAGGAAGAGACCAGGTTAACTAACCAGACCTGGAGGGAGGAAGAGACCAGGTTAAGGCTGGTACTAAACTAACCAGACCTGGAGGGAGGAAGAGACCAGGTTAAGGCTGGTACTAAACTAACCAGACCTGGAGGGAGGAAGAGACCAGGTTAAGGCTGGTACTAAACTAACAAGACCTGGAGGGAGGAAGAGACCAGGTTAAGGCTGGTACTAAACCAACCAGACCTGGAGGGAGGAAGAGACCAGGTTAAGGCTGGTACAAATCTAACAAGACCTGGAGGGAGGAAGGACAAGAGACCAGTTTAAGGCTGGTACTAAACTAACCAGACCTGGAGGGAGGAAGAGACCAGGTTAAGGCTGGTACAAATCTAACAAGACCTGGAGGGAGGAAGGACAAGAGACCAGTTTAAGGCTGGTACTAAACTAACAAGACCTGGAGGGAGGAAGAGCCCAGGTTAAGGCTGGTACTAAACCAACCAGACCTGGAGGGAGGAAGAGACCAGGTTAAGGCTGGTACTACACTAACAAGACCTGGAGGGAGGAAGATACCAGGTTAAGGCTGGTACTACACTAACAAGACCTGGAGGGAGGAAGAGACCAGGTTAAGGCTGGTACTACACTAACAAGACCTGGAGGGAGGAAGAGACCAGGTTAAGGCTGGTACTACACTAACAAGACCTGGAGGGAGGAAGAGACCAGGTTAACTAACCAGACATGGAGGAAGGAAGAGACCAGGTTAAGGCTTGTACTAAACTAACCAGACCTGGAGGGAGGAAGAGACCAGGTTAAGGCTGGTACTAAACCAACCAGACCTGGAGGGAGGAAGGACAAGAGACCAGGTTAAGGCTGGTACTAAACTAACCAGACCTGGAGGGAGGAAGAGACCAGGTTAAGGCTGGTACTAAACTAACCAGACCTGGAGGGAGGAAGAGACCAGGTTAAGGCTGGTACTAAACTAACAAGACCTGGAGGGAGGAAGAGACCAGGTTAAGGCTGGTACTAAACCAACCAGACCTGGAGGGAGGAAGATACCAGGTTAAGGCTGGTACTAAACTAACCAGACCTGGAGGGAGGAAGAGACCAGGTTAACTAACCAGACCTGGAGGGAGGAAGAGACCAGGTTAAGGCTGGTACTAAACTAACCAGACCTGGAGGGAGGAAGAGACCAGGTTAAGGCTGGTACCAAACTAACCAGACCTGGAGGGAGGAAGAGACCAGGTTAAGGCTGGTACTACACTAACAAGACCTGGAGGGAAGAAGAGACCAGGTTAAGGCTGGTACTAAACCAACCAGACCTGGAGGGAGGAAGAGACCAGGTTAAGGCTGGTACTAAACTAACCAGACCTGGAGGGAGGAAGAGACCAGGTTAAGGCTGGTACAAATCTAACAAGACCTGGAGGGAGGAAGGACAAGAGACCAGTTTAAGGCTGGTACTAAACTAACAAGACCTGGAGGGAGGAAGAGCCCAGGTTAAGGCTGGTACTAAACCAACCAGACCTGGAGGGAGGAAGAGACCAGGTTAAGGCTGGTACTACACTAACAAGACCTGGAGGGAGGAAGATACCAGGTTAAGGCTGGTACTACACTAACAAGACCTGGAGGGAGGAAGAGACCAGGTTAAGGCTGGTACTACACTAACAAGACCTAGAGGGAGGAAGAGACCAGGTTAAGGCTGGTACTACACTAACAAGACCTGGAGGGAGGAAGAGACCAGGTTAACTAACCAGACATGGAGGAAGGAAGAGACCAGGTTAAGGCTTTTACTAAACTAACCAGACCTGGAGGGAGGAAGAGACCAGGTTAAGGCTGGTACTAAACTAACCAGACCTGGAGGGAGGAAGAGACCAGGTTAAGGCTGGTACTAAACTAACCAGACCTGGAGGGAGGAAGAGACCAGGTTAAGGCTGGTACTAAACTAACCAGACCTGGAGGGAGGAAGAGACCAGGTTAAGGCTGGTACTAAACTAACAAGACCTGGAGGGAGGAAGAGACCAGGTTAAGGCTGGTACTAAACCAACCAGACCTGGAGGGAGGAAGAGACCAGGTTAAGGCTGGTACAAATCTAACAAGACCTGGAGGGAGGAAGGACAAGAGACCAGTTTAAGGCTGGTACTAAACTAACAAGACCTGGAGGGAGGAAGAGCCCAGGTTAAGGCTGGTACTAAACCAACCAGACCTGGAGGGAGGAAGAGACCAGGTTAAGGCTGGTACTACACTAACAAGACCTGGAGGGAGGAAGATACCAGGTTAAGGCTGGTACTACACTAACAAGACCTGGAGGGAGGAAGAGACCAGGTTAACTAACCAGACATGGAGGGAGGAAGAGACCAGGTTAAGGCTGGTACTAAACCAACCAGACCTGGAGGGAGGAAGAGACCAGGTTAAGGCTGGTACTAAACTAACCAGACCTGGAGGGAGGAAGAGACCAGAGTAACTAACCAGACATGGAGGAAGGAAGAGACCAGGTTAAGGCTGGTACTAAACCAACCAGACCTGGAGGGAGGAAGAGACCAGGTTAAGGCTGGTACTAAACTAACCAGACCTGGAGGGAGGAAGAGACCAGGTTAAGGCTGGTAACAAACTAACCAGACCTGGAGGGAGGAAGAGACCAGGTTAAGGCTGGTACCAAACTAACCAGACCTGGAGGGAGGAAGAGACCAGGTTAAGGCTGGTACTACACTAACAAGACCTGGAGGGAAGAAGAGACCAGGTTAAGGCTGGTACTAAACCAACCAGACCTGGAGGGAGGAAGAGACCAGGTTAAGGCTGGTACTAAACTAACCAGACCTGGAGGGAGGAAGAGACCAGGTTAAGGCTGGTACAAATCTAACAAGACCTGGAGGGAGGAAGGACAAGAGACCAGTTTAAGGCTGGTACTAAACTAACAAGACCTGGAGGGAGGAAGAGCCCAGGTTAAGGCTGGTACTAAACCAACCAGACCTGGAGGGAGGAAGAGACCAGGTTAAGGCTGGTACTACACTAACAAGACCTGGAGGGAGGAAGATACCAGGTTAAGGCTGGTACTACACTAACAAGACCTGGAGGGAGGAAGAGACCAGGTTAAGGCTGGTACTACACTAACAAGACCTAGAGGGAGGAAGAGACCAGGTTAAGGCTGGTACTACACTAACAAAACCTGGAGGGAGGAAGAGACCAGGTTAACTAACCAGACATGGAGGAAGGAAGAGACCAGGTTAAGGCTTTTACTAAACTAACCAGACCTGGAGGGAGGAAGAGACCAGGTTAAGGCTGGTACTAAACTAACCAGACCTGGAGGGAGGAAGAGACCAGGTTAAGGCTGGTACTAAACTAACCAGACCTGGAGGGAGGAAGAGACCAGGTTAAGGCTGGTACTAAACTAACCAGACCTGGAGGGAGGAAGAGACCAGGTTAAGGCTGGTACTAAACTAACAAGACCTGGAGGGAGGAAGAGACCAGGTTAAGGCTGGTACTAAACCAACCAGACCTGGAGGGAGGAAGAGACCAGGTTAAGGCTGGTACAAATCTAACAAGACCTGGAGGGAGGAAGGACAAGAGACCAGTTTAAGGCTGGTACTAAACTAACAAGACCTGGAGGGAGGAAGAGCCCAGGTTAAGGCTGGTACTAAACCAACCAGACCTGGAGGGAGGAAGAGACCAGGTTAAGGCTGGTACTACACTAACAAGACCTGGAGGGAGGAAGATACCAGGTTAAGGCTGGTACTACACTAACAAGACCTGGAGGGAGGAAGAGACCAGGTTAACTAACCAGACATGGAGGAAGGAAGAGACCAGGTTAAGGCTGGTACTAAACCAACCAGACCTGGAGGGAGGAAGAGACCAGGTTAAGGCTGGTACTAAACTAACCAGACCTGGAGGGAGGAAGAGACCAGAGTAACTAACCAGACATGGAGGAAGGAAGAGACCAGGTTAAGGCTGGTACTAAACCAACCAGACCTGGAGGGAGGAAGAGACCAGGTTAAGGCTGGTACTAAACCAACCAGACCTGGAGGGAGGAAGAGACCAGGTTAAGGCTGGTACTACACTAACAAGACCTGGAGGGAGGAAGAGACCAGGTTAACTAACCAGACATGGAGGAAGGAAGAGACCAGGTTAAGGCTGGTACTAAACTAACAAGACCTGGAGGGAGGAAGAGACCAGGTTAAGGCTGGTACTAAACCAACCAGACCTGGAGTGAGGAATAGACCAGGTTAAGGCTGGTACTAAACTAACAAGACCTGGAGGGAGGAAGAGACCAGGTTAAGGCTGGTACTAAACCAACCAGACCTGGAGGGAGGAAGAGACCAGGTTAAGGCTGGTACTAAACTAACAAGACCTGGAGGGAGGAAGAGACCAGGTTAAGGCTGGTACTAAACTAACAAGACCTGGAGGGAGGAAGAGACCAGGTTAACTAACCAGACCTGGAGGGAGGAAGAGACCAAGTTAAGGCTGGTACTAAACTAACAAGACCTGGAGAGAGAAAGAGACCAGGTTAAGGCTGGTACTAAACTAACAAGACCTGGAGGGAGAAAGAGAGCACTCCACCAAATCAGGTAGAGTGGCCAGACGGAAGCTACTCCTCACTAAAAGGACACGACAGACCGCTTGGAGTTTGCCAAAAGGCACCTAAATATTCTCTGATCTAATGAAACCAAGAATAAACTCATTGGCCTGAATGCCAAGTGTCACATCTAAAGGAAACCTGGCACCATCCCTACAGTGAAGGATGGTGGTGGCAGCATCATGCTGTGGAGATGTTTTTCAGCGGCCGGGACTGGGAGACTAGTCAGGATCAAGAGAAAGCTGAACGGAGCAAAGTACAGTGAGATCCCTGATGAAAATAGCTGTGCAGCGACGCTCCCCATCCAACCTGACAGAGCTTGAGAGGATCTGCAGAGAAGAATGGGAGAAACTCCCCAAATACAGGTGTGCCAAGCTTGTAGTGTCATGCCAAAGAAAACTCTAGGCTGTCATCACTGCCAAAAGCGCTTTAACAAAGTACTGAGTAAAGGGTCTGAATACTTATGTAAATGTGATATTTCAGTTGATTTATTCTAAAAACCTGTTTTTGCTTTGTCATTATGGGGTATTGTGTATAGAATGATGAGGGGGAAAAACTATTTCCCTCTCCCCCTCCTTCCCCTCCTCCCCATTCCCTCTCCCCCTCCTCCCCTTGTCTTCTCCCCTCCTCCCCTCCTCCCCTTGCCCTCTCCCCTCCTCCCCTCGCCCTCTCCCCTCCTCCCCATGCCCTCTCCCCCTCCTCCCCTTGCCCTCTCCCCCTCCTCCCCTTGCCCTCTCCCCACCTCCCCATGCCCTCTCCCCCTCCTCCCCTTGCCCTCTCCCCTCCTCCCCTTGCCCTCTCCCTCTCCTCCCCTTGCCCTCTCCCCCTCCTCCCCTTGCCCTCTCCCCCTCCTCCCCTTACCCTCTCCCCCTCCTCCCCTTGCCCTCTCCCCCTCCTCCCCTTGCCCTCTCCCCTCCTCCCCATGCCCTCTCCCCCTCCTCCACTTGCCCTCTCCCCTCCTCCCCATTCCCTCTCCCCCTCCTCCCCATTCCCTCTCCCCCTCCTCCCCATGCCCTCTCCCCCTCCTCCCCATTCCCTCTCCCCCTCCTCCCCATTCCCTCTCCCCCTCCTCCCCATTCCCTCTCCCCCTCCTCCCCATTCCCTCTCCCCTCCTCCCCTTGTCCCCTCCTCCCCTTGCCCTCTCCCCCTCCTCCCCATTCCCTCTCCCCTCCTCCCCTTGCCCTCTCCCCCTCCTCCCCATTCCCTCTCCCCTCCTCCCCTTGCCCTCTCCCCCTCCTCCCCATTCCCTCTCCCCCTCCTCCCCATTCCCTCTCCCCCTCCTCCCCATTCCCTCTCCCCCTCCTCCCCATTCCCTCTCCCCCTCCTCCCCATTCCCTCTCCCCTCCTCCCCTTGTCCCCTCCTCCCCTTGCCCTCTCCCCCTCCTCCCCATTCCCTCTCCCCTCCTCCCCTTGCCCTCTCCCCTCCTCCCCTTGCCCTCTCCCCTCCTCCCCTTGCCCTCTCCCCCTCCTCCCCTTGCCCTCTCCCCCTCGACCTCTCCCCTTTCCCCTTCACAGAGAACATGTTGGAAACTCTGCACTACAGTCCATATCCACAGAGTCCAGTAAAGTGAGCAACTTAATGTGTTCAAAAGGGAATTGGTCCAACATAGCCTGCACTGTACTGTTGTTTTCTGGGAATGAAACGTGAGGCGTTACATGTGAATGACAGTTTATATAACATTGAGAGAGACAGGCTTACATTCAGTTAGGGACCTCAACTGTGTCATCCACAGTTAGTGTTTAATAAAACAAACATTAAAACAAATCATTAAATCTCAGTATAAAACCCAACCACACAAAAAGTATAAAACACCTCAAATAAAAATCGGTATAAAGTCAAAACAATTATAATAATTGGCCCTTTTAATTCAGAACCGAAACTATTTTTGCTCCTATCAATAAGACTGAAGTCCAAAACAAGTCAACAGTGACCCTCCCATTCACCTTTAGGCATTTCAACACTGCCTCCTAGTGGTGAAACTATGGACTGTGTCCCAAATATTCCCTACATTACTATTTACCAGAGCTCAATGGGCCCTTGTCAAATGTAATGCACTATATAGGGAATAGGGTGCTATTTGAGAAGAAGATGTCTGTGGTTAAGTCTATGGTCATCAGGAGAACTGAAGAACCTTCAGCAGTCCATATTGGGTTCTGGTCATCAGGAGAACTGAAGAACCTTCAGCAGTCCATATTGGGTTCTGGTCATCAGGAGAACTGAAGAACCTTCAGCAGTCCATATTGGGTTCTGGTCATCAGGAGAACTGAAGAACCTTCAGCAGTCCATATTGGGTTCTGGTCATAAGGATAACTGAAGAACCTTCAGCAGTCCATATTGGGTTCTGGTCATTAGGATAACTGAAGAACCTTCAGCAGTCCATATTGGGTTCTGGTCATTAGGAGAACTGAAGAACCTTCAGCAGTCCATATTGGGTTCTGGTCTAAAGCAGTACACTATATAAGGAATAAGGTACCATTTGGGACACAACCATGGCCTCTCATCATGACAACTGCAGGACCTTCTTCAGCAGTAGGTTTGTCTCCCAAATGGCACTCTATTCCTAAATAGCTCCCTATTCCCCATGTAGTGCACTCTTTTTAACCAGGGCCCATAGAGACACAGCCTCATCAGGGGAACTGTAGTGATGTCATCAGGAGAACATTAGGACCTTCTGCATAAGTCTCCGTCTGAGTGGTAGCTGCGTCCTCTTGTCCGGTTTACTATCAGGTATCATCCCTGCGCTCCTCTCAGCGGTCAGCCTAATGTCCGGCCGTCTTTCCCGGATCATCTCCAGCCCTGCCTGGGTAACATTACGGCAGAAGTCCACTGTGACCTGGTGGAGGCCGGCCCCGTGGAGCACCAGGGCCTGCAGGGTCAGGTCTGTGACCCGGACACAGTTCTCCAGATGGAGGGAGCGGAGGCGGCTGCAGCTCTGCAGAACACAGATCACTTCCTGGTCTGAGATATGCCCGCAGCCAGACAGGGTCAGGGACAGCAGGTTAGGACACCTGGAGAAAGGAAGAATCATGTATATTTGACGTTGTAGTAATTTAGCAGGCGTTCTTAAAGAGAGACTTAGTTAATGAATTCATCTTAAGATAGCTAGGTGAAACAACCACATAATCACAGTACGTAGTAATGTTTTCCTCAATAAAGACGGTATCAGAAAAGTTAGTGCTAGTAGGTAAATAGTGTGGTAAATAAAGCATACATAACATGATCTACAGTAACAGTCAAAGACCTGGAGGGAGGAAGAGACCAGGTTAAGGCTGGTACTAAACTAACCAGACCTGGAGGGAGGAAGAGACCATGTTAACTAACCAGACCTGGAGGGAGGAAGAGACCAGGTTAAGGCTGGTACTAAACTAACCAGACCTGGAGGGAGGAAGAGACCAGGTTAACTAACCAGACATGGAGGAAGGAAGAGACCAGGTTAAGGCTGGTACTAAACCAACCAGACCTGGAGGGAGGAAGAGACCAGGTTAAGGCTGGTACTAAACTAACCAGACCTGGAGGGAGGAAGAGACCAGAGTAACTAACCAGACCTGGAGGGAGGAAGAGACCAGGTTAAGGCTGGTACTACTCTAACAAGACCTGGAGGGAGGAAGAGACCAGAGTAACTAACCAGACCTGGAGGGAGGAAGAGACCAGGTTAAGGCTGGTACTACACTAACAAGACCTGGAGGGAGGAAGAGACCAGGTTAAGGCTGGTACTAAACTAACAAGACCTGGAGGGAGGAAGAGACCAGGTTAAGGCTGGTACTACACTAACCAGACCTGGAGGGAGGAAGAGACCAGGTTAACTAACCAGACCTGGAGGGAGGAAGAGACCAGGTTAAGGCTGGTACTAAACTAACAAGACCTGGAGGGAGAAAGAGACCAGGTTAAGGCTGGTACTAAACTAACAAGACCTGGAGGGAGGAAGAGACCAGGTTAAGGCTGGTACTAAACTAACAAGACCTGGAGGGAGGAAGGACAAGATACCAGGTTAAGGCTGGTACTAAACTAACCAGACCTGGAGGGAGGAAGAGACCAGGTTAAGGCTGATACTAAACTAACCAGACCTGGAGGGAGGAAGGACAAGATACCAGGTTAAGGCTGGTACTAAGATAAAATAATATGTTAAGATGGTCATACTACTATAGCCAATAGAAACGCATTGAATAACACATTCATATTAATGGCAAAAAAAGTGTCTCTCCTTTGTCTAAAACATATAATAAAGCTGAGGAAATATCCATATTTTTTTGCACATTTTTAAACCCTTTTTTTGATGACACAAAACTACTTCCTACATTTGTACGGGTCACCTTCAGAGTCCCGTGACACTACTTCCTACATTTGTACGGGTCACCTTCAGAGTCCCGTGACACTACTTCCTACATTTGTACGGGTCACCTTCAGAGTCCCGTGACACTACTTCCTACATTTGTACGGGTCACCTTCAGAGTCCCGTGACACTACTTCCTACATTTGTACGGGTCACCTTCAGAGTCCCGTGACACTACTTCCTACATTTGTACGGGTCACCTTCAGAGTCCCGTGACACTTCTTCCTACATTTGTACGGGTCACCTTCAGAGTCCCGTGACACTTGTGGGGGTCGTAGAGGAACATGGAGAACACCATCGTGTTTGTGAGAGCCTCCCCATTCCACAGTGGGGTCATATCAGTTCGTTTCAGACAGAGGTTGCAGCATTAGAATTATCGACTTCAGAGGAGGAGTCCCATTGGGGTTGTGGGGGTTGTAGAGCAAAACAGCCAAACCATTCGGACGCTACAGACATTTTTTTGTGAAAAGACAAACACCACTGTAGCACAGAAGGCACAGAAGGCCTATATAGGCGGATGCCTATACAAGGGTGTGTCAATAGACTCTTAAGGCTGTTAAGCGATGCTGGGTCCTTGAAAAGCACTATATAAATACATTGTATTAATATTACACTGAACAACCTATACATACAGAGTGCCTTCAGAAAGTATTCAGACCCCTTGACTTTCACATTTTGTTACGTTACAGCCTTATTCTAAAAGGGATTAAATCAATGTTTTTCCTCATCAATCTAAACCCCCCATAATGACATCACAACCTCCCATAATGACATCACAATCGCCCCTAATGACATCACAATACCTTATTGTATTGTATTAATACCTTATAATGACAAAGTGAATTTTTTTTTACAAAATGTACTAAAAATATAAAACAGAAATACCTTATTCACTATGACAGAGCTCCAGAGTTCCTCTGTGGAGAAGGGAGAGCCTTCCAGAAGGACATACATCTCTGCAGCACTCCACCAAATCAGGTAGAGTGGCCAGACGGAAGCTACTCCTCACTAAAAGGACACGACAGACCGCTTGGAGTTTGCCAAAAAGCACCTAAATATTCTCTGATCTAATGAAACCAAGAATAAACTCATTGGCCTGAATGCCAAGTGTCACATCTAAAGGAAACCTGGCACCATCCCTACAGTGAAGGATGGTGGTGGCAGCATCATGCTGTGGAGATGTTTTTCAGCGGCCGGGACTGGGAGACTAGTCAGGATCAAGAGAAAGCTGAAAGGAGCAAAGTACAGTGAGATCCCTGATGAAAATAGCTGTGCAGCGACGCTCCCCATCCAACCTGACAGAGCTTGAGAGGATCTGCAGAGAAGAATGGGAGAAACTCCCCAAATACAGGTGTGCCAAGCTTGTAGTGTCATGCCAAAGAAAACTCTAGGCTGTCATCACTGCCAAAAGCGCTTTAACAAAGTACTGAGTAAAGGGTCTGAATACTTATGTAAATGTGATATTTCAGTTGATTTATTCTAAAAACCTGTTTTTGCTTTGTCATTATGGGGTATTGTGTATGGAATGATGAGGGGGAAAAACTATTTCCCTCCCCCCCCCTTCCCCTCCTCCCCATGCCCTCTCCCCTCCTCCCCTTGTCTTCTCCCCTCCTCCCCTTGCCCTCTCCCCTCCTCCCCTTGCCCTCTCCCCTCCTCCCCATGACCTCTCCCCCTCCTCCCCTTGCCCTCTCCCCCTCCTCCCCTTGCCCTCTCCCCTCCTCCCTATGCCCTCTCCCCTCCTCCCCTTGCCCTCTCCCCCTCCTCCCCTTGCCCTCTCCCCCTCCTCCCCTTGCCCTCTCCCCCTCCTCCCCATGCCCTCTCCCCCTCCTCCCCTTGCCCTCTCCCCTCCTCCCCATTCCCTCTTCCCCTCCTCCCCTTGCCCTCTCCCCTTCCTCCCCATGCCCTCTCGTCCTCCTCCCCATGCCCTCTCCCCTCCTCCCCATTCCCTCTCCCCCTCCTCCCCATTCCCTCTCCCCCTCCTCCCCATTCCCTCTCCCCTCCTCCCCATTCCCTCTCCCCCTCCTCCCCATTCCCTCTCCCCCTCCTCCCCATTCCCTCTCCCCCTCCTCCCCATTCCCTCTCCCCTCCTCCCCATTCCCTCTCCCCTTCCTCCCCATTCCCTCTCCCCCTCCTCCCCATTCCCTCTCCCCCTCCTCCCCATTCCCTCTCCCCCTCCTCCCCATTCCCTCTCCCCCTCCTCCCCATTCCCTCTCCCCTCCTCCCCTTGCCCTCTCCCCCTCCTCCCCATTCCCTCTCCCCCTCCTCCCCATTCCCTCTCCCCCTCCTCCCCATTCCCTCTCCCCTCCTCCCCTTGCCCTCTCCCCTCCTCCCCTTGCCCTCTCCCCTCCTCCCCTTGCCCTCTCCCCTCCTCCCCTTGCCCTCTCCCCCTCCTCCCCTTGCCCTCTCCCCCTCGACCTCTCCCCTTTCCCCCTCACAGAGAACATGTTGGAAACTCTGCACTACAGTCCATATCCACAGAGTCCAGTAAAGTGAGCAACTTAATGTGTTCAAAAGGGAATTGGTCCAACATAGCCTGCACTGCACTGTTGTTTTCTGGGAATGAAACGTGAGGCGTTACATGTGAATGACTCAATCAGTTTATATAACATTGAGAGAGACAGGCTTACATTCAGTTAGGGACCTCAACTGTGTCATCCACAGTTAGTGTTTAATAAAACAAACATTAAAACAAATAATCAAATCTCAGTATAAAACCCAACCACACAAAAAGTATAAAACACCTCAAATAAAAATCGGTATAAAGTCAAAACAATTATAATAATTGGCCCTTTTAATTCAGAACCGAAACTATTTTTGCTCCTATCAATAAGACTGAAGTCCAAAACAAGTCAACAGTGACCCTCCCATTCACCTTTAGGCATTTCAACACTGCCTCCTAGTGGTGAAACTATGGACTGTGTCCCAAATATTCCCTACATTACTATTTACCAGAGCTCAATGGGCCCTTGTCAAATGTAGTGCACTATATAGGGAATAGGGTGCCATTTGAGAAGCAACTGTCTTTGGTTAGAGGTTAGCATGTCTTGGGGGTACGATATAAAATGCTAACCTCCCCTGTTATTGTAATGGTGAGAGGTTAGCATGTCTTAGGGGTATGATATAAAATGCTAACCTCCCCTGTTATTGGTAATGGTGAGAGGTTACTATGTCTTGGGGGTACGATATAAAATGCTAACCTCCCCTGTTATTGGTAATGGTGAGAGGTTAGCATGTCTTGGGGGTACGATATAAAATGCTAACCTCCCCTGTTATTGTAATGGTGAGAGGTTAGCATGTCTTGGGGGTATGATATAAAATGCTAACCTCCCCTGTTATTGTAATGGTAAGAGGTTAGCATGTCTTGGGGGTTCGATATAAAATGCTAACCTCCCCTGTTATTGGTAATGGTGAGAGGTTACTATGTCTTGGAGGTATGATATATAATGCTAACCTCCACTGTTATTGTAATGGTGAGAGGTTAGCATGTCTTGGAGGTATGATATGTAATGCTAACCTCCCCTGTTATTGTAATGGTGAGAGGTTAGCATGTCTTGGGGGTACGATATAAAATGCTAACCACTCCCTGTTATTGGTAATGGTGAGAGGTTAGCATGTCTTAGGGGTTAGAATATTTGTGTTAGAATAAGGGGTTAGAATAAGGCTCTTCCTCATGCATCATTATTGACGATTCATTCAGGATTATCCATAATCACAATAGCTTCCACATGAATGTATTAGTGTTCTATTCTACATTATATTCTGTGTACAAAAGGTGCTTTAGTTTCTAAACAGTTATATATATATGTTATATATAGTTATATATGTACCCAATATGGATGACAGTCTGCACTTTAACCTCATATTCATTGAGTCTTTTCAAATCCAAAGTGATGGAGTACAGAGCCTAAACAAATTGTCACTGTCCCAATACTTCGGGAGATCACTGTGTTTTTTCTGTTATATTGTGTTTTTATCTGACGTTCTTCTCTAGGGGGTTGAAGAGGATTTCTCACATTCAACAGACGTGCTTCTCTAGGGGGTTGAAGAGGATTTATCTTACAGGCAACACTCCCCTCGGTCATCTCACAGCTGTGACCTCAACAGCCTTCAGGACACAGAAACAATACCACTTAAAACAATGAGCCCCGTAGAGCCCACAGACAGACTCTCAGTAACTGTAGCAAGACCAGCTCACCTGGGATGTCAGGAAGCTAGAGAGCAGCTGTTGCTCCTCCAACATACCTACAACCTGTTCCTGCTAGTCTGGTCTGGAGACAGGCTGACAAGTGTCCTGGGGGGAGCCCCTGCGTTTCTCTCAGAGAGTGTGTGTGAAAGAGACAGACAGTAACTGATGGCAGCAGCAGTAGGATGTACATAATGTTTCTGCCACCGTCTCTTATGACCAAAAAGAGCTTCTGGATATCAGGACAGCGATTACTCACCTTGTGCTGGACGAAGATTTTTAACGAAGGATTTACTTCAGACACCCGACAAGGGCCAAATCCCTGTGATTCGCATGAAGAAGAGACAGAGATATCGGGGTCGTAGGTCGGGGTGCCTTGTAAGGATCCGACTGCAAGTGGGTAATCTGCCTCTACCATCAGTCTTATTAGCCAACGAATCATTGGATAACAAAATGGAGGAGCTATGATCACGAATATTCTACCAAAAGGACATTACAAACTGTAATATCTTATGTTTCACAGAGTCGTGGCTGAACGATGACATGGATAGCTGGCTGGGTTTACGCTGCCCCCGGAAAGAAAAGCTGCCTCCGGTAAGACAAGGGGTGGCGGTTTATGTATATTTGTAAACAGCTGGTGCACGAAATCTAATATTAACGAAGTAATGCGTACGGCCCAGTACATCACTGGGGCCAAGCTTCCTGCCATCCAGGACCTCTCTACCAGGCAGTGTCAGAGGAAGGCCCAAAAATGTGTCAAAGACTCCAGCCACCCTAGTAATAGACTGTTCTCTCTGTTACCACACGGCAAGCGGTACCAAGCACCAAGTCTAGGTACAAAAGGCTTCTTAACAGCTTCTACCCCCAAGCCACAAGACTCCTGAACATCTAATCAAATGGCTACCCGGGCTATTTGCATCGGAAATGGACAGCTCATGGTGCTGAAAGTCAGAAAATTCCATAATTTCAACTGTTTTCATTTTAATTCGACTTTACTATCAACAAGAGGGCTTTCTATAGTCAAGTGGAAGACAATTCTAACATTCTTCAAAAAGGAACAGGTTTCAATTGCAAATTTTACAAGATACATTTATCTGCAACAGAGCATGCTAAACTTAATTTTCTTCTTTTAGTTCAAACAAAAGAGGCAGTGTCATCCTTATAAACAAAAACGCCCCAGTCATATCTGACCACGCCCCAGTCATATCTGACCACGCCCCAGTCATATCTGACCACGCCCCAGTCATATCTGACCACGCCCCAGTCATATCTGACCACGCCCCAGTCATATCTGACCCACGCCCCAGTCATATCTGACCACGCCCCAGTCATATCTGACCACGCCCCAGTCATATCTGACCCACGCCCCAGTCATATCTGACCCACGCCCCAGTCATATCTGACCACGCCCCAGTCATATCTGACCACGCCCCAGTCATATCTGACCACGCCCCAGTCATATCTGACCACGCCCTAGTCATATCTGACCACGCCCCAGTCATATCTGACCACGTCCGAGTGTAGATAGATCTGGATCTCGGCACAACAACCCCAAAAAATAAGATATTGGAGACTTAATGCATCCACCCTTAAAGTGGAACTGACAGCGTTTTAACTACTTTCCAGATAATATCAGTCCAAAATACCACATTTCCAGTTTATGCTACAAAACCAACTTTGGCTAATATGCTACCGTATCTATTTATGTAGCAAGTTAAAAACACAGAGCCTAATGTTAGCTTGCTAGCAGCTAGGAGGACGTCATGTCAGTGGAGGAGTGGGTGGCTGTCCTCTTATCGTTTTTCATTGGCTACAGCAAGAGATGTACGTGCCATTTGGTTAGCTAGCAATAAAAGACCATCACTTTGCTAGCTAGATAGCTAGCTATGCTGAACGACTTATCCAGTTAGCATCTCTCGCATTTGCAAATTCACTCTGGCTAGCAATCTACTCCAATTTCAGAGCACTCTTCAGAGATAGTAAATTCATCAGTTATTCTGCACTAACAAGCAAGACCCGGCGAAGAAGGAAAGAAATTCCACAAATTAGCTTAAGACACATCTGTTAATTGAAATGCAATCCAGGTGACTATCTCATGAAGCTGGTTGAGAGAATGCCAAGAGTGTGCAAAGCATTGTGTCCCACCACCCGCCAACCCCTCTTTTTACGCTTCTGCTACTCTGTGTTCATCATATATGCACAGTCACTTTAACGATACCTACTACCTCAATAAGCCTGACTAACAGGTGTCTGTATATAGCCTTGCTACTCTTTTTTCAAATGTCTTTTTACTGTTGTTTTATTTCTTTACTTACACACACACACACACACACCTTTTTTGGGCACCACCATGCTTCACTGTACGGATGGTGCCAGGTTTCCTCCAGACGTGCCGGTTGGAATTCAGGCCAGAGTTTACTCTTGGTTTCATCAGACCAGACAATCTTGTTTCTCATGGTGTGAGAGTCTTTAGGTGCCTTTTGGCAAACTCCAAGCAGGCTTTCATGTGCCTTTTACTGAGGAGTGGCTTATGTCTGGCCAATCTGCCATAAAGGCCTGATTGGTGGAGTGCTGCAGAGATGGGAGAACCTTCAGAAGGACAACCATCTCCACTGAGGAACTCTGGAGCTCTGTCAGAGGGACCATCGGGTTCTTGGTCACCTCCCTGACTAAGGCCCTTCTCCGATTACTCAGTTTGGGAGGGCAGGCAGCTCTAGGAAGAGTCTTGGTGGTTCCAAACTTCTTCCATTTAAGAATGATGGAGGGCAGTGTGTTCTTGAGGACCTTCAATGCTGCAGACATTGTTTGGTACCCTTCCCCAGATCTGTGCCTCGACACAATCCTGTCTTGGAGCTCTACGGACAATTCCTTCCACCTCATGGCTTGGTTTTTGCTCTGACATGTACTGTCAACTGTGGGACCTTATAGAGACAGGTGTGTGCCTTTCCAAATCATGTCCAATCAATTGAATTTACAACAGTTGGACTCAAATCAAGTTGTAGAAACATCAAGGATGATCCATGGAAACAGTATGCATCTGAGCTCAATTTCGAGTCTCCTAGCAAAGGGTCTGAATACAGTATGTTTTTTATTTTTTTATAAATTCATAAACATTTCTAATAACCTGTTTTAGCGTTGTCATTATGAGGTTGTGTGAGTAGATCGACGAGGATCTTTATTTAATCCATTTTAGAATAAGGCTGTTACAAAACAAAATGTGGAAAAAGTCCAGGGGTCTGTATACTTTCTGAATGCCCTGTATATAAACAGAAACACAGGTTAACACATATAAACAGAAACACAGGTTAACATATATAAACAGAAACACAGGTTAACATATATAAACAGAAACACAGGTTAACATATATAAAACAGAAACACAGGTTAACATATATAAACAAAAACACAGGTTAACAGAAACACAGGTTAACATATATAAAACAGAAACACAGGTTAACATATATAAACAGAAACACAGGTTAACATATAGAAACAGAAACACAGGTTAACATATATAAACAGAAACACAGGTTAACATATATAAACAGAAACACAGGTTAACATATATAAAACAGAAACACAGGTTAACATATATAAACAAAAACACAGGTTAACAGAAACACAGGTTAACATATATAAAACAGAAACACAGGTTAACATATATAAACAGAAACACAGGTTAACAGAAACACAGGTTAACATATATAAACAGAAACACAGGTTAACACATATAAACAAAAACACAGGTTAACAGAAACACAGGTTAACACATATAAACAGAAACACAGGTTAACAGAAACACAGGTTAACATATATAAACAGAAACACAGGTTAACAGAAACACAGGTTAACATATATAAACAGAAACACAGGTTAACAGAAACACAGGTTAACAGAAACACAGGTTAACATATATAAACAGAAACACAGGTTAACATATATAAAACAGAAACACAGGTTAACAGAAACACAGGTTAACAGAAACACAGGTTAACATATATAAACATAAACACAGGTTAACAGAAACACAGGTTAACAGAAACACAGGTTAACATATATAAAACAGAAACACAGGTTAACATATATAAACAGAAACACAGGTTAACATATATAAACAGAAACACAGGTTAACATATATAAACAGAAACACAGGTTAACAAAAACACAGGTTAACATATATAAACAGAAACACAGGTTAACAGAAACACAGGTTAACAAAAACACAGGTTAACAGAAACACATGTTAACATATATAAACAGATATTTACTTACATGGTACAGACACGTTCTAGGAAGCTGCTGACCAGACTCTCATGTTTACTACAGAGATCCTTCTGGAACTGATTCTTCATCCAGTCCTCTATGTTACAGACCTTGACCCTGGAGCTGTGCCAGGTGACAGCCAGATAGCGCAGCGACGATCCTAACACATAGTTCTCTCTCCTCAGCTCAGAGGGGGAGTGGAACAAGAGCAGTGACCACAGCCTGGGGTCCAAGTAGACCTCTCTGAGCCGATGGCAGGTCAGGGAGAAAGACCTACAACTGTCTTTATCCAGGTAGGAGAGGAGGTGGAGGAGACACTCCTGGTTCAACTGGGTGATGGTGAGGTCCGTAGTGGGCTGGATGAGCTTGGTGGTGCTGGCGTCCATGGTTGCACGGTGAGACAGACACAGAAAGACTGGCTGACCAGGCTCCGATGGACAGAGAGAGGCCTCGTCTGATCCTCGGGTCCCCAAAGCTTACCACTGACCAGCTGCCTCCAGGCTACAATGAGGCAGCAGCAAATCGACTGTATTGTCCTGCCTGGATATATGATGCCTTCTCAGCACAGGCTGAGAGCTTGGAGCAGGGTGGGGGGCTCGAGGGTAACACAGTTGCTGCTGGACATATATGGCTGTGGAATGGAGGTTATTTTGGGAGGTGGAGGCCAACTGTTTGGTGGAGCTGTCAGAGAGAGAAGTGTGTGAGCTAAGACACACACTCCCTATGTGAGAGACAGACACACACACACAAACCCCTCTCTCCCATCTGTCAACCTGTTTCCTCCACAGGTTATGGCTCTCTGGACAGGGACAGATGTTTACACTAGCGTAGAGGCCCAGAATCTCCCAGAATTCCTAGCCACTGTGCTTCTACATCTGCATTGCTTGCTGTTTGTGGTTTTAGGCTGGGTTTCTGTACAGCACTTTGAGACATCAGCTGATGTAAAAAAGGGCTTCATAAATACATTTGATTTATTGATTGAAACATACATCAGCCTGAACATGTACACTACCAGTCAACAGTTTGGACACCAACTCATTCCAGGGTTCTAGAACACCAACTCATTCCAGGGTTCTAGAACACCAACTCATTCCAGGGTTTTCTTTATTTTATTACTATTTTCTACATTGCAGAACAATGGTGAAGACATCTATGAAATCACACATATGGAATCATGTAGTAACCAACAACGTGTCAAACAAATCAAAAATATATTTTATATTCGAGGTTCTTCAAATAGCCATCCTTTGCCTTGATGACGGCGTTGCACGCTTGGTCCTGTGATCACACATGCCTCAAGCACACATAGGTTACGTTACCTGCTTGCAAATGTGTGCCAAAAGTGGGGATGTTTCATAGTATTTCTGATTAACTCCCCACCACCTATTATTTTCTTTACAGTAAACCACAGAACCACCACTGCAATACAGGCCTACACTTAGCACCCTTTCATCCATCTACAAACAGGATTATTCCACTGTCACCATAGGGTAACCCTTTTTGGTTCCAGGTAGAACAAGTTTTGGCTCCAGGTAGAACCCCTTCTGTTTCTAGGTAGAACCCTTTTGGCTCCAGGTAGAACCCTTTTGGCTCCAGGTAGAATCCCTTCTGTTTCTAGGTAGAACCCTTTTGGCTCCAGGTAGAACCCCTTCTGTTTCTAGGTAGAACCCTTTTTGGCTCCAGGTAGAACCCCTTCTGTTTCTAGGTAGAACCCTTTTGGCTCCAGGTAGAACCCCTTCTGTTTCTAGGTAGAACCCTTTTGGCTCCAGGTAGAACCCCTTCTGTTTCTAGGTAGAACCCTTTTTGGCTCCAGGTAGAACCCCTTCTGTTTCTAGGTAGAACCCTTTTGGCTCCAGGTAGAACCCCTTCTGTTTCTAGGTAGAACCCTTTTGGGCTCCATTCCACAGAGGGTTCTACATGGATCCAAAAGGATTTCTACCTGGAACCAAAAAGTGTTCTCCTTTGGTGACAGCCGAAGAACCCTGTTGGAAGGCCTTGGACCGACCATGAGGCCTTGGACCGACCATGAGGCCTTGGACCGACCATGAGGCCTTGGACCATGCTGCACTGAGATGAGGTATACATGTAGTCCTTTTCAGTGTGGAGGAAAATTAATTGAACAGGAGAACAGGATGTGGTTGGTTGAAAAGGGAGAGCAGGGGGAGTGGTGGGTTGAACAGGATGTGGTTGGTTGAGGAGGGAGAGCAGGGGGAGTGGTGGGTTGAACAGGATGTGGTTGGTTGAGGAGGGAGAGCAGGGGGGGTGGTGGGTTGAACAGGATGTGGTTGGTTGAGGAGGGAGAGCAGGGGGGGGGGGGGGTAGAACAGCTACAGTGATGCTGATTGGTTGCTCTGGCTCATCATTTCTTGACTAAAATAAATATAGATTTATAAATGAGTTTGACATTGCCATAGTTCAAAGGCTGAAAAGCCTTCATTGACATTCTCCCACAGACAGCAAGACATTCAGTATTCACTGAATGAAGGAGCCTAGCAATTCCATTCACAATCCCACAATTCCACAATTCCTCCACAATTCCATTCATCAATGAAATCAATTATACTATCGCACATTCACTGACATTATTAAAGTAGACTATAGGCTACTCCTGTAGCTACCTTGTACAACACCGTAATCATTGAAATAAGTAGAGTACCCATCCACATTTCCACTTTTATTGATCAATCAGATAATACTAGCACATAGTTACATTATAGTACAACAGGCCACTCCTGTATCCACACTATATTAGGATAGCGTTCTGATTTCATTGGTCTTGTCAGGCATGATTTTAGGTCTTCAATCGAAGTTGTCTCTCTTTTCCCTCCTTCAGGGAAGTAGTATGCATCCCTTATTCAAATCAGCTCCAGTGTAGACCTAGTGACAGGAGAAATACACCCACAGCTCCAGTGTTAATGTGTAGACCTAGTGACAGGAGAAATACACCCACAGCTCCAGTGTTAATGTGTAGACCTAGTGACAGGAGATATACACCCACAGCTCCAGTGTTAATGTGTAGACCTAGTGACAGGAGAAATACACCCACAGCTCCAGTGTTAATGTGTAGACCTAGTGACAGGAGAAATACACCCACAGCTCCAGTGTTAATGTGTAGACCTAGTGACAGGAGATATACACCCACAGCTCCAGTGTTAATGTGTAGACCTAGTGACAGGAGAAATACACCCACAGCTCCAGTGTTAATGTGTAGACCTAGTGACAGGAGAAATACACCCACAGCTCCAGTGTTAATGTGTAGACCTAGTGACAGGAGATATACACCCACAGCTCCAGTGTTAATGTGTAGACCTAGTGACAGGAGAAATACACCCACAGCTCCAGTGTTAATGTGTAGACCTAGTGACAGGAGATATACACCCACAGCTCCAGTGTTAATGTGTAGACCTAGTGACAGGAGAAATACACCCACAGCTCCAGTGTTAATGTGTAGACCTAGTGACAGGAGAAACACACCCACAGCTCCAGTGTTAATGTGTAGACCTAGTGACAGTGGAGAAATACACCCACAGCTCCAGTGTTAATGTGTAGACCTAGTGACAGGAGATATACACCCACAGCTCCAGCACACAACGGCATGTAGGGGTGTAGTAGGCAAATCAGTTAAGGACAAATTCTTATTGACAATGACGGCTTACCGGGGCCCAAACCTAACGCCGTCCTATGGGACTCCCAATCACGGCCGGTTGCAACACAGCCTGGAACCGAACCAGGGTCTGTAGTGAAGCCTCTAGCACTGAGATGCAGTGCCTTAGGGAGCCCTACATGTAAATTACTATGTAAAATATGTATATATGCTACATTTACAATTGAATTCATCCATGAAATAAATACTAACACATGTAATTAAGTTATTTTAGAATAGCCTACTCCCCTATCGACACAATATTACCTACGTGCTTTCAACAAATACGTTATCAAGAGAAATGTATTATTTTTTAAATAAACCAAGTTTTCCTCATCCATAAATATTTCCTAACAAATTCCCAATTTAATATAGCCTACTTACTCCTCAAATCGGATCAAGGGCATCGTGGTAATTATTTTAATCGTCTAAGGAAACTATCTGCCGCTTGTAAAAACCACCCTAAAACCTTAAACCATAATCCTTAACCATTTTGATTGAGGTAGGGACATCCCAAGGATCCCGAATAGCACTGCGAAAGCCTATGGGACTCCTCCATCCGACTGAAAGCCAGGGACAACTCTTACTGGTTGTCTGTTTCGGCTACAGGAAAACACAGCCTGTGATTGGCTAACAACATTTAGATCTGTATAGGGGGAGTTAAGATAACATACCATGAGGTGTTGAGGGAAAGACAGATTACCTACAGATTGGACAGTCTTTTTTAGGCCCTTAGAGATAACAGGAAATACACAAGCCATAGACTACACCAGAACGTCGACATGCACGGGGAAAACATTTCTAACGTTTTATTAATATAAATATCAACTACGCACCTTACGACTCTCATTAACACGCAGACTTTAGTACAGGATTGGTACTGTTTGACACGGTAGTTACAGTGAGACGTCATGAAGGCGTCATGTAGACGTCATGTAGGCGTCATGTAGGCGTCAGTACAGGATTGGTACTGTATGACATGGTAGTTACAGTGAGACGTCATGTAGACGTCATGTAGACGTCAGTACAGGATTGGTACTGTATGACATGGTAGTTACAGTGAGACGTCATGTAGGCATCATGTAGGCGTCATGTAGACGTCAGTACAGGATTGGTACTGTATGACACGGTAGTTACAGTGAGACGTCATGTAGGCGTCATGTAGGCGCCAGTACAGGATTGGTACTGTATGACACGGTAGTTACAGTGAGGCGTCATGTAGGCGTCAGTACAGGGTTGGTACTGTATGACACGGTAGTTACAGTGAGGCGTCATGTAGGCATCATGTAGGCGTCATGTAGGCGTCAGTACAGGATTGGTACTGTATGACACGGTAGTTACAGTGAGACGTCATGTAGGCGTCAGTACAGGGTTGGTACTGTATGACACGGTAGTTACAGTGAGGCGTCATGTAGGCGTCAGTACAGGGTTGGTACTGTATGACACGGTAGTTACAGTGAGGCGTCATGTAGGCATCATGTAGGCGTCATGTAGGCGTCAGTACAGGATTGGTACTGTATGACACGGTAGTTACAGTGAGGCGTCATGTAGACGTCATGTAGGCGTCATGTAGACGTCAGTACAGGATTGGTACTGTATGACACGGTAGTTACAGTGAGACGTCATGTAGACGTCATGTAGGCGTCAGTACAGGATTGGTACTGTATGACACGGTAGTTACAGTGAGGCGTCATGTAGGCGTCATGTAGGCGTCAGTACAGGATTGGTACTGTATGACATGGTAGTTACAGTGAGACGTCATGTAGGCGTCATGTAGACGTCATGTAGGCGTCATGTAGGCGTCAGTACAGGATTGGTACTGTATGACACGGTAGTTACAGTGAGGCGTCATGTAGGCGTCATGTAGGCGTCATGTAGGCGTCATGTAGGCATCATGTAGGCGTCATGTAGGCGTCAGTACAGGATTGGTACTGTATGACACGGTAGTTACAGTGAGGCGTCATGTAGGCGTCATGTAGGCGTCATGTAGGCGTCAGTACAGGGTTGGTACTGTATGACACGGTAGTTACAGTGAGACGTCATGTAGGCGTCATGTAGACGTCAGTACAGGATTGGTACTGTATGACACGGTAGTTACAGTGAGACGTCATGTAGACGTCATGTAGGCGTCATGTAGGCGTCAGTACAGGATTGGTACTGTTTGACACGGTAGTTACAGTGAGACGTCATGAAGGCGTCATGTAGGCGTCATGTAGGCGTCAGTACAGGATTGGTACTGTTTGACACGGTAGTTACAGTGAGACGTCATGAAGGCGTCATGTAGGCGTCAGTACAGGATTGGTACTGTATGACATGGTAGTTACAGTGAGACGTCATGTAGGCGTCATGTAGACGTCATGTAGGCGTCATGTAGACGTCATGTAGACGTCAGTACAGGATTGGTACTGTATGACACGGTAGTTACAGTGAGACGTCATGTAGGCGTCAGTACAGGATTGGTACTGTATGACACGGTAGTTACAGTGAGACGTCATGTAGGCGTCATGTAGGCGTCATGTAGGCGTCAGTACAGGATTGGTACTGTTTGACACGGTAGTTACAGTGAGACGTCATGAAGGCGTCATGTAGGCGTCAGTACAGGATTGGTACTGTATGACATGGTAGTTACAGTGAGACGTCATGTAGGCGTCATGTAGACGTCATGTAGGCGTCATGTAGACGTCATGTAGACGTCAGTACAGGGTTGGTACTGTATGACACGGTAGTTACAGTGAGACGTCATGTAGGCGTCAGTACAGGATTGGTACTGTATGACACGGTAGTTACAGTGAGACGTCATGTAGACGTCATGTAGGCGTCATGTAGGCGTCAGTACAGGATTGGTACTGTTTGACACGGTAGTTACAGTGAGACGTCATGAAGGCGTCATGTAGGCGTCAGTACAGGATTGGTACTGTATGACATGGTAGTTACAGTGAGACGTCATGTAGGCGTCATGTAGACGTCATGTAGGGGTCATGTAGACGTCATGTAGGCGTCAGTACAGGATTGGTACTGTATGACACGGTAGTTACAGTGAGGCGTCATGTAGGCGTCATGTAGGCATCATGTAGGCGTCATGTAGGCGTCAGTACAGGATTGGTACTGTATGACACGGTAGTTACAGTGAGGCGTCATGTAGGCGTCATGTAGGCGTCATGTAGACGTCAGTACAGGATTGGTACTGTATGACACGGTAGTTACAGTGAGACGTCATGTAGGCGTCATGTAGGCGTCAGTACAGGATTGGTACTGTATGACACGGTAGTTACAGTGAGACGTCATGTAGGCATCATGTAGGCGTCATGTAGGCGTCAGTACAGGATTGGTACTGTATGACACGGTAGTTACAGTGAGGCGTCATGTAGGCGTCATGTAGGCGTCATGTAGACGTCAGTACAGGATTGGTAATGTATGACACGGTAGTTACAGTGAGACGTCATGTAGACGTCATGTAGGCGTCATGTAGGCGTCAGTACAGGATTGGTACTGTATGACACGGTAGTTACAGTGAGACGTCATGTAGGCGTCATGTAGGCGTCAGTACAGGATTGGTACTGTATGACACGGTAGTTACAGTGAGACGTCATGTAGGCGTCATGTAGACGTCATGTAGACGTCAGTACAGGATTGGTACTGTATGACACGGTAGTTACAGTGAGACGTCATGTAGGCGTCAGTACAGGATTGGTACTGTATGACACGGTAGTTACAGTGAGACGTCATGTAGGCGTCAGTACAGGATTGGTACTGTATGACACGGTAGTTACAGTGAGACGTCATGTAGGCGTCATGTAGGCGTCAGTACAGGGTTGGTACTGTATGACATGGTAGTTACAGTGAGACGTCATGTAGACGTCATGTAGACGTCAGTACAGGATTGGTACTGTATGACACGGTAGTTACAGTGAGGCGTCATGTAGACGTCATGTAGGCGTCATGTAGACGTCAGTACAGGATTGGTACTGTATGACACGGTAGTTACAGTGAGGCGTCATGTAGGCGTCATGTAGGCGTCAGTACAGGATTGGTACTGTTTGACACGGTAGTTACAGTGAGACGTCATGAAGGCGTCATGTAGGCGTCAGTACAGGATTGGTACTGTATGACATGGTAGTTACAGTGAGACGTCATGTAGGCGTCATGTAGACGTCATGTAGGCGTCATGTAGACGTCATGTAGACGTCAGTACAGGGTTGGTACTGTATGACACGGTAGTTACAGTGAGACGTCATGTAGGCGTCAGTACAGGATTGGTACTGTATGACACGGTAGTTACAGTGAGACGTCATGTAGACGTCATGTAGGCGTCATGTAGGCGTCAGTACAGGATTGGTACTGTTTGACACGGTAGTTACAGTGAGACGTCATGAAGGCGTCATGTAGGCGTCAGTACAGGATTGGTACTGTATGACATGGTAGTTACAGTGAGACGTCATGTAGGCGTCATGTAGACGTCATGTAGGCGTCATGTAGACGTCATGTAGGCGTCAGTACAGGATTGGTACTGTATGACACGGTAGTTACAGTGAGGCGTCATGTAGGCGTCATGTAGGCATCATGTAGGCGTCATGTAGGCGTCAGTACAGGATTGGTACTGTATGACACGGTAGTTACAGTGAGGCGTCATGTAGGCGTCATGTAGGCGTCATGTAGACGTCAGTACAGGATTGGTACTGTATGACACGGTAGTTACAGTGAGACGTCATGTAGGCGTCATGTAGGCGTCATGTAGACGTCAGTACAGGATTGGTACTGTATGACACGGTAGTTACAGTGAGGCGTCATGTAGGCATCATGTAGGCGTCATGTAGGCGTCATGTAGACATCATGTAGACAGGATTGGTACTGTTTGACACGGTAGTTACAGTGAGACGTCATGTAGGCGTCATGTAGGCGTCAGTACAGGATTGGTACTGTATGACACGGTAGTTACAGTGAGACGTCATGTAGGCATCATGTAGGCGTCATGTAGGCGTCAGTACAGGATTGGTACTGTATGACACGGTAGTTACAGTGAGGCGTCATGTAGGCGTCATGTAGGCGTCATGTAGACGTCAGTACAGGATTGGTACTGTATGACACGGTAGTTACAGTGAGACGTCATGTAGACGTCATGTAGGCGTCATGTAGGCGTCAGTACAGGATTGGTACTGTATGACACGGTAGTTACAGTGAGACGTCATGTAGGCGTCATGTAGGCGTCAGTACAGGATTGGTACTGTATGACACGGTAGTTACAGTGAGACGTCATGTAGGCGTCATGTAGACGTCATGTAGACGTCAGTACAGGATTGGTACTGTATGACACGGTAGTTACAGTGAGACGTCATGTAGGCGTCAGTACAGGATTGGTACTGTATGACACGGTAGTTACAGTGAGACGTCATGTAGGCGTCAGTACAGGATTGGTACTGTATGACACGGTAGTTACAGTGAGACGTCATGTAGGCGTCATGTAGGCGTCAGTACAGGGTTGGTACTGTATGACATGGTAGTTACAGTGAGACGTCATGTAGACGTCATGTAGACGTCAGTACAGGATTGGTACTGTATGACACGGTAGTTACAGTGAGGCGTCATGTAGACGTCATGTAGGCGTCATGTAGACGTCAGTACAGGATTGGTACTGTATGACACGGTAGTTACAGTGAGGCGTCATGTAGGCGTCATGTAGGCGTCAGTACAGGATTGGTACTGTATGACATGGTAGTTACAGTGAGACGTCATGTAGGCGTCATGTAGGCGTCATGTAGGCGTCAGTACAGGATTGGTACTGTATGACACGGTAGTTACAGTGAGACGTCATGTAGGCGTCATGTAGGCGTCATGTAGGCGTCATGTAGGCGTCATGTAGGCGTCAGTACAGGATTGGTACTGTATGACACGGTAGTTACAGTGAGACGTCATGAAGGCGTCATGTAGGCGTCATGTAGGCGTCAGTACAGGATTGGTACTGTATGACACGGTAGTTACAGTGAGACGTCATGTAGGCGTCATGTAGGCGTCAGTACAGGATTGGTACTGTATGACATGGTAGTTACAGTGAGACGTCATGTAGACGTCATGTAGGCGTCAGTACAGGATTGGTACTGTATGACATGGTAGTTACAGTGAGACGTCATGTAGGCATCATGTAGGCGTCATGTAGGCGTCAGTACAGGATTGGTACTGTATGACATGGTAGTTACAGTGAGACGTCATGTAGGCATCATGTAGGCGTCATGTAGGCGTCATGTAGACGTCAGTACAGGATTGGTACTGTATGACACGGTAGTTACAGTGAGGCGTCAGGTAGGCGTCATGTAGGCGTCATGTAGACGTCAGTACAGGATTGGTACTGTATGACACGGTAGTTACAGTGAGGCGTCATGTAGGCGTCATGTAGGCGTCAGTACAGGATTGGTACTGTGTGACACGGTAGTTACAGTGAGACGTCATGTAGGCATCATGTAGACGTCATGTAGGCGTCAGTACAGGATTGGTACTGTATGACACGGTAGTTACAGTGAGACGTCATGAAGGCGTCATGTAGGCGTCAGTACAGGATTGGTACTGTATGACACGGTAGTTACAGTGAGACGTCATGTAGGCGTCATGTAGGCGTCATGTAGGCGTCATGTAGGCGTCATGTAGGCGTCAGTACAGGATTGGTACTGTATGACACGGTAGTTACAGTGAGACGTCATGTAGGCGTCATGTAGGCGTCATGTAGGCGTCATGTAGACAGGATTGGTACTGTATGACACGGTAGTTACAGTGAGATGTCATGTAGGCGTCAGTACAGGATTGGTACTGTATGACACGGTAGTTACAGTGAGACGTCATGTAGGCGTCAGTACAGGATTGGTACTGTATGACACGGTAGTTACAGTGAGACGTCATGTAGACGTCATGTAGGCGTCAGTACAGGATTGGTACTGTTTGACACGGTAGTTACAGTGAGACGTCATGTAGGCATCATGTAGGCGTCATGTAGACGTCAGTACAGGATTGGTACTGTATGACACGGTAGTTACAGTGAGGCGTCATGTAGACGTCATGTAGGCGTCATGTAGACGTCAGTACAGGATTGGTACTGTATGACACGGTAGTTACAGTGAGACGTCATGTAGGCGTCATGTAGGCGTCATGTAGGCGTCATGTAGACGTCATGTAGGCGTCAGTACAGGATTGGTACTGTATGACACGGTAGTTACAGTGAGGCGTCATGTAGGCGTCAGTACAGGATTGGTACTGTTTGACACGGTAGTTACAGTGAGACGTCATGTAGGCGTCATGTAGGCGTCAGTACAGGATTGGTACTGTATGACACGGTAGTTACAGTGAGACGTCATGTAGACGTCATGTAGACGTCAGTACAGGATTGGTACTGTATGACACGGTAGTTACAGTGAGACGTCATGTAGACGTCATGTAGGCGTCATGTAGGCGTCATGTAGGCGTCATGTAGGCGTCAGTACAGGATTGGTACTGTATGACACGGTAGTTACAGTGAGACGTCATGTAGACGTCATGTAGACGTCAGTACAGGATTGGTACTGTATGACACGGTAGTTACAGTGAGGCGTCATGTAGGCGTCATGTAGACGTCAGTACAGGGTTGGTACTGTATGACATGGTAGTTACAGTGAGACGTCATGTAGGCGTCATGTAGGCGTCATGTAGGCGTCAGTACAGGATTGGTACTGTATGACACGGTAGTTACAGTGAGACGTCATGTAGGCGTCATGTAGGCGTCATGTAGGCGTCATGTAGGCGTCAGTACAGGATTGGTACTGTATGACACGGTAGTTACAGTGAGACGTCATGTAGGCATCATGTAGGCGTCATGAAGGCGTCATGTAGACGTCAGTACAGGATTGGTACTGTATGACATGGTAGTTACAGTGAGACGTCATGTAGACGTCATGTAGGCGTCATGTAGGCGTCAGTACAGGATTGGTACTGTATGACACGGTAGTTACAGTGAGACGTCATGAAGGCGTCATGTAGGCGTCATGTAGGCGTCAGTACAGGATTGGTACTGTATGACACGGTAGTTACAGTGAGACGTCATGTAGGCATCATGTAGGCGTCATGTAGGCGTCAGTACAGGATTGGTACTGTATGACACGGTAGTTACAGTGAGACGTCATGTAGACGTCATGTAGGCGTCATGTAGACGTCAGTACAGGATTGGTACTGTATGACACGGTAGTTACAGTGAGGCGTCATGTAGGCGTCATGTAGGCGTCATGTAGACGTCAGTACAGGATTGGTACTGTATGACACGGTAGTTACAGTGAGGCGTCATGTAGGCGTCATGTAGGCGTCAGTACAGGATTGGTACTGTATGACACGGTAGTTACAGTGAGACGTCATGTAGGCATCATGTAGACGTCATGTAGGCGTCAGTACAGGATTGGTACTGTATGACACGGTAGTTACAGTGAGACGTCATGAAGGCGTCATGTAGGCGTCAGTACAGGATTGGTACTGTATGACACGGTAGTTACAGTGAGACGTCATGTAGGCGTCATGTAGGCGTCATGTAGGCGTCATGTAGGCGTCATGTAGGCGTCAGTACAGGATTGGTACTGTATGACACGGTAGTTACAGTGAGACGTCATGTAGGCGTCATGTAGGCGTCATGTAGGCGTCATGTAGACAGGATTGGTACTGTATGACACGGTAGTTACAGTGAGACGTCATGTAGGCGTCAGTACAGGATTGGTACTGTATGACACGGTAGTTACAGTGAGACGTCATGTAGGCGTCAGTACAGGATTGGTACTGTATGACACGGTAGTTACAGTGAGACGTCATGTAGACGTCATGTAGGCGTCAGTACAGGATTGGTACTGTTTGACACGGTAGTTACAGTGAGACGTCATGTAGGCATCATGTAGGCGTCATGTAGACGTCAGTACAGGATTGGTACTGTATGACACGGTAGTTACAGTGAGGCGTCATGTAGACGTCATGTAGGCGTCATGTAGACGTCAGTACAGGATTGGTACTGTATGACACGGTAGTTACAGTGAGACGTCATGTAGGCGTCATGTAGGCGTCATGTAGGCGTCATGTAGACGTCATGTAGGCGTCAGTACAGGATTGGTACTGTATGACACGGTAGTTACAGTGAGGCGTCATGTAGGCGTCAGTACAGGATTGGTACTGTTTGACACGGTAGTTACAGTGAGACGTCATGTAGGCGTCATGTAGGCGTCAGTACAGGATTGGTACTGTATGACACGGTAGTTACAGTGAGACGTCATGTAGACGTCATGTAGACGTCAGTACAGGATTGGTACTGTATGACACGGTAGTTACAGTGAGACGTCATGTAGACGTCATGTAGGCGTCATGTAGGCGTCATGTAGGCGTCAGTACAGGATTGGTACTGTATGACACGGTAGTTACAGTGAGACGTCATGTAGACGTCATGTAGACGTCAGTACAGGATTGGTACTGTATGACACGGTAGTTACAGTGAGGCGTCATGTAGGCGTCATGTAGACGTCAGTACAGGGTTGGTACTGTATGACATGGTAGTTACAGTGAGACGTCATGTAGGCGTCATGTAGGCGTCATGTAGGCGTCAGTACAGGATTGGTACTGTATGACACGGTAGTTACAGTGAGACGTCATGTAGGCGTCATGAAGGCGTCATGTAGACGTCAGTACAGGATTGGTACTGTATGACATGGTAGTTACAGTGAGACGTCATGTAGACGTCATGTAGGCGTCATGTAGGCGTCAGTACAGGATTGGTACTGTATGACACGGTAGTTACAGTGAGACGTCATGAAGGCGTCATGTAGGCGTCATGTAGGCGTCAGTACAGGATTGGTACTGTATGACACGGTAGTTACAGTGAGACGTCATGTAGGCATCATGTAGGCGTCATGTAGGCGTCAGTACAGGATTGGTACTGTATGACACGGTAGTTACAGTGAGACGTCATGTAGACGTCATGTAGGCGTCATGTAGACGTCAGTACAGGATTGGTACTGTATGACACGGTAGTTACAGTGAGGCGTCATGTAGGCGTCATGTAGGCGTCATGTAGACGTCAGTACAGGATTGGTACTGTATGACACGGTAGTTACAGTGAGGCGTCATGTAGGCGTCATGTAGGCGTCAGTACAGGATTGGTACTGTATGACACGGTAGTTACAGTGAGACGTCATGTAGGCATCATGTAGGCGTCATGTAGGCGTCATGTAGGCGTCAGTACAGGATTGGTACTGTATGACACGGTAGTTACAGTGAGACGTCATGTAGACGTCATGTAGACGTCAGTACAGGGTTGGTACTGTATGACACGGTAGTTACAGTGAGACGTCATGTAGACGTCATGTAGACGTCAGTACAGGATTGGTACTGTATGACACGGTAGTTACAGTGAGGCGTCATGTAGGCGTCATGTAGGCGTCATGTAGGCGTCAGTACAGGATTGGTACTGTATGACACGGTAGTTACAGTGAGACGTCATGTAGACGTCATGTAGACGTCAGTACAGGGTTGGTACTGTATGACACGGTAGTTACAGTGAGACGTCATGTAGACGTCATGTAGACGTCAGTACAGGGTTGGTACTGTATGACACGGTAGTTACAGTGAGGCGTCATGTAGGCGTCATGTAGGCGTCATGTAGGCGTCAGTACAGGATTGGTACTGTATGACACGGTAGTTACAGTGAGACGTCATGTAGGCGTCATGTAGGCGTCATGTAGGCGTCATGTAGGCGTCATGTAGGCGTCAGTACAGGATTGGTACTGTATGACACGGTAGTTACAGTGAGACGTCATGTAGGCATCATGTAGGCGTCATGAAGGCGTCATGTAGACGTCAGTACAGGATTGGTACTGTATGACACGGTAGTTACAGTGAGACGTCATGTAGGCGTCAGTACAGGATTGGTACTGTATGACACGGTAGTTACAGTGAGACGTCATGTAGACGTCATGTAGGCGTCAGTACAGGATTGGTACTGTATGACATGGTAGTTACAGTGAGACGTCATGTAGGCATCATGTAGGCGTCATGTAGGCGTCAGTACAGGATTGGTACTGTATGACATGGTAGTTACAGTGAGACGTCATGTAGGCATCATGTAGGCGTCATGTAGGCGTCATGTAGACGTCAGTACAGGATTGGTACTGTATGACACGGTAGTTACAGTGAGACGTCATGAAGGCGTCATGTAGGCGTCAGTACAGGATTGGTACTGTATGACACGGTAGTTACAGTGAGACGTCATGTAGGCGTCAGTACAGGATTGGTACTGTATGACACGGTAGTTACAGTGAGACGTCATGTAGGCGTCAGTACAGGATTGGTACTGTATGACACGGTAGTTACAGTGAGACGTCATGTAGACGTCATGTAGGCGTCAGTACAGGATTGGTACTGTTTGACACGGTAGTTACAGTGAGACGTCATGTAGGCATCATGTAGGCGTCATGTAGACGTCAGTACAGGATTGGTACTGTTTGACACGGTAGTTACAGTGAGGCGTCATGTAGGCGTCATGTAGGCGTCAGTACAGGATTGGTACTGTATGACACGGTAGTTACAGTGAGACGTCATGTAGGCGTCATGTAGGCGTCAGTACAGGATTGGTACTGTATGACATGGTAGTTACAGTGAGACGTCATGTAGGCGTCATGTAGGCGTCAGTACAGGATTGGTACTGTATGACACGGTAGTTACAGTGAGACGTCATGTAGGCGTCAGTACAGGATTGGTACTGTATGACACGGTAGTTACAGTGAGGCGTCATGTAGGCGTCAGTACAGGATTGGTACTGTTTGACACGGTAGTTACAGTGAGACGTCATGTAGGCGTCATGTAGGCGTCAGTACAGGATTGGTACTGTATGACACGGTAGTTACAGTGAGACGTCATGTAGACGTCATGTAGACGTCAGTACAGGATTGGTACTGTATGACACGGTAGTTACAGTGAGACGTCATGTAGACGTCATGTAGGCGTCATGTAGGCGTCATGTAGGCGTCAGTACAGGATTGGTACTGTATGACACGGTAGTTACAGTGAGACGTCATGTAGACGTCATGTAGACGTCAGTACAGGATTGGTACTGTATGACACGGTAGTTACAGTGAGGCGTCATGTAGGCGTCATGTAGACGTCAGTACAGGGTTGGTACTGTATGACATGGTAGTTACAGTGAGACGTCATGTAGGCGTCATGTAGGCGTCATGTAGGCGTCAGTACAGGATTGGTACTGTATGACACGGTAGTTACAGTGAGACGTCATGTAGGCGTCATGTAGGCGTCATGTAGGCGTCATGTAGGCGTCAGTACAGGATTGGTACTGTATGACACGGTAGTTACAGTGAGACGTCATGTAGGCATCATGTAGGCGTCATGAAGGCGTCATGTAGACGTCAGTACAGGATTGGTACTGTATGACATGGTAGTTACAGTGAGACGTCATGTAGACGTCATGTAGGCGCCATGTAGGCGTCAGTACAGGATTGGTACTGTATGACACGGTAGTTACAGTGAGACGTCATGAAGGCGTCATGTAGGCGTCATGTAGGCGTCAGTACAGGATTGGTACTGTATGACACGGTAGTTACAGTGAGACGTCATGTAGGCATCATGTAGGCGTCATGTAGGCGTCAGTACAGGATTGGTACTGTATGACACGGTAGTTACAGTGAGACGTCATGTAGACGTCATGTAGGCGTCATGTAGACGTCAGTACAGGATTGGTACTGTATGACACGGTAGTTACAGTGAGGCGTCATGTAGGCGTCATGTAGGCGTCATGTAGACGTCAGTACAGGATTGGTACTGTATGACACGGTAGTTACAGTGAGGCGTCATGTAGGCGTCATGTAGGCGTCAGTACAGGATTGGTACTGTATGACACGGTAGTTACAGTGAGACGTCATGTAGGCATCATGTAGGCGTCATGTAGGCGTCATGTAGGCGTCAGTACAGGATTGGTACTGTATGACACGGTAGTTACAGTGAGACGTCATGTAGACGTCATGTAGACGTCAGTACAGGGTTGGTACTGTATGACACGGTAGTTACAGTGAGACGTCATGTAGACGTCATGTAGACGTCAGTACAGGATTGGTACTGTATGACACGGTAGTTACAGTGAGGCGTCATGTAGGCGTCATGTAGGCGTCATGTAGGCGTCAGTACAGGATTGGTACTGTATGACACGGTAGTTACAGTGAGACGTCATGTAGACGTCATGTAGACGTCAGTACAGGGTTGGTACTGTATGACACGGTAGTTACAGTGAGACGTCATGTAGACGTCATGTAGACGTCAGTACAGGGTTGGTACTGTATGACACGGTAGTTACAGTGAGGCGTCATGTAGGCGTCATGTAGGCGTCATGTAGGCGTCAGTACAGGATTGGTACTGTATGACACGGTAGTTACAGTGAGACGTCATGTAGGCGTCATGTAGGCGTCATGTAGGCGTCATGTAGGCGTCAGTACAGGATTGGTACTGTATGACACGGTAGTTACAGTGAGACGTCATGTAGGCATCATGTAGGCGTCATGAAGGCGTCATGTAGACGTCAGTACAGGATTGGTACTGTATGACACGGTAGTTACAGTGAGACGTCATGTAGGCGTCAGTACAGGATTGGTACTGAATGACACGGTAGTTACAGTGAGACGTCATGTAGACGTCATGTAGGCGTCAGTACAGGATTGGTACTGTATGACATGGTAGTTACAGTGAGACGTCATGTAGGCATCATGTAGGCGTCATGTAGGCGTCAGTACAGGATTGGTACTGTATGACATGGTAGTTACAGTGAGACGTCATGTAGGCATCATGTAGGCGTCATGTAGGCGTCATGTAGACGTCAGTACAGGATTGGTACTGTATGACATGGTAGTTACAGTGAGACGTCATGTAGGCATCATGTAGGCGTCATGTAGGCGTCAGTACAGGATTGGTACTGTATGACACGGTAGTTACAGTGAGACGTCATGTAGACGTCATGTAGGCGTCATGTAGACGTCAGTACAGGATTGGTACTGTATGACACGGTAGTTACAGTGAGGCGTCATGTAGGCGTCATGTAGGCGTCATGTAGACGTCAGTACAGGATTGGTACTGTATGACACGGTAGTTACAGTGAGGCGTCATGTAGGCGTCATGTAGGCGTCAGTACAGGATTGGTACTGTATGACACGGTAGTTACAGTGAGACGTCATGTAGGCATCATGTAGGCGTCATGTAGGCGTCATGTAGGCGTCAGTACAGGATTGGTACTGTATGACACGGTAGTTACAGTGAGACGTCATGTAGACGTCATGTAGACGTCAGTACAGGGTTGGTACTGTATGACACGGTAGTTACAGTGAGACGTCATGTAGACGTCATGTAGACGTCAGTACAGGATTGGTACTGTATGACACGGTAGTTACAGTGAGGCGTCATGTAGGCGTCATGTAGGCGTCATGTAGGCGTCAGTACAGGATTGGTACTGTATGACACGGTAGTTACAGTGAGACGTCATGTAGACGTCATGTAGACGTCAGTACAGGGTTGGTACTGTATGACACGGTAGTTACAGTGAGGCGTCATGTAGGCGTCATGTAGGCGTCATGTAGGCGTCAGTACAGGATTGGTACTGTATGACACGGTAGTTACAGTGAGACGTCATGTAGGCGTCATGTAGGCGTCATGTAGGCGTCAGTACAGGATTGGTACTGTATGACACGGTAGTTACAGTGAGACGTCATGTAGGCATCATGTAGGCGTCATGAAGGCGTCATGTAGACGTCAGTACAGGATTGGTACTGTATGACACGGTAGTTACAGTGAGACGTCATGTAGGCGTCAGTACAGGATTGGTACTGTATGACATGGTAGTTACAGTGAGACGTCATGTAGGCATCATGTAGGCGTCATGTAGGCGTCAGTACAGGATTGGTACTGTATGACACGGTAGTTACAGTGAGACGTCATGAAGGCGTCATGTAGGCGTCATGTAGGCGTTAGTACAGGATTGGTACTGTATGACACGGTAGTTACAGTGAGACGTCATGTAGGCATCATGTAGGCGTCATGTAGGCGTCAGTACAGGATTGGTACTGTATGACACGGTAGTTACAGTGAGACGTCATGTAGACGTCATGTAGGCGTCATGTAGACGTCAGTACAGGATTGGTACTGTATGACACGGTAGTTACAGTGAGGCGTCATGTAGGCGTCATGTAGGCGTCATGTAGACGTCAGTACAGGATTGGTACTGTATGACACGGTAGTTACAGTGAGGCGTCATGTAGGCGTCATGTAGGCGTCAGTACAGGATTGGTACTGTATGACACGGTAGTTACAGTGAGACGTCATGTAGGCATCATGTAGGCGTCATGTAGGCGTCATGTAGGCGTCAGTACAGGATTGGTACTGTATGACACGGTAGTTACAGTGAGACGTCATGTAGACGTCATGTAGACGTCAGTACAGGGTTGGTACTGTATGACACGGTAGTTACAGTGAGACGTCATGTAGACGTCATGTAGACGTCAGTACAGGATTGGTACTGTATGACACGGTAGTTACAGTGAGGCGTCATGTAGGCGTCATGTAGGCGTCATGTAGGCGTCAGTACAGGATTGGTACTGTATGACACGGTAGTTACAGTGAGACGTCATGTAGACGTCATGTAGACGTCAGTACAGGGTTGGTACTGTATGACACGGTAGTTACAGTGAGACGTCATGTAGACGTCATGTAGACGTCAGTACAGGGTTGGTACTGTATGACACGGTAGTTACAGTGAGGCGTCATGTAGGCGTCATGTAGGCGTCATGTAGGCGTCAGTACAGGATTGGTACTGTATGACACGGTAGTTACAGTGAGACGTCATGTAGGCGTCATGTAGGCGTCATGTAGGCGTCATGTAGGCGTCATGTAGGCGTCAGTACAGGATTGGTACTGTATGACACGGTAGTTACAGTGAGACGTCATGTAGGCATCATGTAGGCGTCATGAAGGCGTCATGTAGACGTCAGTACAGGATTGGTACTGTATGACACGGTAGTTACAGTGAGACGTCATGTAGGCGTCAGTACAGGATTGGTACTGAATGACACGGTAGTTACAGTGAGACGTCATGTAGACGTCATGTAGGCGTCAGTACAGGATTGGTACTGTATGACATGGTAGTTACAGTGAGACGTCATGTAGGCATCATGTAGGCGTCATGTAGGCGTCAGTACAGGATTGGTACTGTATGACATGGTAGTTACAGTGAGACGTCATGTAGGCATCATGTAGGCGTCATGTAGGCGTCATGTAGACGTCAGTACAGGATTGGTACTGTATGACATGGTAGTTACAGTGAGACGTCATGTAGGCATCATGTAGGCGTCATGTAGGCGTCAGTACAGGATTGGTACTGTATGACACGGTAGTTACAGTGAGACGTCATGTAGACGTCATGTAGGCGTCATGTAGACGTCAGTACAGGATTGGTACTGTATGACACGGTAGTTACAGTGAGGCGTCATGTAGGTGTCATGTAGGCGTCATGTAGACGTCAGTACAGGATTGGTACTGTATGACACGGTAGTTACAGTGAGGCGTCATGTAGGCGTCATGTAGGCGTCAGTACAGGATTGGTACTGTATGACACGGTAGTTACAGTGAGACGTCATGTAGGCATCATGTAGGCGTCATGTAGGCGTCATGTAGGCGTCAGTACAGGATTGGTACTGTATGACACGGTAGTTACAGTGAGACGTCATGTAGACGTCATGTAGACGTCAGTACAGGGTTGGTACTGTATGACACGGTAGTTACAGTGAGACGTCATGTAGACGTCATGTAGACGTCAGTACAGGATTGGTACTGTATGACACGGTAGTTACAGTGAGGCGTCATGTAGGCGTCATGTAGGCGTCATGTAGGCGTCAGTACAGGATTGGTACTGTATGACACGGTAGTTACAGTGAGACGTCATGTAGACGTCATGTAGACGTCAGTACAGGGTTGGTACTGTATGACACGGTAGTTACAGTGAGGCGTCATGTAGGCGTCATGTAGGCGTCATGTAGGCGTCAGTACAGGATTGGTACTGTATGACACGGTAGTTACAGTGAGACGTCATGTAGGCGTCATGTAGGCGTCATGTAGGCGTCATGTAGGCGTCATGTAGGCGTCAGTACAGGATTGGTACTGTATGACACGGTAGTTACAGTGAGACGTCATGTAGGCATCATGTAGGCGTCATGAAGGCGTCATGTAGACGTCAGTACAGGATTGGTACTGTATGACACGGTAGTTACAGTGAGACGTCATGTAGGCGTCAGTACAGGATTGGTACTGTATGACACGGTAGTTACAGTGAGACGTCATGTAGACGTCATGTAGGCGTCAGTACAGGATTGGTACTGTATGACATGGTAGTTACAGTGAGACGTCATGTAGGCATCATGTAGGCGTCATGTAGGCGTCAGTACAGGATTGGTACTGTATGACATGGTAGTTACAGTGAGACGTCATGTAGGCATCATGTAGGCGTCATGTAGGCGTCATGTAGACGTCAGTGAAGGATTGGTACTGTATGACACGGTAGTTACAGTGAGACGTCATGAAGGCGTCATGTAGGCGTCAGTACAGGATTGGTACTGTATGACACGGTAGTTACAGTGAGACGTCATGTAGGCGTCAGTACAGGATTGGTACTGTATGACACGGTAGTTACAGTGAGACGTCATGTAGGCGTCAGTACAGGATTGGTACTGTATGACACGGTAGTTACAGTGAGACGTCATGTAGACGTCATGTAGGCGTCAGTACAGGATTGGTACTGTTTGACACGGTAGTTACAGTGAGACGTCATGTAGGCATCATGTAGGCGTCATGTAGACGTCAGTACAGGATTGGTACTGTTTGACACGGTAGTTACAGTGAGGCGTCATGTAGGCGTCATGTAGGCGTCAGTACAGGATTGGTACTGTATGACACGGTAGTTACAGTGAGACGTCATGTAGGCGTCATGTAGGCGTCAGTACAGGATTGGTACTGTATGACATGGTAGTTACAGTGAGACGTCATGTAGGCGTCATGTAGGCGTCAGTACAGGATTGGTACTGTATGACACGGTAGTTACAGTGAGACGTCATGTAGGCGTCAGTACAGGATTGGTACTGTATGACACGGTAGTTACAGTGAGGCGTCATGTAGGCGTCAGTACAGGATTGGTACTGTTTGACACGGTAGTTACAGTGAGACGTCATGTAGGCGTCATGTAGGCGTCAGTACAGGATTGGTACTGTATGACACGGTAGTTACAGTGAGACGTCATGTAGACGTCATGTAGACGTCAGTACAGGATTGGTACTGTATGACACGGTAGTTACAGTGAGACGTCATGTAGACGTCATGTAGGCGTCATGTAGGCGTCATGTAGGCGTCAGTACAGGATTGGTACTGTTTGACACGGTAGTTACAGTGAGACGTCATGTAGACGTCATGTAGACGTCAGTACAGGATTGGTACTGTATGACACGGTAGTTACAGTGAGGCGTCATGTAGGCGTCATGTAGACGTCAGTACAGGGTTGGTACTGTATGACATGGTAGTTACAGTGAGACGTCATGTAGGCGTCATGTAGGCGTCATGTAGGCGTCAGTACAGGATTGGTACTGTATGACACGGTAGTTACAGTGAGACGTCATGTAGGCGTCATGTAGGCGTCATGTAGGCGTCATGTAGGCGTCAGTACAGGATTGGTACTGTATGACACGGTAGTTACAGTGAGACGTCATGTAGGCATCATGTAGGCGTCATGAAGGCGTCATGTAGACGTCAGTACAGGATTGGTACTGTATGACATGGTAGTTACAGTGAGACGTCATGTAGACGTCATGTAGGCGTCATGTAGGCGTCAGTACAGGATTGGTACTGTATGACACGGTAGTTACAGTGAGACGTCATGAAGGCGTCATGTAGGCGTCATGTAGGCGTTAGTACAGGATTGGTACTGTATGACACGGTAGTTACAGTGAGACGTCATGTAGGCATCATGTAGGCGTCATGTAGGCGTCAGTACAGGATTGGTACTGTATGACACGGTAGTTACAGTGAGACGTCATGTAGACGTCATGTAGGCGTCATGTAGACGTCAGTACAGGATTGGTACTGTATGACACGGTAGTTACAGTGAGGCGTCATGTAGGCGTCATGTAGGCGTCATGTAGACGTCAGTACAGGATTGGTACTGTATGACACGGTAGTTACAGTGAGGCGTCATGTAGGCGTCATGTAGGCGTCAGTACAGGATTGGTACTGTATGACACGGTAGTTACAGTGAGACGTCATGTAGGCATCATGTAGGCGTCATGTAGGCGTCATGTAGGCGTCAGTACAGGATTGGTACTGTATGACACGGTAGTTACAGTGAGACGTCATGTAGACGTCATGTAGACGTCAGTACAGGGTTGGTACTGTATGACACGGTAGTTACAGTGAGACGTCATGTAGACGTCATGTAGACGTCAGTACAGGATTGGTACTGTATGACACGGTAGTTACAGTGAGGCGTCATGTAGGCGTCATGTAGGCGTCATGTAGGCGTCAGTACAGGATTGGTACTGTATGACACGGTAGTTACAGTGAGACGTCATGTAGACGTCATGTAGACGTCAGTACAGGGTTGGTACTGTATGACACGGTAGTTACAGTGAGACGTCATGTAGACGTCATGTAGACGTCAGTACAGGGTTGGTACTGTATGACACGGTAGTTACAGTGAGGCGTCATGTAGGCGTCATGTAGGCGTCATGTAGGCGTCAGTACAGGATTGGTACTGTATGACACGGTAGTTACAGTGAGACGTCATGTAGGCGTCATGTAGGCGTCATGTAGGCGTCATGTAGGCGTCATGTAGGCGTCAGTACAGGATTGGTACTGTATGACACGGTAGTTACAGTGAGACGTCATGTAGGCATCATGTAGGCGTCATGAAGGCGTCATGTAGACGTCAGTACAGGATTGGTACTGTATGACACGGTAGTTACAGTGAGACGTCATGTAGGCGTCAGTACAGGATTGGTACTGTATGACACGGTAGTTACAGTGAGACGTCATGTAGACGTCATGTAGGCGTCAGTACAGGATTGGTACTGTATGACATGGTAGTTACAGTGAGACGTCATGTAGGCATCATGTAGGCGTCATGTAGGCGTCAGTACAGGATTGGTACTGTATGACATGGTAGTTACAGTGAGACGTCATGTAGGCATCATGTAGGCGTCATGTAGGCGTCATGTAGACGTCAGTACAGGATTGGTACTGTATGACACGGTAGTTACAGTGAGACGTCATGAAGGCGTCATGTAGGCGTCAGTACAGGATTGGTACTGTATGACACGGTAGTTACAGTGAGACGTCATGTAGGCGTCAGTACAGGATTGGTACTGTATGACACGGTAGTTACAGTGAGACGTCATGTAGGCGTCAGTACAGGATTGGTACTGTATGACACGGTAGTTACAGTGAGACGTCATGTAGACGTCATGTAGGCGTCAGTACAGGATTGGTACTGTTTGACACGGTAGTTACAGTGAGACGTCATGTAGGCATCATGTAGGCGTCATGTAGACGTCAGTACAGGATTGGTACTGTTTGACACGGTAGTTACAGTGAGGCGTCATGTAGGCGTCATGTAGGCGTCAGTACAGGATTGGTACTGTATGACACGGTAGTTACAGTGAGACGTCATGTAGGCGTCATGTAGGCGTCAGTACAGGATTGGTACTGTATGACATGGTAGTTACAGTGAGACGTCATGTAGGCGTCATGTAGGCGTCAGTACAGGATTGGTACTGTATGACACGGTAGTTACAGTGAGACGTCATGTAGGCGTCAGTACAGGATTGGTACTGTATGACACGGTAGTCACAGTGAGACGTCATGTAGGCGTCATGTAGACGTCATGTAGACGTCAGTACAGGATTGGTACTGTATGACACGGTAGTTACAGTGAGGCGTCATGTAGACGTCATGTAGACGTCAGTACAGGATTGGTACTGTATGACACGGTAGTTACAGTGAGACGTCATGTAGGCGTCATGTAGGCGTCAGTACAGGATTGGTACTGTATGACACGGTAGTTACAGTGAGACGTCATGTAGGCGTCATGTAGACGTCAGTACAGGATTGGTACTGTATGACACGGTAGTTACAGTGAGACGTCATGTAGGCGTCATGTAGGCGTCATGTAGGCGTCAGTACAGGATTGGTACTGTATGACACGGTAGTTACAGTGAGACGTCATGTAGGCGTCATGTAGGCGTCAGTACAGGATTGGTACTGTATGACACGGTAGTTACAGTGAGACGTCATGAAGGCGTCATGTAGGCGTCATGTAGGCGTCAGTACAGGATTGGTACTGTATGACACGGTAGTTACAGTGAGACGTCATGTAGGCATCATGTAGGCGTCATGTAGGCGTCAGTACAGGATTGGTACTGTATGACACGGTAGTTACAGTGAGACGTCATGTAGACGTCATGTAGGCGTCATGTAGACGTCAGTACAGGATTGGTACTGTATGACACGGTAGTTACAGTGAGGCGTCATGTAGGCGTCATGTAGGCGTCATGTAGACGTCAGTACAGGATTGGTACTGTATGACACGGTAGTTACAGTGAGGCGTCATGTAGGCGTCATGTAGGCGTCAGTACAGGATTGGTACTGTATGACACGGTAGTTACAGTGAGACGTCATGTAGGCATCATGTAGGCGTCATGTAGGCGTCAGTACAGGATTGGTACTGTATGACACGGTAGTTACAGTGAGACGTCATGTAGACGTCATGTAGACGTCAGTACAGGGTTGGTACTGTATGACACGGTAGTTACAGTGAGACGTCATGTAGACGTCATGTAGACGTCAGTACAGGATTGGTACTGTATGACACGGTAGTTACAGTGAGGCGTCATGTAGGCGTCATGTAGGCGTCATGTAGGCGTCAGTACAGGATTGGTACTGTATGACACGGTAGTTACAGTGAGACGTCATGTAGACGTCATGTAGACGTCAGTACAGGGTTGGTACTGTATGACACGGTAGTTACAGTGAGACGTCATGTAGACGTCATGTAGACGTCAGTACAGGGTTGGTACTGTATGACACGGTAGTTACAGTGAGGCGTCATGTAGGCGTCATGTAGGCGTCATGTAGGCGTCAGTACAGGATTGGTACTGTATGACACGGTAGTTACAGTGAGACGTCATGTAGGCGTCATGTAGGCGTCATGTAGGCGTCATGTAGGCGTCATGTAGGCGTCAGTACAGGATTGGTACTGTATGACACGGTAGTTACAGTGAGACGTCATGTAGGCATCATGTAGGCGTCATGAAGGCGTCATGTAGACGTCAGTACAGGATTGGTACTGTATGACACGGTAGTTACAGTGAGACGTCATGTAGGCGTCAGTACAGGATTGGTACTGTATGACACGGTAGTTACAGTGAGACGTCATGTAGACGTCATGTAGGCGTCAGTACAGGATTGGTACTGTATGACATGGTAGTTACAGTGAGACGTCATGTAGGCATCATGTAGGCGTCATGTAGGCGTCAGTACAGGATTGGTACTGTATGACATGGTAGTTACAGTGAGACGTCATGTAGGCATCATGTAGGCGTCATGTAGGCGTCATGTAGACGTCAGTACAGGATTGGTACTGTATGACACGGTAGTTACAGTGAGACGTCATGAAGGCGTCATGTAGGCGTCAGTACAGGATTGGTACTGTATGACACGGTAGTTACAGTGAGACGTCATGTAGGCGTCAGTACAGGATTGGTACTGTATGACACGGTAGTTACAGTGAGACGTCATGTAGGCGTCAGTACAGGATTGGTACTGTATGACACGGTAGTTACAGTGAGACGTCATGTAGACGTCATGTAGGCGTCAGTACAGGATTGGTACTGTTTGACACGGTAGTTACAGTGAGACGTCATGTAGGCATCATGTAGGCGTCATGTAGACGTCAGTACAGGATTGGTACTGTTTGACACGGTAGTTACAGTGAGGCGTCATGTAGGCGTCATGTAGGCGTCAGTACAGGATTGGTACTGTATGACACGGTAGTTACAGTGAGACGTCATGTAGGCGTCATGTAGGCGTCAGTACAGGATTGGTACTGTATGACATGGTAGTTACAGTGAGACGTCATGTAGGCGTCATGTAGGCGTCAGTACAGGATTGGTACTGTATGACACGGTAGTTACAGTGAGACGTCATGTAGGCGTCAGTACAGGATTGGTACTGTATGACACGGTAGTTACAGTGAGGCGTCATGTAGGCGTCAGTACAGGATTGGTACTGTTTGACACGGTAGTTACAGTGAGACGTCATGTAGGCGTCATGTAGGCGTCAGTACAGGATTGGTACTGTATGACACGGTAGTTACAGTGAGACGTCATGTAGACGTCATGTAGACGTCAGTACAGGATTGGTACTGTATGACACGGTAGTTACAGTGAGACGTCATGTAGACGTCATGTAGGCGTCATGTAGGCGTCATGTAGGCGTCAGTACAGGATTGGTACTGTATGACACGGTAGTTACAGTGAGACGTCATGTAGACGTCATGTAGACGTCAGTACAGGATTGGTACTGTATGACACGGTAGTTACAGTGAGGCGTCATGTAGGCGTCATGTAGGTGTCAGTACAGGATTGGTACTGTATGACACGGTAGTTACAGTGAGACGTCATGTAGGCGTCATGTAGGCGTCATGTAGGCGTCATGTAGGCGTCAGTACAGGATTGGTACTGTATGACACGGTAGTTACAGTGAGACGTCATGTAGGCATCATGTAGGCGTCATGAAGGCGTCATGTAGACGTCAGTACAGGATTGGTACTGTATGACATGGTAGTTACAGTGAGACGTCATGTAGACGTCATGTAGGCGTCATGTAGGCGTCAGTACAGGATTGGTACTGTATGACACGGTAGTTACAGTGAGACGTCATGAAGGCGTCATGTAGGCGTCATGTAGGCGTCAGTACAGGATTGGTACTGTATGACACGGTAGTTACAGTGAGACGTCATGTAGGCATCATGTAGGCGTCATGTAGGCGTCAGTACAGGATTGGTACTGTATGACACGGTAGTTACAGTGAGACGTCATGTAGACGTCATGTAGGCGTCATGTAGACGTCAGTACAGGATTGGTACTGTATGACACGGTAGTTACAGTGAGGCGTCATGTAGGCGTCATGTAGGCGTCATGTAGACGTCAGTACAGGATTGGTACTGTATGACACGGTAGTTACAGTGAGGCGTCATGTAGGCGTCATGTAGGCGTCAGTACAGGATTGGTACTGTATGACACGGTAGTTACAGTGAGACGTCATGTAGGCATCATGTAGGCGTCATGTAGGCGTCATGTAGGCGTCAGTACAGGATTGGTACTGTATGACACGGTAGTTACAGTGAGACGTCATGTAGACGTCATGTAGACGTCAGTACAGGGTTGGTACTGTATGACACGGTAGTTACAGTGAGACGTCATGTAGACGTCATGTAGACGTCAGTACAGGATTGGTACTGTATGACACGGTAGTTACAGTGAGGCGTCATGTAGGCGTCATGTAGGCGTCATGTAGGCGTCAGTACAGGATTGGTACTGTATGACACGGTAGTTACAGTGAGACGTCATGTAGACGTCATGTAGACGTCAGTACAGGGTTGGTACTGTATGACACGGTAGTTACAGTGAGACGTCATGTAGACGTCATGTAGACGTCAGTACAGGGTTGGTACTGTATGACACGGTAGTTACAGTGAGGCGTCATGTAGGCGTCATGTAGGCGTCATGTAGGCGTCAGTACAGGATTGGTACTGTATGACACGGTAGTTACAGTGAGACGTCATGTAGGCGTCATGTAGGCGTCATGTAGGCGTCAGTACAGGATTGGTACTGTATGACACGGTAGTTACAGTGAGACGTCATGTAGGCATCATGTAGGCGTCATGAAGGCGTCATGTAGACGTCAGTACAGGATTGGTACTGTATGACACGGTAGTTACAGTGAGACGTCATGTAGGCGTCAGTACAGGATTGGTACTGAATGACACGGTAGTTACAGTGAGACGTCATGTAGACGTCATGTAGGCGTCAGTACAGGATTGGTACTGTATGACATGGTAGTTACAGTGAGACGTCATGTAGGCATCATGTAGGCGTCATGTAGGCGTCAGTACAGGATTGGTACTGTATGACATGGTAGTTACAGTGAGACGTCATGTAGGCATCATGTAGGCGTCATGTAGGCGTCATGTAGACGTCAGTACAGGATTGGTACTGTATGACATGGTAGTTACAGTGAGACGTCATGTAGGCATCATGTAGGCGTCATGTAGGCGTCAGTACAGGATTGGTACTGTATGACACGGTAGTTACAGTGAGACGTCATGTAGACGTCATGTAGGCGTCATGTAGACGTCAGTACAGGATTGGTACTGTATGACACGGTAGTTACAGTGAGGCGTCATGTAGGCGTCATGTAGGCGTCATGTAGACGTCAGTACAGGATTGGTACTGTATGACACGGTAGTTACAGTGAGGCGTCATGTAGGCGTCATGTAGGCGTCAGTACAGGATTGGTACTGTATGACACGGTAGTTACAGTGAGACGTCATGTAGGCATCATGTAGGCGTCATGTAGGCGTCATGTAGGCGTCAGTACAGGATTGGTACTGTATGACACGGTAGTTACAGTGAGACGTCATGTAGACGTCATGTAGACGTCAGTACAGGGTTGGTACTGTATGACACGGTAGTTACAGTGAGACGTCATGTAGACGTCATGTAGACGTCAGTACAGGATTGGTACTGTATGACACGGTAGTTACAGTGAGGCGTCATGTAGGCGACATGTAGGCGTCATGTAGGCGTCAGTACAGGATTGGTACTGTATGACACGGTAGTTACAGTGAGACGTCATGTAGGCGTCATGTAGGCGTCATGTAGGCGTCAGTACAGGATTGGTACTGTATGACACGGTAGTTACAGTGAGACGTCATGTAGGCGTCATGTAGGCGTCATGTAGGCGTCAGTACAGGGTTGGTACTGTATGACACGGTAGTTACAGTGAGACGTCATGTAGACGTCATGTAGACGTCAGTACAGGGTTGGTACTGTATGACACGGTAGTTACAGTGAGGCGTCATGTAGGCGTCATGTAGGCGTCATGTAGGCGTCAGTACAGGATTGGTACTGTATGACACGGTAGTTACAGTGAGACGTCATGTAGGCGTCATGTAGGCGTCATGTAGGCGTCAGTACAGGATTGGTACTGTATGACACGGTAGTTACAGTGAGACGTCATGTAGGCATCATGTAGGCGTCATGAAGGCGTCATGTAGACGTCAGTACAGGATTGGTACTGTATGACACGGTAGTTACAGTGAGACGTCATGTAGGCGTCAGTACAGGATTGGTACTGAATGACACGGTAGTTACAGTGAGACGTCATGTAGACGTCATGTAGGCGTCAGTACAGGATTGGTACTGTATGACATGGTAGTTACAGTGAGACGTCATGTAGGCATCATGTAGGCGTCATGTAGGCGTCAGTACAGGATTGGTACTGTATGACATGGTAGTTACAGTGAGACGTCATGTAGGCATCATGTAGGCGTCATGTAGGCGTCATGTAGACGTCAGTACAGGATTGGTACTGTATGACATGGTAGTTACAGTGAGACGTCATGTAGGCATCATGTAGGCGTCATGTAGGCGTCAGTACAGGATTGGTACTGTATGACACGGTAGTTACAGTGAGACGTCATGTAGACGTCATGTAGGCGTCATGTAGACGTCAGTACAGGATTGGTACTGTATGACACGGTAGTTACAGTGAGGCGTCATGTAGGCGTCATGTAGGCGTCATGTAGACGTCAGTACAGGATTGGTACTGTATGACACGGTAGTTACAGTGAGGCGTCATGTAGGCGTCATGTAGGCGTCAGTACAGGATTGGTACTGTATGACACGGTAGTTACAGTGAGACGTCATGTAGGCATCATGTAGGCGTCATGTAGGCGTCATGTAGGCGTCAGTACAGGATTGGTACTGTATGACACGGTAGTTACAGTGAGACGTCATGTAGACGTCATGTAGACGTCAGTACAGGGTTGGTACTGTATGACACGGTAGTTACAGTGAGACGTCATGTAGACGTCATGTAGACGTCAGTACAGGATTGGTACTGTATGACACGGTAGTTACAGTGAGGCGTCATGTAGGCGACATGTAGGCGTCATGTAGGCGTCAGTACAGGATTGGTACTGTATGACACGGTAGTTACAGTGAGACGTCATGTAGGCGTCATGTAGGCGTCATGTAGGCGTCAGTACAGGATTGGTACTGTATGACACGGTAGTTACAGTGAGACGTCATGTAGGCGTCATGTAGGCGTCATGTAGGCGTCATGTAGGCGTCATGTAGGCGTCAGTACAGGATTGGTACTGTATGACACGGTAGTTACAGTGAGACGTCATGTAGGCATCATGTAGGCGTCATGAAGGCGTCATGTAGACGTCAGTACAGGATTGGTACTGTATGACACGGTAGTTACAGTGAGACGTCATGTAGGCGTCAGTACAGGATTGGTACTGTATGACACGGTAGTTACAGTGAGACGTCATGTAGACGTCATGTAGGCGTCAGTACAGGATTGGTACTGTATGACATGGTAGTTACAGTGAGACGTCATGTAGGCATCATGTAGGCGTCATGTAGGCGTCAGTACAGGATTGGTACTGTATGACATGGTAGTTACAGTGAGACGTCATGTAGGCATCATGTAGGCGTCATGTAGGCGTCATGTAGACGTCAGTACAGGATTGGTACTGTATGACACGGTAGTTACAGTGAGACGTCATGAAGGCGTCATGTAGGCGTCAGTACAGGATTGGTACTGTATGACACGGTAGTTACAGTGAGACGTCATGTAGGCGTCAGTACAGGATTGGTACTGTATGACACGGTAGTTACAGTGAGACGTCATGTAGGCGTCAGTACAGGATTGGTACTGTATGACACGGTAGTTACAGTGAGACGTCATGTAGACGTCATGTAGGCGTCAGTACAGGATTGGTACTGTTTGACACGGTAGTTACAGTGAGACGTCATGTAGGCATCATGTAGGCGTCATGTAGACGTCAGTACAGGATTGGTACTGTTTGACACGGTAGTTACAGTGAGGCGTCATGTAGGCGTCATGTAGGCGTCAGTACAGGATTGGTACTGTATGACACGGTAGTTACAGTGAGACGTCATGTAGGCGTCATGTAGGCGTCAGTACAGGATTGGTACTGTATGACATGGTAGTTACAGTAAGACGTCATGTAGGCGTCATGTAGGCGTCAGTACAGGATTGGTACTGTATGACACGGTAGTTACAGTGAGACGTCATGTAGGCGTCAGTACAGGATTGGTACTGTATGACACGGTAGTTACAGTGAGGCGTCATGTAGGCGTCAGTACAGGATTGGTACTGTTTGACACGGTAGTTACAGTGAGACGTCATGTAGGCGTCATGTAGGCGTCAGTACAGGATTGGTACTGTATGACACGGTAGTTACAGTGAGACGTCATGTAGACGTCATGTAGACGTCAGTACAGGATTGGTACTGTATGACACGGTAGTTACAGTGAGACGTCATGTAGACGTCATGTAGGCGTCATGTAGGCGTCATGTAGGCGTCAGTACAGGATTGGTACTGTATGACACGGTAGTTACAGTGAGACGTCATGTAGACGTCATGTAGACGTCAGTACAGGATTGGTACTGTATGACACGGTAGTTACAGTGAGGCGTCATGTAGGCGTCATGTAGACGTCAGTACAGGGTTGGTACTGTATGACATGGTAGTTACAGTGAGACGTCATGTAGGCGTCATGTAGGCGTCATGTAGGCGTCAGTACAGGATTGGTACTGTATGACACGGTAGTTACAGTGAGACGTCATGTAGGCGTCATGTAGGCGTCATGTAGGCGTCATGTAGGCGTCAGTACAGGATTGGTACTGTATGACACGGTAGTTACAGTGAGACGTCATGTAGGCATCATGTAGGCGTCATGAAGGCGTCATGTAGACGTCAGTACAGGATTGGTACTGTATGACATGGTAGTTACAGTGAGACGTCATGTAGACGTCATGTAGGCGTCATGTAGGCGTCAGTACAGGATTGGTACTGTATGACACGGTAGTTACAGTGAGACGTCATGAAGGCGTCATGTAGGCGTCATGTAGGCGTTAGTACAGGATTGGTACTGTATGACACGGTAGTTACAGTGAGACGTCATGTAGGCATCATGTAGGCGTCATGTAGGCGTCAGTACAGGATTGGTACTGTATGACACGGTAGTTACAGTGAGACGTCATGTAGACGTCATGTAGGCGTCATGTAGACGTCAGTACAGGATTGGTACTGTATGACACGGTAGTTACAGTGAGGCGTCATGTAGGCGTCATGTAGGCGTCATGTAGACGTCAGTACAGGATTGGTACTGTATGACACGGTAGTTACAGTGAGGCGTCATGTAGGCGTCATGTAGGCGTCAGTACAGGATTGGTACTGTATGACACGGTAGTTACAGTGAGACGTCATGTAGGCATCATGTAGGCGTCATGTAGGCGTCATGTAGGCGTCAGTACAGGATTGGTACTGTATGACACGGTAGTTACAGTGAGACGTCATGTAGACGTCATGTAGACGTCAGTACAGGGTTGGTACTGTATGACACGGTAGTTACAGTGAGACGTCATGTAGACGTCATGTAGACGTCAGTACAGGATTGGTACTGTATGACACGGTAGTTACAGTGAGGCGTCATGTAGGCGTCATGTAGGCGTCATGTAGGCGTCAGTACAGGATTGGTACTGTATGACACGGTAGTTACAGTGAGACGTCATGTAGACGTCATGTAGACGTCAGTACAGGGTTGGTACTGTATGACACGGTAGTTACAGTGAGACGTCATGTAGACGTCATGTAGACGTCAGTACAGGGTTGGTACTGTATGACACGGTAGTTACAGTGAGGCGTCATGTAGGCGTCATGTAGGCGTCATGTAGGCGTCAGTACAGGATTGGTACTGTATGACACGGTAGTTACAGTGAGACGTCATGTAGGCGTCATGTAGGCGTCATGTAGGCGTCATGTAGGCGTCATGTAGGCGTCAGTACAGGATTGGTACTGTATGACACGGTAGTTACAGTGAGACGTCATGTAGGCATCATGTAGGCGTCATGAAGGCGTCATGTAGACGTCAGTACAGGATTGGTACTGTATGACACGGTAGTTACAGTGAGACGTCATGTAGGCGTCAGTACAGGATTGGTACTGTATGACACGGTAGTTACAGTGAGACGTCATGTAGACGTCATGTAGGCGTCAGTACAGGATTGGTACTGTATGACATGGTAGTTACAGTGAGACGTCATGTAGGCATCATGTAGGCGTCATGTAGGCGTCAGTACAGGATTGGTACTGTATGACATGGTAGTTACAGTGAGACGTCATGTAGGCATCATGTAGGCGTCATGTAGGCGTCATGTAGACGTCAGTACAGGATTGGTACTGTATGACACGGTAGTTACAGTGAGACGTCATGAAGGCGTCATGTAGGCGTCAGTACAGGATTGGTACTGTATGACACGGTAGTTACAGTGAGACGTCATGTAGGCGTCAGTACAGGATTGGTACTGTATGACACGGTAGTTACAGTGAGACGTCATGTAGGCGTCAGTACAGGATTGGTACTGTATGACACGGTAGTTACAGTGAGACGTCATGTAGACGTCATGTAGGCGTCAGTACAGGATTGGTACTGTTTGACACGGTAGTTACAGTGAGACGTCATGTAGGCATCATGTAGGCGTCATGTAGACGTCAGTACAGGATTGGTACTGTTTGACACGGTAGTTACAGTGAGGCGTCATGTAGGCGTCATGTAGGCGTCAGTACAGGATTGGTACTGTATGACACGGTAGTTACAGTGAGACGTCATGTAGGCGTCATGTAGGCGTCAGTACAGGATTGGTACTGTATGACATGGTAGTTACAGTGAGACGTCATGTAGGCGTCATGTAGGCGTCAGTACAGGATTGGTACTGTATGACACGGTAGTTACAGTGAGACGTCATGTAGGCGTCAGTACAGGATTGGTACTGTATGACACGGTAGTTACAGTGAGACGTCATGTAGGCGTCATGTAGACGTCATGTAGACGTCAGTACAGGATTGGTACTGTATGACACGGTAGTTACAGTGAGGCGTCATGTAGGCGTCATGTAGACGTCATGTAGGCGTCATGTAGACGTCAGTACAGGATTGGTACTGTATGACACGGTAGTTACAGTGAGACGTCATGTAGGCGTCATGTAGGCGTCATGTAGGCGTCAGTACAGGATTGGTACTGTATGACACGGTAGTTACAGTGAGACGTCATGTAGGCGTCATGTAGACGTCAGTACAGGATTGGTACTGTATGACACGGTAGTTACAGTGAGACGTCATGTAGACGTCATGTAGGCGTCATGTAGACGTCAGTACAGGATTGGTACTGTATGACACGGTAGTTACAGTGAGACGTCATGTAGGCGTCATGTAGGCGTCATGTAGACGTCAGTACAGGATTGGTACTGTATGACACGGTAGTTACAGTGAGGCGTCATGTAGGCGTCAGTACAGGATTGGTACTGTATGACACGGTAGTTACAGTGAGACGTCATGTAGACGTCATGTAGGCGTCATGTAGGCGTCATGTAGACGTCATGTAGACGTCATGTAGGCGTCAGTACAGGATTGGTACTGTATGACACGGTAGTTACAGTGAGGCGTCATGTAGGCGTCATGTAGGCGTCAGTACAGGATTGGTACTGTATGACACGGTAGTTACAGTGAGACGTCATGTAGGCGTCAGTACAGGATTGGTACTGTATGACACGGTAGTTACAGTGAGACGTCATGTAGGCGTCATGTAGGCGTCAGTACAGGATTGGTACTGTATGACATGGTAGTTACAGTGAGACGTCATGTAGGCGTCATGTAGGCGTCAGTACAGGATTGGTACTGTATGACATGGTAGTTACAGTGAGACGTCATGTAGGCGTCAGTACAGGATTGGTACTGTATGACACGGTAGTTACAGTGAGACGTCATGTAGGCGTCATGTAGGCGTCAGTACAGGATTGGTACTGTATGACACGGTAGTTACTGGACCATTACAGTAGTGAGTCACTTTGTAACCTGGACCATTACAGTAGTGAATCACTGAGTCACTTTGTAACCTGGACCATTACAGTAGTGAATCACTGAGTCACTGTGTAACCTGGACCATTACAGTAGTGAATCACTGAGTCACTTTGTAACCTGGACCATTACAGTAGTGAGTTCTTGTGCAGCTTGTTGTTTGCTCTTTGCATGCACATATATCACTGTATCATCTGCATACATTTGAACTTCAGACCCAGTACAGACAGAAGGCAGATCATTAATGTACAGGCTGAACAGGAGGGGCCCCAGTATTGACCTTTGGGGCACGCCCACATCATAGCTAAGAGTGGACGACAGCTCATTGCTCACTCTGACACACTGAGTTCTGCCTTCAAGGTATGATTTCATCCATCTCAAGGCATCGGGGGGAAAAGTTGAACTTGGACAATTTTGTGATGAGAATCGCATTGGTTAACAGTATCAAAAGCATTCCTTAGGTCCAGAAACACAGCCCCAACAACGCCCCCTTTGTCCATCTTGGACTTCACATTTTCCAGAAGAAAGCAGTTGGCCGTTTCTGTGGAGTGTTTCGCTCTGAAGCCAAACTGCATGGAGTGTAATGTGAAGGGGCTGTTGTTGAGGTGGGCAATCAGTTGTTCTGCTACACACTTTTCAACAACCTTTGACACCACAGGTAGTATCCTAATGGGCCTGTAGTTACCCACGTCAGCAGGGTCGCCAGATTTAAAGATGGCCGTTATTATGGCCATTTTCCATACCCTTGGAAACACCCCGAGACCAATAGATGTGTTGGTGACCTTAGTAATGGGGCCAATGAGTGACTCTTTGTAGTTTTTAAGAAAGGTAAAGTCCAGCAAACACATCTTTGGCTTTAAAGTTCTTTAGTGAGCTAATCACCTTGTTCACCTTTGACTCAGAAACCTCCCTTATGATGAAGACAGGTTGAGCGTCATTCACTAGCACTGAGCCCAAGAAACAAGTGGAGGGGTTCTGTGTCAGTACCCTGACAGAGTCAATAAAGTAGGAATCGAAGGCTATTGCTATTTCGACTGCATCCAGTGTTAGATTAGAAATCATGGTGAATGACAGTCTTTTTGCAGTGTTACTATGGTCTTTCCCTGTTAACTTTTTTAGATTCTCCCAGATCAGTTTAGAATTTCCCTTTGCTTCACCAATTATGTTAATAAAGAAGTTTGCCTTGGCCTGTCTAATTTCTTTCATCACCGTATTTCTCAACATGGTAAACCTACGTCTGTCATGCTCTAATTTAGATTTTAGGGCTATTTTTAGAGCATAATCTCGTTCTTTCATCAATTTCCAGATTTCTCCATTTACCCAAGGAAGAGTGCTCTTTTGGCCAGGTTTGGATTTGATTTTCTTTAGGAAACCATTTATTGTAGTCTGGATTGTGGATAGAAAAACCTGACTATCAGCTTCCATGTCTGTATAGGACAAGAGATCATTCCAGTTAATTCCCTTAATTGCGTTTTCAAAATATAGTTTAATTCACTCTTAGTATTCTTAGTTGATCCGGCTTTTTAACAGTAGAGAGGTTAAACCTGCTCTCAGACAGCATTCTGGCTATAAGTGTCAGATTATGATCAGATAGCCCAGTAACCATATTGAATGATTTAGTCACTCTCTCTGGTTTATTACTGAACACCAGACCAATCTGTGTTTTAGAGCAACAAGTCACCCTGGTTGGCCCTTTAACTAGCTGTGTAAGGTCAAAGGTATTAGTGATCCGTTTGAGGGTTTTCCTACAAGACTTGTCTTCATAATTAATGTTAAAATCTCCCATTAAGATGACATCTTTCCCAAACTCACATTCCCTAAGCAAGTTATTAAACTGATCAAAAAACACACTTTTGGTGGAAGGTGGCCTATACATTCCAATAAGGGTAAAAGCCATTTGGGGAGACAGTGTAACGTTCAGGCCAATACATTCTAGTTCATTATCACATGACCACTCAATTAGTTTACATCGGATATGTTCTTTAATGTAAATCATCAGACCCCCTCCTCTTCCTCCAATCCTGTCTCTCCAGAAAACCTGGTAGACAGGCACAATCAAAGCAGCTGTTGTGTCTTTGGCTCTGCCGGATTAAGTGATATGACATGCTATTCTATAAAATAATTTCTCCGTAATTAATATTACCTGAATAAGCTAATCATGTAAATGTAATTTACTAGAGAGTCGGGGCACCACAAAATAATATTTATAGAGCTGTTATCTTCCGAATAAACTCTTAAAGATCTCGTAATATTTTACATCAATAGCAGTCAATATTAATCATCACCTTAATTCAGTCTCATGTGAAAGTTGTACATTCTTGGTTATCTGCACAAACCCTGGCTAACAAGTTGTATCAGCAATACAAAATTGGGTTTAATTATTTATTTACTAAATACTTAACTAATCACACAGAATTACACATACACATAATTAATCATAACTTGATTACAAATTACATAATAAAGGAAAGCGTCCCTAGCGGGCGGAACAGATATGACAGCTGGTTACACAAAAGAAAGGGGCTGGGTTTGAGTGAAGGAGCGGGAAGACTGAGGAACAAAGGGAGAAGCTGTGCTATCGTAAATACAGTATTTTATGCATTCTAAATTACCACCCATTTCGAAAAGGAAAATGCAATAAATATTTACTCTTAGCTGCGCTTCATTAGGTTGGTGGTAGATGGAAGGCTGTGTTGCCAAACCGAGTACTTTGTATAATGTCTCTGGTGGTCAATTGGATACGTTGTAGTAACGTCGTTGTGTGATAGACGGGATACTCTGTCTGTTCCTTCCTAACCTTCGTTTGCAGCTGCTGTTGCTAACTCAACGGCTAGGAGGTATCACTTCTGTAGTGAATAAGAGTTCAAAGTTCATACCATTCGCAACCAAAGCTCAAGCTGATGTTGGCTTCATTCTGTTAGTTATTGTCTGAACCATTCTGACATCAGACCGTCGTCCTCACATCCTCGGAACAGGAGGTTATATTGTCGTCAAGGCTTTATATAGGGAGGGAGAGGAGGGTGTGTTTAAAAAGTGTTATAGCCCATGTCCCTTCACAGGGGCGGGCCACTGATTGAGCAGAGCCCTACCTTATGAAAACCCAAATCTCACATTTTAGAAGCTAAAATCACATTTCATCCCATCACGAATAATTTCATATTCAAACATTTAAATTGAACAATTCCATGTGAATCCGATAACTCTGATGTGTAGACTTTCCACTGTGTAGACTTTCCACTGTAGAGTTTGTCATCTTATCATTGATGAGAATGTCTCAGATGACAACCGAACTGACATCATACTCATTAAGTACCACTGCATATGTTCAATTGGTCAGATTACCAGAATATAGTTCATTTCCCCCCACCTTCTGATGTTCCCAGAATCTCTATGTTAACCAAGGGGTTTGCAAATAAAACATCAGTAGGGTAGAGAGGAAAAAGGGGGGAAGAGGTATTTTTGATTCTCATAAACCTACCCCCAGGCCAATGTCATGACACAGCATATGGAGAGTTTATGGAGCTGTGTCTCTGAGAGGCAGAGGAAGTCAAGGTTGGAGTCAGTGAGAAGATGTTGAATTTGATCACTTTTTGGAATGACACTACGAATGTTCAAGTGCCCCCCTAGTAGTCCCTTGGGCTTAGCTCTTGGGTCCCAGATGACTCCAGAGTGATTGACACATTGAAAAAAGTTCCATTTGTGTTTGACGGCTGGGTTTAGGCCGTTTTGTTTAGTTTTGATTAGGGGCAGTTCGGTAACGCAATTAACAATCCCTCCCGCCTGCACTGGATGCGGGGAACTAATTAAAACAGCTTGCGTACCAGAAGCAGAGACAGGGATCACACATAAAGACTTGGGTATGTTTGAAGAGTCAATATCTCTCCTCGAGCCGGGTGAGTTCAGAGAAACCATGGGACCATAGCACTCACCCACTTCCACAGCGGCGACGATCAGTGGACGAGGCCATTCACTGCTTTCCACTCCGGTGAGTATCGCTGGCTCAGTGATGTTAGGCCCAGGGTTGAGTTGCACATCCCCGGAGAGCAGGAGGGTAGTGAACAGGTAGTTAACAGTTTCCGATACGTTGGACTTGTGTTTGTTACGCCTAAACGGTTCAGTGGAATAGGGAGCGAGGTAGACTTGGCCATTATTCAGAACATTATGGTATGCTGTGTACTGTCCACTCCCGTGGAACGGTGAACCAATGTGTTTGGTGTTGGTATTCTCCGGCAGTAGATTTGGGTCATCCCAGCAAGGACGCACTGAGATTATCAGTAGAGCAGCTACATAACTGACAATCATGGCAAAGTACTGGAGATAAAACACATAATTGTGCTTAGAGTGTAGGGGGCAGTATTTTGATGTTTGGATGAAAAACGTACCCAAATGAAACTTTCTCAGGCCCAGAATCTAGAATATGCATATAATTGTCAGATTAGGATAGAAAACACTCTAAAGTTTCCAAAACTGTAAAAATATTGTCTGAGTATAACAGAACTGATATTGCAGGCAAAAACCTGAGGAAAATCCAACCCGGAAGTGCTGTTTTTCCTGAAAGCTCTCATGCTCTCTGCATGCCTTTCCTCCATTTAAAGGGATATCAACCAGATTCCTTTTCCTATGGCTTCCACATGGTGTGGACAGTCTTTAGACATAGTTTCAGGCTTTTATTTTGAAAAATGAGCGAGAAAGATCACATCTCGTCATTGGATGGCTGGGTGCCAGCAGCGTTTTGCATGCACCAACAGAGTGGAGCAGACATTTTCTCTCTCTCTCCTATTGAAGAAGCTACAGCCCGGTTGAAATATTATCGATTATATATTGTAAAATCAACCTGAGGATTGATTATAAAAATGTTTCTACGAACTTTACGGGTACTAATTGGAATTTGTCTGCCCCATCGTGACCGCTCGAGCATGTGGATATATGAACATAACGCGCCAACCAAATGGAGGTATTTTGGATATAAAAATAATCTTTATGGAACAAAAGGAACATTTGTGTAACTGGGAGTCTCGTGTGTGCAAACATCTGAAGATCATGAAATTCATTTTCAGTAATTCAGTAATTCATTTTATTGCTTTTCTGACTTTCGTGATCAATCAACTTTGCTGCTAGCTGTTTGTAATGTTTTGTCTGCTGAGAGAGATGTCTTTACATAAACGATTGGTATTCTTTTGCCGAAAAGCTTTTTTGAAATCTGGCACGCCAGGTGGATTAACAACAAGCTAAGCTGTGTTTTGCTATATTGCACTTGTGATTTTATTAAATATTTTTAGTAATTTAATTTGAAATTGGCGCTCTGCAATTCAGCGGACGTTGACGAAAATTATCCCGCTAACGGGATGGGTGCATCAAGAAGTTAACTCTTTGCATGAGTTGCTTAGCTGGGGTCGGCGTACCCCTGATGTTTTACATAAAATAACAGCATTTGAATGAGAAGCGGCACCTGCCGCACCACCCTGTCTTCCGTCCGCCATTATCTTGCGAATACTCTTCTGTATGCTAGTGGGGTGAACAGGCAGTGGCTCGGGTGGTTGATATCCTTGATCTTTTTGTCATTCCTGTGACATCGGGTGGTGTAGGTGTCCTGGAGGGCAGGTAGTTTGCCCCCGGTGATGCGTTGTGCAGACCTCACCACCCTCTGGAGAGCCCTGCGGTTGCGGGCGGTGGAGTTGCTGTACAAGGTGGTGATACAGAGCGACAGGATGCTCTCAATTGTGCATCTGTAAAAGTTTGTGAGGGTTTTAGGTGACAAGACACATTTCTTCAGCCACCTGGAGGTTGAAGAGGCACTGCTGCGCCTTCTTCACTACACTGTCTGTGTGGGTGGACCATTTCAGTTTGTCAGTGATGTTGGTCATTGTTGGTAATCAGGCCTACTACGGTTGTCATCTGCAAACTTGATGATTGAGTTGGAGGCATGCTTGGCCACGCAGTCATGGGTGAACAGGGAGTACAGGAGGGGGCTGAGCACACAACCTTGTGGGGCCCGTGTTGAAGATAAGCGAAGGAGGTGTTGTTTCCTACCTTCACCACCTGGGGACAGCCCCTCAGGAAGTACAGGACAAAGTTGCTCAAGGCGAGGTTCAGATCCAGGGCCCCAAGCTAAAATGATGAGCTTGGAGGGTACTACGGTGTTGAATGCTGAGCTGTGGTCAATGAACGGCATTCTTATATAGGTATTCCTCTTGTCCAGATGGCATAGCGCAGTGTGATAGTGATTGCATCGTCTGTGGACCTATTGGGGCGGTAAGCAAATTGAAATGGATCTATGGTGACAGGTAAGGTAGAGGTGATATGATCCTTGACTAGTCTTTCAAAGCACTTCATGATGACAGATGGGGCGATAGTCATTTAGTTCAGTTACTTCTGCTTTCTTGGTCAGAGGAACAATGGTGGACATCTTCAAGCAGACAGCAGACTGGCATAGGAAGAGATTGAATGTGTCCCTAAAAACTCAAGCCAGCTGGTCATGCTCTGAGGACGTGGCTATGGATGTTGTCTGGGCTGGCAGCCTTATGAGGGTTAACACGTTTAAATGTCTTACTGACGTCGGCCACAGAGAATGAGAGCCTACAGTCCTTGGGAACGGGCCGCGTCAGTGGCACTGTGTTATCCTCAAAGGTGAAGGTGTTTAGCTCGTCCGGAAGAAAGACGGTGTCCGCGACGTGGTGGTTTTCCCTTTGTAATCCCTGATTGTCTGTAGACATACGTGTCTGAGCCGTTGAATTGACTCCTCTATTCTGACACTTAGCTTGTTTGATTGCCTTGCGGAGGGAATAACCTGTTTGTATTCGGCCATATTCCCAGTCACACTGTCATGGTTAAATGCGGTAGTTCACACTTTCAGTTGTTTTGCATGAATGCTGCCATCTATACACGGTTTCTGTTTTAATAGTCACGGTGGGAACAACATCCTCTATAAACTTCCTGATGAACTCAGTCACAGTGTCCATGTTACGTCAATGTTATTCTCAAAGGAACATATCCCCGTCCACGTGATCAATCAGAATCCATATTTCAAGATAGTTTTGGTCAGACCAGCATTGAATAGACCTTAGCACGGGTACTTCCTGTGAGTTTCTGCCGATAGGAAGGGAGGAGCAAAATGAAGTCATGATCTGATTTGTCGAAGGGAGGGTGGGTGAGGGCCTTGTAAGCATCCTGGAAGAGAGAATAGCAGTGGTCGAGTGTTTTTCCAGCACGAATACCAAACACAGCAACAAAAAAAAAGGACCTTTTATCTTTCAAAGATAATTCATAAAAATCCAAATAACTTCAGATGTTAATTGTAAAGGGTTTAAACACTGTTTCCCATGCTTGTTCAATGAACCATAAACAATTAATGAACACACACCTGTTGAACAGTCGTAAAGACACTAACAGCTTACAGACGGTAGGCAATTAAGTTCACAGTTATGAAAACTTAGAACACTAAAGAGGCCTTTCTACTGACTCTGAAAAACACCAAAAGATCGATGCCCAGGGTCCCTGCTCATCTGGGTGAACGTGCCTTAGGCATGCTGCAAGGAGGACTGCAGATGTGGCCAGGGCAATAAATTGCAATGTCCGTACTGTGAGACGCCTGAGACAGCGCTACAGGGAGACAGGATGGACAACTGATCACCCTCGCAGTGGCAGACATGTAACAACACCTGCACAGGATCGGTACATCCAAACATCACACCTGTGGGACAGGTACAGGATGGCAGCAACAACTGCCTGAGTTACACCAGGAACGCACAATCCCTCCATCACTGCTCAGACTGTCCGCAATAGGCTGGACTGAGGGCTTGTAGGCCTGTTGTAAGGCAGGTCCTCACCAGACATCACCGGCAACAACGTCGCCTATGGGTACAAACCCACCGTCGCTGGACCAGACAGGACTGGCATAAAGTGCTCTTTACTGACAAGTCGCGGTTTTGTCTCACCCTGGGCGACGGTCGGATTCACGTTTATCGTTGAAGGAATGAGCGTTACACCGAGGCCTGTACTCTACAGCAGGATCGAGGTGGAGGGTCCGTCTTGGTCTGGGGCGGAGTGTCACAGCATCATCGGACTGAGCTTGTTGTCATTGCAGGCAATCTCAACTCTGCGTTACAGGGAAGACATCCACCTCCCTCATGTGGTACCCTTCCTGCAGGCTCATCCTGACAATGCCACCAGCCATACTGCTTGTTTTGTGCGTGATTTCCTGCAAGACAGGAATGTCAGTGTTCTGCCATGGCCAGCGACGAGCCCGGATCTCAATCCCATTGAGCACGTCTGGGACCTGTTGGATCGGAGGGTGAGGTCTAGGGCCATTCCCTCCAGAAATGTCCGGGAACTTGCTGGTGCCTTGGTGGAAGAGTGGGGTAACATCTCACAGCAAGAACAGGCACATCTAGTGCAGTCCATGAGGAGATGCACTGCAGTACTTAATGCAGCTGGTGGCCACACCAGATACTGACTGTTACTTTTGATTTTGACCCTCCCTTTGTTCAGGGACACATGACTCCATTTCTGTTAGTCACACATCTGTGGAACTTGTTCAGTTTATGTCTGAGTTGTTGAATCTTGTTATGTTCATACAAATATTTACACAGTTTGCTGAAAATAAACAGTTGACAGTGAGAGGACGTTTCTTTTTGTTGTTGCAGAGTTTACATTGTATGTGTTGATATAACTTCGGTAAAAACAAACACACCGATTCCATTGAGCTCCATCGTGTTTAATATGAGGAAGGATAGTGGTTTAATAGGTTTATATGGAATAATCTAAACACGTGTTGTTCTAACTATGCTCTTCAAGGAGGTACGATGATACAACCTGTATATTCCAAAGTTTTGTAAAAACAGATTCCATTGATCTGCATGTTTTTTTTTTTCATACAGATGACACCATTTCTATAATATCTTCATCCTATTTAATAAAACATCTAGTCTGAAGTGGCAGACAGACAGACTGAGAAAAAGGAAACAGGAAAATCAAGAGAACATATTACAGAATGTTGATACATGTCCACATTGGTTCTGATCAAGAGGGTACACTCAGTCACTATTTATATCATTTAAAAATCAAGACATCAGTCAAGTTCTAATGCCTAAAATCACATTTAGTTGAAAATAGAAAACTACCAACTGGCTTAGGCAGAGAAGACCAATAGACTCAAGAAAGAAATATACACATTTTCTGAACCTTGGTGTCCACCGCCAGGACACGGTCATGTCCACGGTCATGTCCACCACCAGGACACGGTCATGTTCACCACCAGGACAGATCACCTCCATGGAGGAATGTTAATATGACACCATATTCTCTACACAGGGCACTACCCCTGGACCGACCGGGGGCACTACCCCTGGAGCGACCGGGGGCATTACCCCTGGACCGACCGGGGGCACTACACCTGGACCGACCGGGGGCACTACCCCTGGACCGACCGGGGGCACTACGGACCGACCGGGGCACTACCCCCGGACCAGGGCACTACCCCCGGACCAGGGCACTACCCCCGGACCAGGGCACTACCCCCGGACCAGGGCACTACATAGAGGTTGCCATTTTGAGACCTATTTTTTCCTCTTTCATACAGAACTCAAATATCAAGCAGCAATTTGGTTGTGTGCTTTAAGGACGTGATTCAGGCTGAGAGGAAAAGGTCTTGTCCTGGTGATGAGGTCTCTCTGGGGTCGGGAAGGGTCTGCCGTCTCTCTGGGGTCGGGAAGGGTCTGCCGTCTCTCTGGGGTCGGGAAGGGTCTGCCGTCTCTCTGGGGTCGGGAAGGGTCTGCCGTCTCTCTGGGGTCGGGAAGGGTCTGCCGTCTCTCTGGGGTCGGGAAGGGTCTGCCGTCTCTCTGGGGTCGGGAAGGGTCTGCCGTCTCTCTGGGGTCGGGAAGGGTCTGCCGTCTCTCTGGGGTCGGGAAGGGTCTGCCGTCTCTCTGGGGTCGGGAAGGGTCTGCCGTCTCTCTGGGGTCGGGAAGGGTCTGCCGTCTCTCTGGGGTCGGGAAGGGTCTGCCGTCTCTCTGGGGTCGGGAAGGGTCTGCCGTCTCTCTGGGGTCGGGAAGGGTCTGCCGTCTCTCTGGGGTCGGGAAGGGTCTGCCGTCTCTCTGGGGTCGGGAAGGGTCTGCCGTCTCTCTGGGGTCGGGAAGGGTCTGCCGTCTCTCTGGGGTCGGGAAGGGTCTGCCGTCTCTCTGGGGTCGGGAAGGGTCTGCCGTCTGTCTGGGGTCGGGAAGGGTCTGCCGTCAGTCTGGGGTCGGGAAGGGTCTGCCGTCAGTCTGGGGTCGGGAAGGGTCTGCCGTCAGTCTGGGGTCGGGAAGGGTCTGCCGTCAGTCTGGGGTCGGGAAGGGTCTGCCGTCAGTCTGGGGTCGGGAAGGGTCTGCCGTCAGTCTGGGGTCGGGAAGGGTCTGCCGTCAGTCTGGGGTCGGGAAGGGTCTGCCGTCAGTCTGGGGTCGGGAAGGGTCTGCCGTCAGTCTGGGGTCGGGAAGGGTCTGCCGTCAGTCTGGGGTCGGGAAGGGTCTGCCGTCAGTCTGGGGTCGGGAAGGGTCTGCCGTCAGTCTGGGGTCGGGAAGGGTCTGCCGTCAGTCTGGGGTCGGGAAGGGTCTGCCGTCAGTCTGGGGTCGGGAAGGGTCTGCCGTCAGTCTGGGGTCGGGAAGGGTCTGCCGTCAGTCTGGGGTCGGGAAGGGTCTGCCGTCAGTCTGGGGTCGGGAAGGGTCTGCCGTCAGTCTGGGGTCGGGAAGGGTCTGCCGTCAGTCTGGGGTCGGGAAGGGTCTGCCGTCAGTCTGGGGTCGGGAAGGGTCTGCCGTCAGTCTGGGGTCGGGAAGGGTCTGCCGTCAGTCTGGGGTCGGGAAGGGTCTGCCGTCAGTCTGGGGTCGGGAAGGGTCTGCCGTCAGTCTGGGGTCGGGAAGGGTCTGCCGTCAGTCTGGGGTCGGGAAGGGTCTGCCGTCAGTCTGGGGTCGGGAAGGGTCTGCCGTCAGTCTGGGGTCGGGAAGGGTCTGCCGTCAGTCTGGGGTCGGGAAGGGTCTGCCGTCAGTCTGGGGTCGGGAAGGGTCTGCCGTCAGTCTGGGGTCGGGAAGGGTCTGCCGTCAGTCTGGGGTCGGGAAGGGTCTGCCGTCAGTCTGGGGTCGGGAAGGGTCTGCCGTCAGTCTGGGGTCGGGAAGGGTCTGCCGTCAGTCTGGGGTCGGGAAGGGTCTGCCGTCAGTCTGGGGTCGGGAAGGGTCTGCCGTCAGTCTGGGGTCGGGAAGGGTCTGCCGTCAGTCTGGGGTCGGGAAGGGTCTGCCGTCAGTCTGGGGTCGGGAAGGGTCTGCCGTCAGTCTGGGGTCGGGAAGGGTCTGCCGTCAGTCTGGGGTCGGGAAGGGTCTGCCGTCAGTCTGGGGTCGGGAAGGGTCTGCCGTCAGTCTGGGGTCGGGAAGGGTCTGCCGTCAGTCTGGGGTCGGGAAGGGTCTGCCGTCAGTCTGGGGTCGGGAAGGGTCTGCCGTCAGTCTGGGGTCGGGAAGGGTCTGCCGTCAGTCTGGGGTCGGGAAGGGTCTGCCGTCAGTCTGGGGTCGGGAAGGGTCTGCCGTCAGTCTGGGGTCGGGAAGGGTCTGCCGTCAGTCTGGGGTCGGGAAGGGTCTGCCGTCAGTCTGGGGTCGGGAAGGGTCTGCCGTCAGTCTGGGGTCGGGAAGGGTCTGCCGTCAGTCTGGGGTCGGGAAGGGTCTGCCGTCAGTCTGGGGTCGGGAAGGGTCTGCCGTCAGTCTGGGGTCGGGAAGGGTCTGCCGTCAGTCTGGGGTCGGGAAGGGTCTGCCGTCAGTCTGGGGTCGGGAAGGGTCTGCCGTCAGTCTGGGGTCGGGAAGGGTCTGCCGTCAGTCTGGGGTCGGGAAGGGTCGGCCGTCAGTCTGGGGTCGGGAAGGGTCTGCCGTCAGTCTGGGGTCGGGAAGGGTCTGCCGTCAGTCTGGGGTCGGGAAGGGTCTGCCGTCAGTCTGGGGTCGGGAAGGGTCTGCCGTCAGGTTAACGCCTGTTGTCAGTCTCAGGTGTAGTTTTGTCAGATCTCTCTGTGTAGAAAAGAATGTAAGCCTTGGCTTTAACCACCGTCTCCTCCTCAGTCAGAGTCACTGTGCTGTCGTTGAAGTGGTACCAGCGACCCTCCCGTTTTCCGTACGCTGTGTAATGTCCCGATCCAACCCTGCCAACACAATTAAAACAGATTTTGTCAACAGATTTTAACACTAAAATAACACATCCTAGATCTAAATGAATGAAATATTCTGATTAAATACTTTTTTCTTTACATAGTTGAATGTGCTGACAACAAAATCACACAAAAATTATCAATGGAAATCAAATTTATCAACAAATGGAGGTCTGGATTTGGAGTCACACTCAAAATTAAAGTGGAAAACCACACTACAGGCTGATCCAACTTTGATGTAATGTCCTTCAAACAAGTCAAAATGAGGCTCAGTAGTGTGTGTGGCCTCCACGTGCCTGTATGACCTCCCTACAACGCCTGGGCATGCTCCTGATGAGGTGGCGGATGGTCTCCTGAGGGATCTCCTCCCAGACCTGGACTAGAGCATCCGCCAACTCCTGGACAGTCTGTGGTGCAACGTGGCGTTGGTGGATGGAGCGAGACATGATGTCCCAGGTATGCTCAATTGGATTCAGGTCTGGGGAACGGGCGGTCCATAGCATCAATGAGGATCTCATCTCAGTACCTAATGGCAGTCAGGCTACCTCTGGCGAGCACATGGAGGGCTGTGCGCCCCCCCCCCAAAGAAATGGCACCCCACACCATGACTGACCCACCGCCAAACCGGTCATGCTGGAGGATGTTGCAGGCAGCAGCACGTTCTCCACGGCGTCTCCAGACTCTGTCACATGTGCTCAGTGTGAACCTGCTTTCATCTGTGAAGAGCACAGGGCGCCAGTGGCGAATTTACCAATCTTGGTGATTTCTGGCAAATGCCAAACGTCCTGCACAGTGTTGGGCTGTAAGCACAACCCCCACCTGTTGTCGGGACCTCATACCACCCTCATGGAGTCTCTTTCTGACCGTTTGAGCAGACACATGCACATTTGTGGCCTGCTGGAGGTCATTTTGCAGGGCTCTGGCAGTGCTCCTCCTTGCACAAAGGCGGAGGTAGCGGTCCTGCTGCTGGGTTGTTGCCCTCCACGTCTCCTGATGTACTGGCCTGTCTCCTGGTAGCGCCTCCATGCTCTGGACACTACGCTGACAGACACCGCAAACCTTCTTGCCACAGCTCGCATTGATGTTCCATCCTGGATGAGCTGCACTACCTGAGCCACTTGTGTGGGTTGTAGACTCCGTCTCATGCTACCACTAGAGTGAAAGCACCGGCAGCATTCAAAAGTGACCAAAAAAAATCAGCCAGGAAGCATAGGAACTGAGAAGTGGTCTGTGGTCACCACCTGCAGAACCACTCCTTTATTGGGGGTGTCTTGCTAATTGCCTATAATTTCCACATGTTGTCTATTCCATTTGCACAACAGCATGTGAAATGTATTGTCAATCAGTGTTGCTTCCTAAGCGGACAGTTTGATTTCACAGAAGTGTGATTGACTTGGAGTTACATTGTGTTGTTTAAGTGTTCCCTTTATTTTTTTGAGCAGTGTATATAGTGTCGACAATATTGCAATATTATTTTTCTGCTAGTTGGCTGTACCTGCACCAAAACGCCAGTATTTTTTCTTTAAAGCTTGTTCTTCATCTTTTTTTAAAAATAGGGAGCAAATTTGTTTACAGCACTTCCATAACTAACCGAAACTCATGTTCTCAGTGCTCTCTCTCTTGTCCCTCTGCAGTAGATCTATGGTGAGCAATTCGTTTGGAACAGCGAATCACAATACGTATCGGCATCTTAGTATCGTGATATCAGTAGTATCGTGTCCCTGGCAGTTCCCAACCCTACGCAGGTACCTTAAGCAAAGCGGATGCTTATTTTCTGTTCTCAAAACGTTTGGCCCCAATGAACATGGCCCTGCTGGCTGCCTTTATGCAATGATCAGCTATTAATGGGGACACGTTCAGTTGGCTCATCAGGCAGGAACATCACCAACTGAGGGAACTACGGAGTGGTGTACTTGAAAAACATCTTGCAACATTGGCTGCGTTTACACAAGCAGGACAAATTCTGATAATTTTTCCCCCTAATTGGTCTTTTGACCAATCAGATCAGAGCTGAAAAAGATCTGATGTGATTGGTCAAAATACCAATTAGTGAAAAAAATCTGAATTAGGCTGCCTGTGTAAACAGCCATTATAACCCAGTTGAGAGAGCATCCGTACTCACCCTGACCCATGATGCACCACCACAGCTACCAGGTCATACAGCCACTGGTCAGGCAGCGCCTCCTCCGGCTGCTCAAACAACGAAACAGAACATTTCTCCAGACATCTGAAGCCTTCAGCCTTTGACATAAGGATTTTTGAGGCTCATTTCACAGACATTAAATCACATCCAATGGAGATTCCTAGTGTTTGGATTATCACCTCCTCATGTCCACTCCTCAGAGATGATACGTAGGGTCAGGTCTCACCTCTAGTAAGTACCAGTACACAAAGAGGGGACAACTCTACATAGGGTCAGGGGTTTAGGGTTTAAGGCTTTGCCAGCAGCAAACCTGCATCCCGCTGCGTCCCAAGAAGAGGGAAACAGGCCCGTCTCTCTGTGCTGCTTAAAGAACTGATTTGACCATGGAGAGACGACTCTCACGAACACGTTCTCTGTTTTGCTAAAAGACCCCCACAGGGACTCAGGGGTCTGAAGTCCGTAACGCTGATGACTTCTGGTCTGTAGCGTCCGGACCGTTTACACACTAATATGACCCCCTTGCAGAACTCTTGAACACCGTTCTTTTCTACAACCCCCACTAGTGTCACGGGACTCGTCTGAGGGTAAAAAGGTACCGTTTCTTTTTTTTTTTAATGAATGGAAGTATGAAGGTAGTTTTCGTGCCAAAAAAATGGGTTAAATGTACAGTCATGAACAAAAGATTTGAGAATGACACAAATATACATTTTTCACAAAGTCTGGTGCCTCAGTTTGAATAATGGAAATGTGCATATAGTACAGAATGGTACAAAGTGATCAGACGAAATGCAAATAATTGCAAAGTCCCTCTTTGCCATGCAAATGAACTGAATCTCCAAAAAACATTTCCACTGTATTTCAGCACTGCCACAAAAGGACCAGCTGACATGTCAATGATTCTCTCATTAACACAGGTGTGAGTGTTGACGAGGACAATTCTAGAGATCACTCTGTCATGCTGATTGAGTTCGAATAACAGACTGGAAGCTTCAAAAGGAGGTGGTGCTTGGAATCATTGTTCTTCCCCTGTCAACCATGGTTACCTACAAGGAACCAATACCGTCATCATTGCATTGCACAAAAAGGGCTTCACAGGCAAGGATATTGCTGCCAGTATGATTGCAACTAAATCAACTATTTATCAGATAATCAAGAACTTCAAGGAGAGCGGTTCAATTGTTGTGAAGAAGGCTTCAGGGCACCCAAGAAAGTCCAGCAAGCGCCAGGACTGTCTCCTAAAGTTGATTCAGCTGCGGGATTGGGGCACCACCAGTACAGAGCTTGCTCAGGAATGGCAGCAGGCAGGTGTGAGTGCATCTGCACGCACAGTGACGCGAAGACTTTTGGAGGATGGCCTGGTGTCAAGAAGGGCAGCAAAGAAGCCTCTTCTCTCCAGGAAAAACATCAGGGACAGACTGATATTCTACAAAAGGTACAGGGATTGGACTGCTGAGGACTGGGGTAAAGTAATTTTCTCTGATGAATCCCCTTTCCGATGGTTTGGGGCATCCGGAAAAAAGCTTGTCCGGAGAAGACAAGGTGAGAGCTACCAACAGTCCTGTGTCATGCCAACAGTAAAGCATCCTGAGACCATTCATGTGTGGGGTTGCTTCTCAGCCAAGGGAGTGGGCTCACTCACAATTTTGCCTAAGAACACAACCATGAATAAAGAATGGTACCAACACATCCTCCGAGAGCAACTTCTCCCAACCATCCAGGAACAGTTTGGTGATGAACAATGCCTTTTCCAGCATGATGGAGCACCTTGCCATAAGGCAAAAGTGATAACTAAGTGGCTCGGGGAACAAAACATTGATATTTTGAGTCCATGGCCAGGAAACTCCCCAGACCTTAATCCCATTGAGAATTTGTGGTCATTCCTCAAGAGGCGGGTGGACAAACAAAAACCCACAAATTCTGACAAATTCCAAGAACGGATTATGCAAGAATGGGCTGCCATCAGTCAGGATGTGGCCCAGAAGTTAATTGACAGCATGCCAGGGCGGATTGCAGAGGTCTTGAAAAAGAAGGGTCAACACTGAAAATATTGACTCTTTGCATCAACTTCATGTAATTGTCAATAAAAGCCTTTGGCACTTATGAAATGCTTGTAATTATACTTAAGTATTCCATACTAACATCTGAATATCTAAAGACACTGAAGCAGCAAACTTTGTGGAAATTAATATTGGTGTCATTCTCAAAACTTTTGGCCACGTCTATGTCAACAACAAAACACTTCCTGAGCTTTCTATCTTTCCATCTCGTAGATACAGACAGCGCAGGATTAATTATCGTTGATTATTGTATTGATACCTTAAGGGGTCCTAAAATTCTAATTAAAAATGGACCATTTCAAAATAATTCCATATGTTGGCTTATTAACCCCCCCTCCCCCGAGGTTTAAGGGTTAGTGCTCACCTGTAGTAAATACCCCCTCATGTCCAGGCCTCGTAGAGGGAACTCGACATAGGTGGTTACTTTGTTCCTCAGGTAGGATGTCCAGTGGAACCTCTTCAGGTGCAGACACAACACCTTGGGCAGCTTCTGGACCCAGAACTTCTTGGTCGATTTCTGTCTCTTCTTACACCTGTGGCACATATAGAGCTCTGCCTGGTCTAGTTCCTCCAGGTCAGTGAAGCTACACAGGCAGTCTGAAGAAGAGCAGGGACAGAGAGATGTCGTGGATTACACTAAACCAGAAAGGATTTAAACCTGAAATGGCTTGAGTCAATAAGTATTCAACCCCTTTGTTATGGCAAGCCATACGTTCAATAAGTAAGTAAGTAAAGTAAGTAAATGTAAAACATTTGCTTAACAAGTTACGTAATAAGTTGCATGGACTCACTGTGGGCAATACTAGTGTTTAACATGATTTTCGAATGACTACCTCATCTCTGTACCCAACACATACAGATAATGGTAAGGACCCTTAGTCGAGCAGTGAATTTCAAACACAGATTGAACGACAAAAAGACACCTATTGGTAGATAGGTTAAAAAGAAAACACTTTGAAAATATCTCCCCGGAGAGGAAGGAACCCAGTCAGAGATTTCACCATGAGGCCAATGGTGGCTTTAAAACAGTTACAGAGTTTAATGGCTGTGATAGAAGAAAACTGAGGATGGATCAACAACAATGTAGTTACTCCACAATACTAACCTAAATTACAGAGTGAAAAGAAGGAAGCCTGTTCAGAATAAAAATATTGCAAACAGGATGCATGTTTTGTACTAAGGCACTAAAGTAAAACTGGGGCCAAGAAACTAACTTTATGTATTGAATACAAAGTGTTATGTTTGTGGCAAAGCCAACATCACTGAGTACCACTTCATATTTTAAAGCATGGTGGTGGCTGCATCATGTTATGGGTATGCTTGTCATCATTAAGGACTAGGGAGTTGAAGGATAAAAATAAAACAATACAGCTATAAGCACAGGCAAAATGCCAGAGTAAAACCTGGTTCAGTCTGCTCTCCACCAAACACCTGGAGATTAATTCACCTTTCAGCAGGACAATAACCTAAAACAAGGCCAAATCTACACTGGAGTTGCTTCCCAAGAAAACATTGAATGTTCCAAAGTGGCCTAGTTGCAGTTCTGACTTAAAATCAGCAATACTTGAAAATGGCTGTCTAGCCATGATCAACAACCAACTTGACAGAGCTTGAATTCTTTAAAGAATAATGTGCAAAATATTGTACAATCCAGGTGTGCAAAGCTCTTACGGACTTACCCAGAACGATAGGAATACATTCTGAAAGAAATGTAGCCGCTACATACAAACACCATACTAGGAGCTATATGTAGTGAATATATATATATATAGTTGAAGTCAGAAGTTTACATACACTTCAGTTGGAGTCATTAAAACTCATTTTTCAACCACTCCACAAATTTCTTGTTAACAAACTATAGTTTCTGCAAGTCGGTTAAGGACATCTACTTTGTGCATGACACAAGTAATTTTTCCAACAATTGTTTAGACAGATTATTTCACATAATTCACTGTATCACAATTCCAGTGGGTCAGAAGTGTACATACACTAAGTTGACTGTGCCTTTAAACAGCTTGGAAAATTCCAGAAAAATATGTCATGACTTTAGAAGCTTCTGATAGGCTAATTGACATCATTTGAGTCAATTGGAGGTGTACCTGTGGAGTATTTCAAGGCCTACCTTCAAACTCAGTGCCTCTTTGCTTGACATCATGGGAAAATCAAAAGAAATCAGCCAAGACCTAACATTTTTTGTAGACATCCACCAGTCTTGTTCATCCTTGGGAGCAATTTCCAAACACCTGAAGGTACCACGTTCATCTGTACAAACAATAGTACTCAAGTATAAACACCATGGGACCACGCAGCCGTCATACCGCTCAGGAAGGAGACGCGTTCTGTCTCCTAGAGATGAACGTACTTTGGTGCGAAAAGTGCAAATCAATCCCAGAACAACAGCAAAGGACCTTGTGAAGATGCTGGAGGAAACAGGTACAAAATAATCTATATCCACAGTAAAACGAGTCCTATATCGACATAACCTGAAAGGCCGCTCAGCAAGGAAGAAGCCACTGCTCCAAAACCGCCATAAAAAATCCAGACTAGGGTTTGCAACTGCACATGGGGACAAAGATCGTACTTTTGAGGAATGTCTGGTCTGATGAAACAAAAATAGAACTGTTTGGCCATAATGACCATCGTTATGTTTGGAGGAAAAAGGGGGAGGCTTGCAAGCCGAAGAACACCATCTGTGAAGCAAGGGGGTGGCAGCATCATGTTGTGGGGGTGCTTTACTGCAGGAGGAACTGGTGCACTTCACAAGATAGATGACATCATGAGGGAGGAAAATTATGTGGATATATTGAAGCAACAGTCAGGAAGTTAAAGCTTGGTTGCAAATGGGTCTTCCAAATGGACAATGACCCCAAGCATACTTCCAAAGTTGTTGCAAAATGGCTTAAGGACAACAAAGTCAAGGTATTGGAGTGGCCATCACAAAGCCCTGACCTCAATCTTATACAAAATTTGTCGGCAGGACTAAAAAAGCATATGCAAGCAAGGAGGCCTACAAACCTGACTCAGTTCCACCAGCTCTGTCAGGAGGAATGGGCTAAAATTCAAGCCTGTGAAAGGCTACCCGAAATGTTTGACCCAAGTTAAACAATTGAAAGGCAATGCTACCAAATACTAATTGAGTGTATGTAAACTTCTGACCCACTGGGAATGTGATGAAAGAAATGACATTTCACATTCTTAAAATAAAGTGGTGATCCTAACTGACCCTAAAACAGGGAATTTTTACTAGGATTAAATGTCAGGAATTGTGAAAAACTGAGTTTGTTATACATCTCTCTCTGTCTGGTCTAGTTCCTCAAAGTCCGAAGCTACATATATAGGCAGTCTGATGACCGACAAAAGACGCATTATGACCTAAGAGACAGAACAACACGCATTATGACCTAAGAGACAGAACAACACGCATTATGACCTAAGAGACAGAACAACACGCATTATGACCTAAGAGACAGAACAACACGCATTAGGACCTAAGAGACAGAACAACACGCATTATGACCTAAGAGACAGAACAACACGCATTATGACCTAAGAGACAGAACAACACGCATTATGACCTAAGAGACAGAACAACACGCATTATGACCTAAGAGACAGAACAACACGCATTATGACCTAAGAGACAGAACAACACGCATTAGGACCTAAGAGACAGAACACGCATTAGGACCTAAGAGACAGAACATATTAAACTCCACCTATACATGTGTTTACATCCACCACTGTTCAATAGAACATAACTCATCTTGTATGGGTAGTACATAGAGAGTGTGATACGCCCAGTCTACTCCTCAGTCATATGTATCTACAACAGAACAGGTGCAGGCAGTCTGACAACCAACAGCAGAATAAAGCTACAGTTGAGTACATTAGAGCATCAACGGTACAATAGAACTCACCTCGTAACGTGCAGGTAGGACCAGGCTCTTGGTCCTTGGTTCTCTTGTGTCTGAACTGACTGGGAATATCCAGGGACAGATCTGGAGGCCAGGGGACATTTGGAATTTCTGTTAAGTTTCTGATTTGACGGAATTGAAATGGAATTGACCCCGGGCTAAAGGTGGACTGACAGTGGACGGGACTTACCAAGGAAAGGGTCAAACTTTCTAGACTCAGTCCCACAGATCAGGCAGTTGACTTCATTCTGCAGAACGCCGCCAAATATAGACGTGACCACAGTAGAACTGCCGTTTCTGAAAAGACAAGCAACAAAGCAGACTTCAGAGTAGCCACTTCAGCAAACGTCTCCAACGTGGTAGTGGAAATACATGTTCCTTTCAACGGTATTGATGTAGAAAACAGAGGCTCTATCCCCTCTCTCACACGACCGCAGCATTCAGCAGGACAGCATTCAGCAGGACAGCATTCAGCAGGACAGCATTCAGCAGGACAGCATTGAGTAGGACAGCATTGAGCAGGACAGCATTGAGCAGGACAGCATTGAGCAGGACAGCATTCAGCAGGACAGCATTGAGCAGGACAGCATTGAGCAGGACAGCATTGAGCAGGACAGCATTCAGCAGGACAGCATTCAGCAGGACAGCATTGAGCAGGACAGCATTGAGCAGGACAGCATTCTCACTCAACAGACACCTTTTATTTGAGGCCATTTTCATCTCTGTTTTAGCGTTTAGAAATCAAAGTAATTGATGCATCTATTCCCCCTCATAAGTACTTGGACAAATTCAGTCAAGTTTTTTATTTATTTTGGTCCCATATTACATCACGCACCGACTACATCAGGGTTCCAAAACTGGTGGCCCGTGGGCCAACTTTAGCCCACAGGTGATTTTATTTGGTCCCCCAAGTTATGAGCAAGAAATTATAATGGACATAAGACTAAAAAACACCCGTAAATCAGCGACAGGTGATTTTAAATTTTGGAAATGTGTTCAAAGTAATCCCACACATAAGAGACATATCATATACATTTTATTTTCATTTATTTAACCAGGTAAGGTGGTTAAGAACAAATTGTTATTTACAAAGACGGCCTACCAAAAGGCAAAAGGCCTCCTGCGGGGACAGGATTAAATAAAAATATAGGACAAGTGATCGTATACAAATTTATACAAATGTAAGCAAGGTTTGAAATAATGTTTTAGTCAAATATTATATCTGTCTGGGATTCTTGCGGTCAATTTGCAGTCCAAAAATGTATTGTAATTATGTTCAGGCCCCCTGACCATCCCCTCAGTTAAATATATATGTAAATACCTCTCGGCCCGTGGCTGAATCAGCCTGATGATCCCCTGGACGACACCCCTTAGACATGCTAACCTCTCACCATTACAATAACAGGGGAGGTTAGCATTTTATGTCATACACCCAAGACATGCTAACCTCTCACCATTACAATAACAGGGGAGGTTAGCATTTTATATCATAACCCCAAGACATGCTAACCTCTCACCATTACAATAACAGGGGAGGTTAGCATTTTATATCATACCTCCAAGACATGCTAACCTCTCACCATTACAATAACAGGGGAGGTTAGCATTTTATATCATACCTCCAAGATATGCTAACCTCTCACCATTACAATAACAGGGGAGGTTAGCATTTTATATCATACCCCTAAGACATGCTAACCTCTCACCATTACCAATAACAGGGGAGGTTAGCATTTTATATCGTACCCCCAAGACATGCTAACCTCTCACCATTACCAATAACAGGGGAGGTTAGCATTTTTGGTGGTTATTATATTTATGCCTCAGTAACTTTCTCACTCATCGTTATTCACGATTCATTCAGGATTATCCATAACCATGGTAGCACCCACATTAATGTAGAAGTGTTTAGAAACATTCTATTATTAATTATAATTAAAGTGACTACAAAATGACAATATATTTACCATTAATTTCTATTGGACACAAAGTAATCTGAAACTACCCAAACGAACCACATCCAACCAGGTTGTAGTCCCCAGCTTGATGTAGTCATTGCGTAATATGAATATGGGACCAAATACTAAACTTGACTACTTTAATACACTAAGTGAAATTGTCAAAATACTTATGACGCCTTTAAAAATTAGGGGGGGGGGGGGGGGACTAGAAAAAGTATCTTTATTTCTAAACAGTAAAACAGATATGAAAATACCCTCAAATTAAAGGTGACATTCTATCCTGTCGCCTCAAAACGTTTCAGTCCCGGACTTGCTGTTTTCAACTCTCTAGACAGCAGGAGCGGTAGAGATACTCCTAATGATCGGCTATGGATCCCTGACCTGCTGTTTTCAACTCTCTAGACAGCAGGAGCGGTAGAGATACTCCTAATGATCGGCTATGGATCCCTGACCTGCTGTTTTCAACTCTCTAGACAGCAGGAGCGGTAGAGATACTCCTAATGATCGGCTATGGATCCCTGACCTGCTGTTTTCAACTCTCTAGACAGCAGGAGCGGTAGAGATACTCCTAATGATCGGCTATGGATCCCTGACCTGCTGTTTTCAACTCTCTAGACAGCAGGAGCGGTAGAGATACTCCTAATGATCGGCTATGGATCCCTGACCTGCTGTTTTCAACTCTCTAGACAGCAGGAGCGGTAGAGATACTCCTAATGATTGACTATGGATCCCTGACGTGCTGTTTTCAACTCTCTAGACAGCAGGAGCGGTAGAGATACTCCTAATGATCGGCTATGAAAAGTCAACTGACATTTACTCCTGAGGTGCTGACCTGTTGCACCCTCTACAACCACTGTGATTATTATTATTTGACCCTGCTGGTCATTTATGAACATTTTAACATCTTGGCCATGTTCTGTTATAATCTCCACCCGGCACAGCCAGAAGAGGACTGGCCACCCCTCATAGCTTGGTTCCTCTCTAGGTTTCTTCTTAGGTTTTGGCCTTTCTAGGGAGTTTTTCCTAGCCACCGTGCTTCTACACCTGCATTGCTTGCTGTTTGGGGTTTTCGGCTGGGTTTCTGTACAGCACTTTGAGATATCAGCTGATGTAAGAAGGGCTTTATACATATATTTGATTTGATTTGATTGAGTATAAAGTCCAATGAATTTGTTTTACTGTTTAGGTAGGGGAGTGTACATGACTCAGTATGGTCGTGTCTGTCCTAGGCCATCTGCTGTGGTAAACATGCATCAGGGTTCAGCTTCTCTATCTGAAATCCAGATACCATTGGCCGGCCAATGGCCCCTGTACATGGAAACACCAGACAGACACTACTATCCAATCAGACGAGAAAGGAAGTTCTTACATGCAGCATTTTCCCCCCGCGGCGGGCAGTTTCCCCTCGTCCTGGGGTACCGGGAGCCCGTCTTGTGACAGAGTAGGGTTGTCTCCTGACACTTTAACAGAATCCGGTGGAACGGGGAGAGCGGGGTGCTTGGCTCCGTTCAGACCGCCCTGTAGTTCTCTATGGAGATGGTCCAGCAGGTAACGCATGAACTCATGAGCATCCTGCTGCTGGTATCCCCTGGGAACAACACAGGGTCAAGGACATCAATGTTAGCCCCTGGACACAACACAGGGTCAAGGACATCAACGTTACCGCTCAACAGTGATATGTTTTGAACATGTCTGCGACCTAAAAGTTAAGGCTGCTTTAGACATGCCGAGGGCAGATCGAGATCCAATATAAAATGATACTAAGAGATCTATAATAGATGGACTGAAGGTGCCCCCCCCCACTCTTCCCTAACAGCCAATTAAAGTTCTGACGAGCGAGACAAAGTCTGAGGATATAAGGACAGTAATGTTACAAATAGGAAGCTCAGGTTTCAATAGGTGATAAGACGTCATGAAAGGATATTTGGCCTGGCAAAGCAGGCGCTGACGGAATGGGAGCTGATAGGAGGTTTTTACTCCACTGGTCTCGGGAAGAAATTACCCGTCCTCAATGTCTGAGAATAAAATTCTATCTGACACGAGACACTCAATTGTTGGTCTCATATATTACAACACTGCCACAAAGAGAGAGAAGGCGTGTTGATTTAGGATCAGGACTACACCTGTCTATTTAATCTTAACAGTTATGTTCTGAAAGGCCAAAACTGATCCTAGCTCAGTCGTCTTACGTTATGATCCCAACATTAAATCGGAGGGGAAAAGCCCATTGAGCAGACATTGCTGAAATGAAGAGGTGTGTCATAGTACCTGAAGCTGGGCATGATTTTCCAGACAACGTAGAACAAAGAGTCAGGGCTGAAGGCTGTTGGGCCACCCTGCCACAGATAACACAGGGTCTTCCTCAACTCCTCCACCAAGGACCTGGGAAACAGAGACAAACATAGGACTACTGTCAATCCCAGGAACCTCCAAGAGCAGAACTCCTTCAGTTAAACATCCTCTGTGCTGCTCACTAACTCTAAACCAATCAGCATATGTTTTTGTGCAACAGTATGTTCTAAATCATGATGAATGCACAAAGCAAGAATATGTTAGCTACATTAAAAAGCTGATATAAAACATGTAGCCAAATATTATAGGGTCCCCTAAGAAACACTTATCAACACTTTGGTTCCAACCCTGTCACAATAACTCCTCCCTGGCATTTAAATTCTTTGTCATGTCAAACACTGTATTCAAAGTGCCCACTATTATATTCTAACTATAGAATTAATCATTATATTTCTAACAGTTCATCCAAGAGTTTTGGTCTAAATCACAAGTCAAATCGCAATTCCAACACTTGGTTAAAAACAGGCCTATAAATTGTTTGCCCATAACGTGCAACTCTACATGCAGTGTAGAAATTCTCAAATGAGTGCAGGAAATGCAGAAACTGATGAATATAATTTTGGGTTGAAGTTGAACAGTATAAAACAATGAGAAAGGAGAAAGACCCATTGAAATCACTTACAATGTACAGTACCAGTCAAAAGTCTGGACACCTACTCATAAGTCCCCCCCCCCACCACAATTTTCTACATTGTAGAATAGTGAAGCCACCAAAACTAGCTTTGCACACTTGGCATTCTCTCAACCAGCTTCATGAGGTGGAATGCATTTCAAATAACAGATGTGCCTTTTTAAAAGTTAATTTGTAGAATTAATTTCCTTCTTAATGCGTTTGAGCCAATCAGTTGTGTTGTGACACGGTAGGAGTGGTATACAGAAGATAAGCAAATAAGGCTAAAGACCAAGCCCAAGAAACACGAGAAATGGACATTAGATATGTAGGAACTCCTTCAAGATTCTTGGAAAAGCATTGTAGGTGAAGCTGGTTGAGAGAATGCCACGTGTGCAAAGCTGTCATCAAGGCAAAGGGTGGCTACTTTGAAGAATCTAAAATATATTTTAGATTTGTTTAACACTTTTTTGGTTACTACATGATTCCATATGTGTTATTTCATAGTTTTGATGTCTTAAATAAAAGCCCTGGAACGAGTAGGTTTGTCCAAACGTTTGACTGGTGCTGTATGTGTTGCCACCCTAGTGCCATGCACTCCTCATAAAGCACATTAACTTATATTATTCAAAAACATAAAATAATGTGAAGTGTATTTTTATACCGTGATATGATATTTGGTCCATATCGCCCAGCCCTATGGTGTATTTTTATACCGTGATATATTTGGTCCATATCGCCCAGCCCTATGGTGTATTTTTGACTCTTACATGTGGGTAGATTAAGGCTTTGGCGGGTAGGAAGTCCATTTAACCAGCCACGATGACAGACGGTCAGGGGACAACAGTGGGAGCATTTAAACAGCCACGATGGTCAGATGGTCAGGGGACAACAGTGGGAGCATTTAAACAGCCACGTTGGCAGACGGTCAGGGGACAACAGTGGGAGCATTTAACCAGCCACGTTGGCAGACGGTCAGGGGACAACAGGGGGAGCATTTAACCAGCCACGATGGCAGATGGTCAGGGGACAACAGTGGGAGCATTTAAACAGCCACGATGGTCAGATGGTCAGGGGACAACTGTGGGAGCATTTAAACAGCCACGATGGTCAGACGGTCAGGGGACAACAGTGGGAGCATTTAAAACAGCCACGATGGCAGATGGTCAGGGGACAACAGTGGGAGCATTTAACCAGCCACGATGGCAGATGGTCAGGGGACAACAGTGGGAGCATTTAAAACAGCCACGATGGCAGATGGTCAGGGGACAACAGTGGGAGCATTTAACCAGCCACGATGGCAGATGGTCAGGGGACAACAGTGGGAGCATTTAAACAGCCACGTTGGCAGATGGTCAGGGGACAACAGTGGGAGCATTTAACCAGCCACGATGGCAGATGGTCAGGGGACAACAGTGGGAGCATTTAACCAGCCACGTTGGCAGATGGTCAGGGGACAACAGTGGGAGCATTTAACCAGCCACGATGGCAGATGGTCAGGGGACAACAGTGGGAGCATTTAACCAGCCACGATGGCAGATGGTCAGGGGACAACAGTGGGAGCATTTAACCAGCCACGTTGGCAGATGGTCAGGGGACAACAGTGGGAGCATTTAACCAGCCACGTTGGCAGGCGGTCAGGGGACAACAGTGGGAGCATTTAACCAGCCACGATGGCAGATGGTCAGGGGACAACAGTGGGAGCATTTAACCAGCCATGTTGGCAGGCGGTGAGGGGACAACAGTGGGAGCATTTAACCAGCCACGTTGGCAGATGGTCAGGGGACAACAGTGGGAGCATTTAACCAGCCACGATGGCAGATGGTCAGGGGACAACAGTGGGAGCATTTAACCAGCCACGTTGGCAGGCGGTCAGGGGACAACAGTGGGAGCATTTAACCAGCCACGATGGCAGATGGTCAGGGGACAACAGTGGGAGCATTTAACCAGCCATGTTGGCAGGCGGTGAGGGGACAACAGTGGGAGCATTTAACCAGCCACGTTGGCAGATGGTCAGGGGACAACAGTGGGAGCATTTAACCAGCCACGTTGGCAGGCGGTCAGGGGACAACAGTGGGAGCATTTAACCAGCCACGATGGCAGATGGTCAGGGGACAACAGTGGGAGCATTTAACCAGCCATGTTGGCAGGCGGTGAGGGGACAACAGTGGGAGCATTTAACCAGCCATGTTGGCAGGCGGTGAGGGGACAACAGTGGGAGCATTTAACCAGCCACGTTGGCAGGCGGTCAGGGGACAACAGTGGGAGCATTTAACCAGCCACGATGGCAGATGGTCAGGGGACAACAGTGGGAGCATTTAACCAGCCACGATGGCAGCTGGTCAGGGGACAACAGTGGGAGCATTTAACCAGCCACGATGGCAGATGGTCAGGGGACAACAGTGGGAGCATTTAACCAGCCACGATGGCAGATGGTCAGGGGACAACAGTGGGAGCATTTCACTCGTATTTATGAATAAAATAGTCAAGTATGATCACGTATAGCAAAATAAATGCTGCAGTAGCAGTTTTCAAAGTATTTCTGCCATTTTGTTAAATAGCTGGTAAATGAACGGCACAAAAAACTATATCCCACCTCGCACTGCAACACAGCCTGGCTGGGTGCCGAGTGAGACATTCATTTTTAGAAGGCATAAAAGTTGGGTCTAATTTACTCAAAACTAAAGTCTACTAAAGTGAGACTGTCCTCATGTTTCTTGGCTACTTAGATTTTGTTCACAAGCTAGGTTTCTTTTCAATGTCTGAATATCGAGGGAAGAGAGCAGCTACTGGTCAGCTACACCCTGACTCCAGTGGTTAAAATAAATGGAGCAATAGACCACATTACTTCTTACTAGGATCACACGTGTTGTTTTACAAACAAAGCCTGCGCAAGTGTTACGGTTTTTGGTGTAAATGTTTTATATTGGCTGGTAAAAATCTGTGTGGCTGGTAGATCTGCCACAGTGGCTGGTGGACCAAAAATGTAGCTTCAGGCCCTGCAAACACACACACACACGTAAGACCTTACACACTGGTGTCCCCCTGGCTGCGGGTGTGGTACATCCGTCGTCCTGCAGTCTTCCCGCTCCGCAGCGCCACCGCTGGCAGCTCCATGAAATAACAGCTGAACTGCTGGATGTTGCTGGAATAGAAACAGCTTCTTAACACCTTAACACCCAGCCTCCCCCCCCCCCCCCCCCCAGCCCAGCCTCTTTCCCCCAGCCCAGCCCCTTCCCCCCCCAGCCCAGTCCTGCCTCTTCCCCCCCCAGCCCAGCCTCTTTCCCCCCAGCCTCTTCCTCCCCTCAACCCAGCCTCTCCCCCCCCCCCAGCCCAGCCTCTTCCCCCCCCCAGCCCAGCCTCTTCCCCCCCCCAGCCCAGCCTCTTTCCCCCCCCAGCCCAGCTTCTTAACACCTTAATAGCCAGCCTCTTTCCCCCCCAGCCCATGCTCTTTCCCCCCCAGCCCAGCTTCTTTCTCCCCCAGCCCAGCATCTTAACACCTTAATACCCAGACTCTTTCCCCCCCCAGCCCAGCCTCTTTCCCCCAGCCCAGCCTCTTTCCCCCCAGCCCAGCCTCTTTCCCCCCAACCCAGCCCCCCCCCCCCGCCCCCAGCCCAGCCTCTTCCCCCCCCCAGCCCAGCCCAGCCTCTTCCCCCCCCCAGCCCATGCTCTTCCCCCCCCAGCCCAGCTTCTTTCTCCCCCAGCCCAGCATCTTAACACCTTAATACCCAGACTCTTTCCCCCCCCAGCCCAGCCTCTCTCCCCCCCCCCCCCCCCCCCCCCCCCCAGCCTATACCCCCCACCAGCCCAGCCTCTTCCCCCGGAGGCCGGCCATGACCACAGACCCCCGAGCCAGAGGCCGGCCATGACCACAGACCCCCGAGCCAGAGGCCGGCCATGACCACAGACCCCCGAGCCAGAGGCCGGCCATGACCACAGACCCCCGAGCCAGAGGCCGGCCATGACCACAGACCCCCGAGCCAGAGGCCGGCCATGACCACAGACCCCCGAGCCAGAGGCCGGCCATGACCACAGACCCCCGAGCCAGAGGCCGGCCATGAACACAGACCCCCGAGCCAGAGGCCGGCCATGACCACAGACCCCCGAGCCAGAGGCCGGCCATGACCACAGACCCCCGAGCCAGAGGCCGGCCATGACCACAGACCCCCGAGCCAGAGGCCGGCCATGACCACAGACCCCCGAGCCAGAGGCCGGCCATGACCACAGACCCCCGAGCCAGAGGCCGGCCATGACCACAGACCCCCGAGCCAGAGGCCGGCCATGAACACAGACCCCCGAGCCAGAGGCCGGCCATGACCACAGACCCCCGAGCCAGAGGCCGGCCATGACCACAGACCCCCGAGCCAGAGGCCGGCCATGACCACAGACCCCCGAGCCAGAGGCCGGCCATGACCACAGACCCCCGAGCCAGAGGCCGGCCATGACCACAGACCCCCGAGCCAGAGGCCGGCCATGACCACAGACCCCCGAGCCAGAGGCCGGCCATGACCACAGACCCCCGAGCCAGATGCCGGCCATGACCACAGACCCCCGAGCCAGAGGCCGGCCATGACCACAGACCCCCGAGCCAGAGGCCGGCCATGACCACAGACCCCCGAGCCAGAGGCTGGCCATGACCACAGACCCCTGAGCCAGAGGCTGGCCATGACCACAGATCCCTGAGCCAGAGGCTGGCCACACAACAGAGGCCATATAGAGGCCAGAACCAGAGGCTTAAGCCACACAGCTCACCTGAGTTCCAAACAGGGACCATAATGGGCCTTGGCTCACCTGAGGGACTTACCTGAGAGACCTACCTAAGCCTAACCACAACTCACCTGAGAGACTTACCTAAGCCTAACCACAACTCACCTGAAGGACTTACCTGAGAGACTGCAGGATGGCGTTCATAAAGCATGTGTTGCCTAGGTTACGTAATCCCATGGCAGAGAGAGCGGAGGCCCCACCCTGAGAAGAAGGAGAGAGACCATAGCTGAGCCATTATGAAGCAACAGTGCACACAGACAGGGAAACTGCCATTCCTCTATTAGAAGGGTTACAGAAGTTGGGGCAGCCATCATAAGTAGTCTGAGGGTGTCAAAGCAGACATGACAGCTTAACAGTCAGTCTACAGCCTACACCAGCTAGACTGTGTTTAGAGAACAGTCAGTCTGGGTTTACAGCAGCTAGACTGTGTTTAGAGAACAGTCAGTCTGGGTCTACAGCAGCTAGACTGTGTTTAGAGAACAGTCAGTCTGGGTTTACAGCAGCTAGACTGTCATAGTCGTCTAGCCCAGAGCTCTGCTGACACTACAGAAACTGAGCTTGTACTACAACATTTCAACAAAGACATTCCATCTATGCCCTGCAGTATGTTGTCAAACTCAGCAGTTTAAATGGAATTGAAGAAGTTAATAACAAGCTTGTCGCGGTCTGTAAACTGGTAGCCATTTGGGTTGTCGCAGTCTGTAAACTAGTAGCCATTTGGGTTGTCGCAGTCTGTAAACTGGTAGCCATTTGGGTTGTCGCAGTCTGTAAACTGGTAGCCATTTGGGTTGTCGCAGTCTGTAAACTGGTAGCCATTTGGGTTGTCGCAGTCTGTAAACTGGTAGCCATTTGGGTTGTCACAGTCTGTAAACTGGTAGCCATTTGGGTTGTCGCGATATTACGGTAATATCATTGATGACCGACGGCTACAGTCGATGGTGACGACATCGTGATGTGACAGACAATAGTCTAACCTATTCGAACCTGACTGGCGCTGGGCATTAAAGAGCACCAGTGACAGTCAGAGTAACTCATCTTATTTCTATTGGCTATTTGCTGTCCAATCAGAAAATATTATTTCTCCGTCTCTGATGCATAGACAAACTATTCATGTATTTTAATATAACACTTAAAAACGTACGCTATATTCCCTTCTCTCATTTGATTGGCTATGAATATGACTCAGTCTTTCATTGGTTTATGACTGCATGGCTTTCTCCAGATTAAACTGTGGGACCCATCTCATCCAAAAAAGTTGACTCAAGACGGCCAAAAAGCACCTGGATAATCATTAAAACTCTTGGAAGAATATTCTACGGACAGATGAGTCAAAAGTATAACATTTTGGACGACATGAGTCCCATTATGCCTGGTGAAAAACCAAACACTGCATTCCACAGGAAGAATCTCATAGCAACGGTAACACATGGTGGTGGTAGTGTGATGGTTTGAGGAGGCTTTGCTGCCTCAGGACCTGGACGACTTAATAGAAGGAACCATGAATTCTGCTCTGTATCAGAGAATGTCAATCCATCAGTCTGGGAGGGGATGCTGAAGCCAGCTGGGTCATGCAGCAAGACAATGATCCAAAACACAATTAAGTCCAAATGAAAATGGTTAAGAAGCAACAAATTTGACGTTTAGGAACGGCTTAGTCAAAGTCCAGACCTAACCCCAATAGAGATGTTGTGGGAAGGACATGAAACGACCAGTTCATGATTGAAAACCAACAAATGTTGCTGAGTTAAAGCAGTTCTGCATGGAAGAGTTGGCCACAATTCCTTCAGAGACATGAGACTGATCAACAACTACAGGAAGTGTTTGGTTGGTCCACAACTACAGGAAGTGTTTGGTTGGTCCACAACTACAGGAAGTGTTTGGTTGGTCCACAACTACAGGAAGTGTTTGGTTGGTCCACAACTACAGGAAGTGTTTGGTTGGTCCACAACTACAGGAAGTGTTTGGTTGGAGTCATTGCAGCAAAAGGTGGAACAACCAGTTATTGAGTGTAAGTGGGCAATTACTTTCTCCACACAGGGGCATTGGGTGCTGCAATTACTTTTTCATAGATTTGTTATTTAAATACATATGTAATTGTTGTTTTATTTGTTCACTCAGGTTCCCTTTATCTAATATTAGGTGTTGGTTGAAGATCGGATAACATTCAGTATCAAAAATAAGCAAAAGTAGAGAAAATTATAAAGGAGGCAATACTTTACTAACATACGGAAATATTTTAAGGACAAACCAAGGATAATTTAGCCATTTGATTTAGAATTTTAAAGACCACTTGAAGGATATAGATATATATAGATATAGATATAGATATATATATATATATTTATTTATTATCTATTAGCCCATAGAAACACATTGCATAACAGATTCACTACATCCTACAGAACAATCTAAAGGAAGTTTGTTCTGAAGTGTCTGTATCTGAGAGATATAAGATCAGGAAACATCTAGTTTTTACATCTGGCAAATAAAACCAATCAAATCGTGGAACACTCACATTGTCCTTCAACAGTTTACTGGTAGGAGAGTTGCTTTCCAGAAGTTTCCTCTTTGTCCGTCTGTCAACAGCCAGCGGAGAGCTGTAGGAGATAAATAACATTCAGTCTCAACTGACAAAAGCACAGTGTTATAATTAAGCAATAATGCCCGAGGGGGTGTGGTATATATATGGTCAATATACCACGGCCAAGGGCTGATGTTAAGCACGACTCAACGCAGAGTGCCTGGATACAGCCCTTAGCCGTGGTTTATTGGCCACATACACCACAAACCCCCCTGAGGTGCCTTATTGCCATTATAAACTGTTTACCAACGTAATTAGAACAGGAAAAATATACGCGTAGTATACAGTCTGAAATATCACGGCTGTCAGCCAATCAGCATTCAGGGTCGAACCACCCAGTTCATAATGTAAATTATATCAGTTAGACGAGAGCTTCTCTGTCTGTAAACAGCCAATGGAGAACTGGAAGACATTGCATTATAGATATATCATTAATGATAAGTAGGCTGTGCAGAATAGGGCTTTGTCCCAAATGACACCCTCTATCAGGGATTATCAACTAGATATATCATTAATGATAATTAGGCTGTGTAGAATAGGGCTTTGTCCCAAATGATACCCTCTATCAGGGATTATCAACTAGATTCAGCCGTGAGATTATTTTCTTCAGCGGATTGTTCAGGGGCTGGAACATAATTACAAATCATTTTTAAATCAGCAAATTGACCTCAAGAAGCACAAACAGATGTTTTGACTAAAACAATTCTCAAACCTTGATAACATATACAGTGCATACAGAAAGGATTGTTTTTCACCCCTCAATCTACACACTCAATCCCCATTATGACAAAGCAAAAACAGATTTATTTATTTGCAAATTTATTACAAAATATTACATTTACATACGTTTTCAGACCCTTTGCTCAGTATTTTGTTGAAGCACCTTTGGCAGCAATTACAGACTCAAGTCTTCTTTGGTATGATGTTACAAGCTTGGCACACCTGTAGTTGGGGAGTTTCTCCCATTCTTCTCTGCAGATCCTCTCGATCTCTGTCAGGTTGGATGGGGAGCGTCGCTGCACAGCTATTTTCAGGTCTCTCCAGAGATGCTCGATCGGGTTTAAGTTTGGGCTCTGGCTGGGCCACTCAAGGACAATAAGACTTGTCACGAAGCCACTTCCGCGTTGTCTTGGCTGTGTGCTTAGGGTCGTTGTCCTGTCGGAAGGTGAACCTTCACCCCAGTCTGAGGTCCCGAGGGCTCTGGAGCAGGTTTTCATCAAAGATCACTGAACTTTGCTCCGTTCATCTTTCCCTCGATCCTGACTAGTCTCTCCCAGTCCCCGCTGCATGAACTGCCACCACCATGATTCACCGTAGGGATGCTGCCACCACCATGCTTCACCGTAGGGATGGTGCCAGGTTTCCTCCAGATGTGACCTTGGCATTCAGGCCAAAGAGATCAATCTTGGTTTCATCAGACAAGAAAGTTGTTTCTCATGGTCAGAGTCACTTTCAGGGCCTTTTGACAAACCAAGCGGGCTGTCATGTGCTTTTTACTGAGGAGTGGTTTCCATCTGGCCACTCTACCATAAAGGCCTGAAATGTGGAGTGCTGCAGAGATGAAAGAACCTTCCAGAAGGACACCATCTCCACAGAGGAACTCTGGAGCACTGTCAATTACCATTGGGTTCTTGGTCACCTTCCTGACCAAGGCCCTTCTCCCCCAATTGCTCAGTTTGGAAGATTCTTGGTGGTTCCAAACTTCTTCCAGTTCAGAATGATGGAGGCCAGTGTGTTCTTGGGGACCTTCAATGCTGCATAAATGTTTTGCTACTCTTCCCCAGATCTGTGCCTCGACACAATCCTGTCTCTGACCTCTACAGACAATTCCTTCTACCTCATGGCTTGGTTTTTACTCTGACATACACTGTCAACTGTGGTACCTTTATATAGACAGGTGTGTGTCTTTCCAAATCATGTCCAATCAATTGAATTTACCACAGGTGGACTCCAAGTTGTAGAAGCATCGAGGATGGTGAATAGAAACAGGATGCACCTGAACTCAATTGAGTCTCTTAGCAAAATGTCTGAATACTTAAATAAAAAGGTGTTTTTTTTATATTGAATATACCTGCAAAACAAATCTAATAAAGACAGTTAGATGTCCACTCTAGCTGGAACACATTCCTCATCTACTTTCCTTCTTAGAATTTAAAAAGCTTTTCTAGCTATTTGTAACTGTGACGTGTTAGTCAGCCTGTCAGTCACCGTCTGTCCCCGTGCGGTTATTTAAACGTGCCTTCAAAATAAATGTCCCACAAGCGGTGGGAGTTCAATCATTACACAACGGACAGTATTCATTGGGCTTTTAATTTGAATAACAAATACGTTGATCAAACCTTTACTATCGCAAACTCGTCGCCTCTCCTGAGCCCGTTGGGGAGTTGCAGCGATGAGCCAAGATTGAAAAAGGGGGGTATGTAAAGAAAAAAGTATTTCATGAGAATACTTCATTCATTCAGATCTAGGATGTGTTATTTTAGTGTTCCCTTTATTTTTTTGAGCAGTGTATAACCATATACCATTTCAGAAGCACATGTGTAAGAATGATGGACTGTACCATCCCCACAGCCTCCACAATGGATCAGTCCACTCAGAGAGGAGCCAATCAGCCAGCTGTCTTGAACACCATGATATTTTTACGCTTATTTTTGGGGCGGCTGCTCAACTAAAAGAAATCTCGGTCGACCAGCAAACAGCCTATCGACCAAACAAACGACCAGTCGACTAAATGCGATCAGCCCTAATATTCATTAGTTGCACACTAGAGCAAAATGTTTGGCATTTGGCAATACAAATTAGGGTTTTGCTTGGACAAATTCAGTTAGGTCCCTTCACGTTCTGTTCGCTCCTATTTGATTCTTAGTGAAAACACCCCAGTTGGCAAACAGTAGCAAATGACAAGACATTGTAGGGTCATCCTGCTAATGAATACTCACTTGTCCAGACTCCGTAGATGCTCTCTCACCTTCTGCACATGTCCTAGCTTGGTGTCGTTCACTACAAAGTCATCACACCTGTAACTACAGAGAGAGAGAGAGGTCAACGCCACACCTGTGACAACAGAGACAGGACTGGCTGTATGCAGTAGAGTCACTATGACGTAATAAGTACGCAAGGGCCAAGATGTTTCTGAATCCTGTGCCACAGTTCTCAGGTAAAGTCACTGCACAATGGCCTCTACTAGTCTAGCAAACACAGCTATCAAGCTAAGCGGTCCACTCACCAGAAGAGACTGTAGCTGCTACAGACGAGGCGGCCCACTCACCAGAAGAGACTGTAGCTGCTACAGACCAGGCGGCCCACTCACCAGAAGAGACTGTAGCTGCTACAGACCAGGCGGCCCACTCACCAGAAGAGACTGTAGCTGCTACAGACCAGGCGGCCCACTCACCAGAAGAGACTGTAGCTGCTACAGACCAGGCGGCCCACTCACCAGAAGAGACTGTAGCTGCTACAGACCAGGTGGCCCACTCACCAGAAGAGACTGTAGCTGCTACAGACCAGGCGGCCCACTCACCAGAAGAGACTGTAGCTGCTACAGACCAGGCGGCCCACTCACCAGAAGAGACTGTAGCTGCTACAGACCAGGCGGCCCACTCACCAGAAGAGACTGTAGCTGCTACAGACCAGGCGGCCCACTCACCAGAAGAGACTGTAGCTGCTACAGACCAGGCGGCCCACTCACCAGAAGAGACTGTAGCTGCTACAGACCAGGCGGCCCACTCACCAGAAGAGACTGTAGCTGCTACAGACCAGGCGGCCCACTCACCAGAAGAGACTGTAGCTGCTACAGACCAGGTGGCCCACTCACCAGAAGAGACTGTAGCCGCTACAGACCAGGCGGCCCACTCACCAGAAGAGACTGTAGCTGCTACAGACCAGGCGGCCCACTCACCAGAAGAGACTGTAGCTGCTACAGACCAGGCGGCCCACTCACCAGAAGAGACTGTAGCTGCTACAGACCAGGCGGCCCACTCACCAGAAGAGACTGTAGCTGCTACAGACCAGGTGGCCCACTCACCAGAAGAGACTGTAGCTGCTACAGACCAGGTGGCCCACTCACCAGAAGAGACTGTAGCTGCTACAGACCAGGCGGCCCACTCACCAGAAGAGACTGTAGCTGCTACAGACCAGGCGGCCCACTCACCAGAAGAGACTGTAGCTGCTACAGACCAGGTGGCCCACTCACCAGAAGAGACTGTAGCTGCTACAGACCAGGCGGCCCACTGACCAGAAGAGACTGTAGCTGCTACAGACCAGGCGGCCCACTCACCAGAAGAGACTGTAGCTGCTACAGACCAGGTGGCCCACTCACCAGAAGAGACTGTAGCTGCTACAGACCAGGCGGCCCACTCACCAGAAGAGACTGTAGCTGCTACAGACCAGGTGGCCCACTCACCAGAAGAGACTGTAGCCGCTACAGACCAGGCGGCCCACTCACCAGAAGAGACTGTAGCTGCTACAGACCAGGCAGCCCACTCACCAGAAGAGACTGTAGCTGCTACAGACCAGGCGGCCCACTCACCAGAAGAGACTGTAGCTGCTACAGACCAGGCGGCCCACTCACCAGAAGAGACTGTAGCTGCTACAGACCAGGTGGCCCACTCACCAGAAGAGACTGTAGCTGCTACAGACCAGGCGGCCCACTCACCAGAAGAGACTGTAGCTGCTACAGACCAGGCGGCCCACTCACCAGAAGAGACTGTAGCTGCTACAGACCAGGTGGCCCACTCACCAGAAGAGACTGTAGCGGCTACAGACCAGGCGGCCCACTCACCAGAAGAGACTGTAGCTGCTACAGACCAGGCGGCCCACTCACCAGAAGAGACTGTAGCTGCTGCAGTCCATGCAGACCAGGTGCTGAGCGTTCTTCTCCTGCTCCTCACATCTCTTCTGACCAGCACCTCCCGTCACCTGACTCTGGCTGTCCTCATAGTGCTGCTTAGCATGAGCATTCACATACCTGGAGAGAGAAAGGTTGACTGCATTAAACACAACACATGCACTCAACTACAGTTTTACATCGGTTAAGGCAATATCACTTTCGCAATAGTCACATGGACCTTCATACGCATCTAAAAGCTGAAATGGGTCCTGTTGAAATAGATGACCAACTATCTACTGCAAGTAGCTACAATGATTGCATGTCAATACTAACCTCCCACAATGCACATTGAGACAGGTGAGACATACCCAAGGACTTTTGTTTGACCTGCAGACTAGAGAGAAGAAGAGACGTTAGACGCTATGTAACGTTAGGACATTCATAGCTCTCAAACCCTTCTTCACCGTATGTGGGGTTTTCAGAGGTTACATTGGCCCACATTTGGCTCCGTATGAACCAGTGTAATCCCCACTTATTTTTCCCCACGATGCGTATTAAAGTAGTGGCGAGAGGCACACACAGCTTGTAAAATAATCAGGATATCATTCTGCCAGGTAGGCATAGGCTACTTATATATATATATATATATATATATATATATATATATATTTTAAAAAAAATAAAAAAAAAATTGATTGACTTCCTTGTATGAACTATCTATGAAATTGCTGCTTGTTGCGTTTATATTTTCTTCAGTGTAAATGTTAACTAGCTCCAAAGTAGCCTATGCCTAACTGGCAGAATGATATCCTGATTATTTTACCAGCTGTGTGTGCCTCCAGTTCATGAAATACGCTTCCTCCCCACCAGTTAGGCTCACACAGGTTTTCGGAGCATGATAGATCGCTAATTAGAACAGGTGGCCACTTTTCCCGACTGTCTCAGTAAATAAGCGATGTAACGTGGAGATATGTGGTTGGGGACAAGATGGTGGAGTGAGTGGTCGCATTAAACTGAGCTCCTGATCTTTAAAGTGAATTCAAACCATAATTTGAGTTTCACGACGAACTCAGTTAAAATTACATTTTTTTTTGCGGTCTTTAAAAATTAAAAAAATTGTTTGATGGTTTGGGTTGTAATTATTTTGTCCAAGACGGATGGTTTATCTAGAATCATTTTCCCAAGTCAGTCACTTTTTCTTCTAATAACCTAAAAAAAAAAAAAGTAAATTCTGTTATAATTTAGATTTGTTTGGAGGAATTAAACGTATTATATTCGGAAATCACAATTAGTGAAAGACTATGATCATGGAGGTTAACAGGCTATTGATTTTGAGTCGTTAGTGGGAGCTTTTAGAGTTAAATGGTTGAAATGATGTCTGTCTAATCCTACCTCTATGTGGTATCATATCCCAAACTGTTAAATAAACTTGGACTTAAATTCCTAATGAAATGTGATTTTGACCCTAGCAAATTAAATGTCAAATTGTTTAAGTTAAAGCAGCAAATGTTATTTTTCTGGAAAATTATAATCAAGGACAATTTTTCCCCCAAAACATTGATTTTGAATAATATAGTTTAAAAATGAATAGGAAATCCATTTTCAAAGGCCTTTAGTTTGACAAGATTATTCATTTTGTATGTGATTTGGTAGACAACACTGGGGAGTTCTTACCATTTGATGAGTTCATTGGTACATTTCAGGGTAATATTACTCAGAGAGAATATATGGAAGGTTTGCAAAGCAATTCCACTTCCTTTACTTGGACTTATTAAGAACACTTTGTTATGAGGTTGTTCTCTCTTTTCCAAATTTACAAATTAATGACGAATCTTTTTGGATTAAAAAAATGCAACAACAAGTGGATATGATTGCCAGTTAATTTTTGGTGATTATAGTTAAATATAATGCTATGGAAGGGACCAACCCATGCTATGGTCAAATGCGACTACCTTTTGCCTTACTTGCCCAGTTATTCCATAAATTAAACTAAATTTTACAATATTTTCTTACATCTATCCTGTAAATGATTTCTTGCACAAAAGATTCCATCTTGACCAAATGCCTTGTTTGTTCTGTTCCTCTGATTCAGAATCTATAGAGCATGTATTGTCTTCATGCCACCATTCTAGTAAACTATGGATTGAAATTCATTAACGGTTGTGTAAAAAAATCTCCAGAATGACCTGTTTACCTTTGATGATGTTAAATGGCATTACGCTTATCCTTGTAATTCCGATCATAACTATTTTTTAAACATTACTATTCACAAATTTAAATGGGGTGGAAAATGTCCTTATTTTGTTGGGTTTTTTTTTTTCTTCATTGAACTGGTAGAATTTTATAAATCCCTCAAACTTGTGAAACTTAAAAAGTTGGGAAAATGATTAGAAGTCATGTCTCAATATCTGTTAATGTCTCATTGCCTTGTCACATATTAATGATGTCCTGGTGTTCTATTATTTCATTTGTGTCATTGTATTCACAGGAATGTCCCTGTATGGATGTGTAATATTGTTATTGTTGCAATAAATAAATGAAAACATGGCGATATGTCCGTGTGAGAACACCAAACCCTAACAATGGGAGTAGTTTTTTTTTTAAATTTTAAATACGTTTTTGGAAATATAAGGAACTATAAGGAAATATAAGCAAACTATGCGTGTTAATGTTTAAACAAGCGTCCCATCTCTTAAAGACAACTCGACCGGTCAGAAGATACTATCAAAGATGTGTGTAACTAAACCAAGAGAGAGCACAGCCTGTCGTTTCCAATGGGAGCAAATGAGTCAGAGGGAAAAACAAGCAAGGAAGTGGGCAGAGTTAAGCACGAGATAGCGAGATCCTATTGGCGAGTTCTAGAATATATCTGCATATTTCCGTTAGGGAACGCCTTCTCTGAAGTGCCGAGTGTGCAATAACTAAATTCGCCTTTCCACTCCTAAACAACGCAATTTTAAACTTTTGCAAAACTTAGTCCACTCTGTTCATAATATTTTAGTTTTGGGAAATTAAAACAGTATTGAGATCAAACGTTTCAGCGATGATAAAATGTGCAAAATGTCAGCCAAACTCCACCTAGTTCCATCTTCTCCCACTGCCGGCCAGTGGGCTTCCTCTCACTACCATATTTGTGTGAAGCGGATGCTTCACATTTATACATCCGATGAAATATCTGCCTCATTATGCTCTATGTGATAATACCGTTAAGCGATGAGTGTTAATGTTTAGACTAGTGTCGGGGGTCTTAACGCAACTCCCCCGGTCAGGAGTTACTATCGTGAATAGGCGTCAATGAATGGGGCAGCACATTCACACGCCATGAAAATAGATGAGTCACCATCAAGTTGGTTTCATTATAGAAATATCTGAATATTATTAAATCAATGAAGGTGCATCGCATAACGTTGGTGCAAAATGTGTAAAAATGTGTGCGGGGCAAATAACTTCACAAATCAAGAGACAGCCAGGGGAAACTGTAGAAAAACAAGTCCTAGTCAAGACAAGTAGCTATCAGGTGGGCTAGTTAGCTAACTAAATGTGGTTATTAACGTTAGCTACCAGAATGAAATGTATACTAACTCACCGCTGCAACACCAGGAGGATGGGGAACCATGGGGGAAGCTTGAGGAATCTATGGTAATGCAAACATTGGAGTTCAAATGAGGGCACTCCATCAAACTAGATTAGGGTAGCTAGCTAACGTCTCCCGAGTTTCAGTAGTGTTGTTGCGCTAGCTACGTAGCAGCTTTGGCAAAAGATAGCTAATTAGCTGTTGTGTCGTGATTAAATTGTTGCTTAATTAGCGAGCTAACGTAGCAACAGACCATATTATAAATAGATGTTTATCTTCATTTGAGACCATTTCGATGGGAGCCACGTTCAAAACAAAACCTATCACGTCCACAAAAAAAGAAAGTGTAAACGAGTCAAACGCTCCAAAAACATTTAAGAGAATTTAGAGGAAGTGACGTATTAGCGAAAACAACTCGAGTTGTTAGTGATTGGTTAACCGTGTTATCCGTCAACATCCCGCTTTCTCTCAGAGGTTAAAAACTAAATCCGTGTTTTAATTGGCTCCAGCGTGACCTCCCTATTATTGGAAGGGTTTTATTGTCCAAAGCAAGAGGGTCTGTCACATTTTTGTCTTACCCTGCTCAAACCTTATTTGTAGCTGATCAAACCAGCAAGGATATCAACAAAACTTTTATAGACTTTATATGGGAAAATAAACAACACAAACTTGAGAAGCCTGTAATATCAAACCAAAGAGCTGATGGTGGGCTTGAAGTACTAGATTTCATTGATATCAACAATACCTTTAAAGTAAACTGGATAAAATATGTTTAACTCTGAATCTTTATGGTACTTCATTCTAAAACTGGGTGGTCTTACATTTGTGTGGAAGTGCAACTATTCTCTAGCAAAATTACCCATCAAACTGTCCAAATTTCATGAACAAGCCCTTTTAGCCTGGAAACTATGTTATGGCCACAACTTCTCCCCACACAAGGCACTTCTGTGGAACAACAAAGATATTGAGGTTAAAAACAGTTATTTGTTCTTCTCTAAGTGGTTTGAAAGAAATATTATATTTGTGCTTGATCAATTTGATAAAGAAGGAAATATACTTTAGCAATATGGCCCGAGGAGGTGTGGTATATGGCCAGTATACTATAGCCTAATAGATTACTTAATTGTTTTCTACCAACAGGAAAGAACGGTTAGTACAGCATGCCAAACTGACCCCTTGGTGCCAAAGTGTTCCTGTGCTGCGGTAGAGAAGAGGTCCACTGGGACCATCACTAAAGAGCTCAAGGCCCAGCTAGATAGCGCTCACAGAGATCAGTGAAGACCAGAACTACACCACAGATGAAGCTGATGGAGAGTGAGATCAGTGAAGACCAGAACTACACCACAGATGAAGCTGATGGAGAGTGATATCAGTGAAGACCAGAACTACACCACAGATGGAGCCGATGGAGATCAGTGAAGACCAGAACTACACCACAGATGGAGCCGATGGAGATCAGTGAAGACCAGAACTACACCACAGATGGAGCCGATGGAGATCAGTGAAGACCAGAACTACACCACAGATGGAGCCGATGGAGATCAGTGAAGACCAGAACTACACCACAGCTGGAGCTGATGGAGATCAGTGAAGACCAGAACTACACAACAGATGGAGCTGATGGAGATCAGTGAAGACCAGAATTACTCCACAGATGGAGCTGATGGAGATCAGTGAAGACCAGAACTACACCACAGATGGAGCTGATGGAGATCAGTGAAGACCAGAACTACACCACAGATGGAGCTGATGGAGATCAGTGAAGACCAGAACTACACCACAGATGGAGCTGATGGAGATCAGTGAAGACCAGAACTACACCACAGATGGAGCCGATGGAGATCAGTGAAGACCAGAACTCTCTGTATGAACCTGAGAGCTCAGAAGCCAAGATATACTTTTGAAGATGCAAGATCCACAATACATAGTCTGATAGAAAGCTTAAGGAGTTCAATGTCAATGTCTGCAATGAGCCAGAGTGTCATCAGTTCATCCCTGAAAATACATGGTTTTGCCATCACCATGGAGACCGTTTGTTGTGGGTCACAGGAGGAAGTGGGATCCCCAGACCAGAGCGGGAAAGTTGTTTGCAGAGAATCTGTTGGTGCCATCAGCGGCCTTCTTTACTGGCGGCTCCCGCTCCATATTTGTGGAAACATGTCACCTCCTCAGTCTGGTGTCCATGTCTCTGTGACAGTTCACAAGCCAACAGCACCATGTGCCAGAGGTTAACTACATGATGACCCAGCACACAGAGGCCATTCTTGATACAGTTGGTGACAGTCAACTAATCGTATCTGGAGATGCACGGTGTGCCTCCTTTGGCTCTTACGCCATTCTGGACTCTGCTTCCCACCTGATCCTCCCCCAGGAGACTGTGCATGCGATGTGAATAATAGTTACTGTTTGGAGACGGAGGGATTAGAGAGATGCCTGCAACACATTGAGTTAAGCTATAGCCTAACCTATATTTTGTTACCTAGCCTAAGGGTTGTAAGTGTGTATTTGTTATGTTTTTACGTTTGTATGAAAAGTTTCACACATTTTTTACCTTTAGGATAATAATAATAAATCATTATTACTAACAGGCCCATGGATGCAGTATTCAAACCCTGGCCACTGACAGGCATCCAAGTGTGAGGGTGACCTTGAGGGACTCACCTGCTGATATCTGGCATGAGTATGATCTGTGACCTGGTGGCCGTTACTGTATTATTGACTATGTTTTGTTTATTCCATGTGTAACTCTCTGTTGTTGTTTGTGTCGAACTGCTTTGCTTTATCTTGGCCAGGTCGCATTTGTAAATGAGAACTTGTTCTCAACTAACCTACCTGGTTAAATAAATAAAAATAATAAATAAAACTATGATTTATTTAACTTCTATCTGTCTCTAGGACCATCCCAGCAGACTCTCCTGAGTGCCCAAAGAGAGAGAGTGCCCATCACTTTTGGGCGGTGGGCTGGTGTTCCGAAAATGGATTCAACAGCAGGCCATTCAACAGTGAATTCAAAGATACACACATCTATAAATACATAAATGTACAGTGCTTTGCAAAAGTATTCATCCCCCTTGGCGTTTTTCCTATTTTGTTGCATTACAACCTGTAATTTAAATAGATTTTTATTTGGATTTCATATAATGGACATACACAAAACAGTCCAAATTGGTGAATTTTAATGAAAAAAATTACTTGTTTCAAAAAATTCCTAAAAATAACAAATGGAAAAGTAGTGTGTGCATATGTATTCACTCCTTTGCTATGAAGCCCCTAAATGAGATCTGGTGCAACCAATTACCTTCAGAAGTCACATAATTAGTTAAATAAAGTCTGCTTGTGTGCAATCTAAGTGTCACATGATCTGTCAGATGATCTCAGTAGATATACACCTGTTCTGAAAGGCCACAGAGTCTGCAACACCACCAAGCAAGCGGCATCATGAAGACCAAGGAGCTCTCCAAACAGGTCAAGGACAAAGTTGTGGAGAAGTACAGATGGGTTATAAAAAAATATCTGAAACTTTCACCATCCCACGGAGCACCATTAAATACATTATTATAAAATGGAAAGAGTATGGCACCACAACAAACCTGCCAAGAAAGGGCCGCCCACCAAAACTCACGGACCATGCAAGAAGGGCATTAATCAGAGAGGCAACAAAGAGACCAAAGACAACCCTGAAGGAGCTGCAAAGCTCCACAGCGGAGATTGGAGTATCTGTCAATAGCACCACTTTAAGCCGTACACTCCACAGGGCTTTACGGAAGGGTGGCCAGAAAAAAAGCCATTGCTTAAAGTGTTCGCCAAAAGGCATGTGGGAAACTCCCCAAACATATGGAAGAAGGTACTCTGGTCAGATGAGACTAAAATTGAGTTTTTTGGCCATCAAGGAAAACGATATGTCTTGCGCAAACCCAACACCTCACATCACCCCGAAAACACCATCCCCACAGTGATGCATGGTGGTGGCAGCATCATGCTTTGGGGATGTTTTTCATCAGCAGGGACTGGGAAACTGGTCAGAATTGAAGGAATGATGGATGGTGCTAAATACAGGGAAATTCTTGAGGGAAACCTGTTTCAGCCTTAGAGAGATTTGAGACTGGGACGGAGGTTCACCTTCCAGCAGGACAATGACCCTAAGCATACTGCTAAAGCAACACTCAAGTGGTTTAAGGGGAAACATTTAAATGTCTTGGAATGGCCTAGTCAAAGCCCAGACCTCAATCTGTGGTATGACTTAAAGATTGCTGTACACCAGTGGAACCCATCCAACTTGAAGGAGCCAGAGCAGTTGTGCCTTGAAGAATGGGTAAAAATCCCAGTGGCTAGATGTGCCAAGCTTATAGAGACAAATCCCAAGAGACTTGCAGCTGTAATTGCTGCAAAAGGTGGTTCTTTGGGGGGGTGAACATTTATGCACGCTCAAGTTTTCTGTTTTTTTTGTATTATTTCTTGTTTGTTTCACAAGAAAAAATATTTTGCATCTTCAAAGTGGTAGGCATGTTGTGTAAATCAAACAACACAACCCAAAAAATCTATTTTAATTCCAGGTTGTAAGGCAACAAAATAGGAAAAATGCGAAGGGGGGTGAATATTATCGCATGCCACTGAATGTAGTTCTGTCCTTGATCTGTTCTTGTCTATTAATGTTCTGTGTTATGCCATGTTTCATGTTTTGCAACAGCTAATGGGGATCCATAATAAACCCCTGGAAGAGTAGCTGCTGCTTTTGCAACAGCTAATGAGGATCCATAATAAACCCCAGGAAGAGTAGCTGCTGCTTTTTAACAACAGCTAATGGGGATCCATAATAAACCCCAGGAAGAGTAGCTGCTGCTTTTTAACAACAGCTAATGGGGATCCATAATAAACCCCAGGAAGAGTAGCTGCTGCTTTTTAACAACAGCTAATGGGGATCCATAATAAATCCCAGGAAGAGTAGCTGCTGCTTTTTAACAACAGCTAATGGGGATCCATAATAAACCCCAGGAAGAGTAGCTGCTGCTTTTTAACAACAGCTAATGGGGATCCATAATAAATCCCAGGAAGAGTAGCTGCTGCTTTTTAACAACAGCTAATGGGGATCCATAATAAACCCCGGGAAGAGTAGCTGCTGCTTTAACAACAGCTAATGGGGACCCATAATAAACCCCAGGAAGAGTAGCTGCTGCTTTAACAACAGCTAATGGGGATCCATAATAAACCCCAGGAAGAGTAGGCAACAGATAATGGGGACCCTAATAAAATACCAAATAAAAGGAATCGGAGTAGAATTGTTTTTCCACTGAATATTTTTATTTTACCCGTTTCAATGGATGTGCGACCTGCTGTCTCGACCTATACATTCTCAGTTTGCTCCTGAGGTATTGAACTGTTGCAGCCTCTATAACCACTGTGGATATTATTTTTGATGTAAAATACATTTGATTGATTGCTATGTTGCATGCTGTGTATTCACTAACTGTCTGAGTGATGTGACCTTTTTAATTAGTATCTGTAACATATTTTAGTGTGTATTTAATCTGCAATTTAACTTCTTAAAGTGTCAATCAGCAGTAGAAACAATAACAAAGTGTCCTCCCTGCTCCTCTTTCTGTAAAAAGCTGAGTGAAGGGGCTGAAGAAATGTAACCGCTCTCAAATTCATAGAGCTATGGAAGCAAGGACTGACCATCCACGATATCAACATTATAGTTTGAATCATGTTATGAGGCTATACAGGACTGACCATCCACAATATCAACATTATAGTTTTAATCATGTTATGAGGCTATACAGGACTGACCATCCACAATATCAACATTATAGTTTTAATCATGTTATGAGGCTATACAGGACTGACCATCCACAATATCAACATTATAGTTTTAATCATGTTATGAGGCTATACAGGACTGACCATCCATGATATCAACATTATAGTTTTAATCATGTTATGAGGCTATACAGGACTGACCATCCACAATATCAACATTATAGTTTTAATCATGTTATGAGGCTATACAGGACTGACCATCCATGATATCAACATTATAGTTTTAATCATGTTATGAGACTATACAGGACTGACCATCCATGATATCAACATTATAGTTTTAATCATGTTATGAGGCTATACAGGACTGACCATCCATGATATCAACATTATAGTTATAACCATGTTATGAGACTATACAGGACTGACCATCCATGATATCAACATTATAGTTTTAATCATGTTATGAGACTATACAGGACTGACCATCCATGATATCAACATTATAGTTATAACCATGTTATGAGGCTATACAGGACTGACCATCCACAATATCAACATTATAGTTTTAATCATGTTATGAGGCTATACAGGACTGACCATCCATGATATCAACATTATAGTTTTAATCATGTTATGAGGCTATACAGGACTGACCATCCATGATATCAACATTATAGTTATAACCATGTTATGAGGCTATACAGGACTGACCATCCATGATATCAACATTATAGTTATAACCATGTTATGAGGCTATACAGGACTGACCATCCACAATATCAACATTATAGTTTTAATCATGTTATGAGGCTATACAGGACTGACCATCCACGATATCAACATTATAGTTTTAATCATGTTATGAGGCTATACAGGACTGACCATCCACGATATCAACATTATAGTTTTAATCATGTTATGAGGCTATACAGGACTGACCATCCATGATATCAACATTATAGTTTGAACCATGTTATGAGGCTATACAGGACTGACCTTTCACAATATCAACATTATAGTTATAATCATGTTATGAGGCTATACAGGACTGACCATCCACAATATCAACATTATAGTTTTAATCATGTTATGAGGCTATACAGGACTGACCATCCATGATATCAACATTATAGTTTTAATCATGTTATGAGGCTATACAGGACTGACCATCCATGATATCAACATTATAGTTTTAATCATGTTATGAGGCTATACAGGACTGACCATCCATGATATCAACATTATAGTTATAACCATGTTATGAGACTATACAGGACTGACCATCCATGATATCAACATTATAGTTGAACTTTGTTTTGAGGATATACAGCGTTTGTTTACATTTTCTTTGTTGACAAACATTGGAGTAAAACAAGCTTATATTTTGGGTTCTCATGGAGTGTGATCGTTGAACGAAGCTCATGAGGCATTTATCAATTAGATTCTTCAAGAATCAATGGTTACATATCATTAATTTATAAGAGCAAAAACGGATGAAGCAACTCCCGATTGCCCCTTTAAGGTATGCTACTGTTGTTTGTCTATTGATCTTGTGCAAGAGGCAAAGACTTGCAATCACAAGCCTTTCATGTGGACCCTCTTCTTGTTTGTTATTGGAACTTGTAAATACATGTTAATAACCCTGTAATTGACTGTATACACCTCGTCCAATTCTCCCTTGTGCCCATAGGGTGAACTGGCGATAAACTGCCAGCCTGTATGTTCCGCAAACAAAATCATACGAAAAGTTATTCTCATAATGAGCACACCCCTAATTACTTGCTAGACATTTTACAATTTCGGGTGTCTTCATGAATTCGTATCGTTGTCAGATGGTCTGTTCGTAAATTCAACTGGCGCTCTGGCCGAGGAGGATACTGACCTCAGTCAAGCACCCAAACTAACTGGCTAAAGTTTGTTAGCTTTACTAGCTACTTCCAGACACAAATAATACAACAGCCGGACCATTTTACTCCCCCCAGCTGGTGTTATGTTTGCCAGAGAGTTGGTGACTAACTGTGCTGCTGGCAACAATTTAATGACACTTTTTTTTGTCGACATTTACGGACACCGACCATTGTCAACGGGTGTTGAGCTTTCCTAAAATCAACAGTTATTCTGTGCTCTGAAATGGGATTAGAGCAAATTTATAAACCCACCTAAATTAATGTCCATTGAGAATGCACAACTACACCATTTAGCTAAGCTAAGAAGGACGTGAATAATCAAGTCAATAAACGTTGGGTAGTTAGATATCAGATAGTTAATATACTGGAAAGTTTGATGTATTAGTAGCCAGCTAACGTTAGGTAGCTAGCTAACATACCGGTACATACTGCTGTAATGATATGCTATGCGGTTCGTAAGAATTGCGTAACTAACAAATTGTCAGCCAACATAACGTGCGACTTATTAGAAACGTAATTACTTTATTACATTGCTCAACATTTTCTTAACATTTGTCATAATTAGTTAAAACATTGAATTTGTATCCGCTCAAGGCGGACGCCAGCTGCATATTCTCCGCCATTTTATTCAAATATGAAAACGTTTGTGAAGCCACGCCCATTTCCTGAGGAATTGCATTATGGGCCCTAAAAGCACAGAAATGATGTCCATCCACTGTTTGTATACTTCGTATTTTGGTGAATGTAGTAAGTACTACATCTGGGAACTGTTGGCATAGTAACTGTATCCATAATAAACCATTTTAAAAAATGTAAAAAAATTATAATATATTTGTTTAAATTAACAACAAATCAATACAGAAAGTACAGGAGGGAACACAACAATATATAGATTATATACAATGGACAATCGAGCTAGGGGGTACAATATCACATTACAATTACACAAGGACCTTAAGGGACACTTATAATTCTAACAGCTTTTTTGTTAGTAGAGTATTTAACTGTCTTAAAATACAGTTCAATTTCTTTTTGTAGGGTAACAAAATGAGTTTTTTTTTATCGTAAATTTACATTTGTGTACATGAAATTTGGCCAAAAGAATAATGAAATGAATTACATAAAAATGTTTCAGCTTATTTATATCGTATGTAAAGAATCCAAACAGTACATCTCTCCACAATAGTGTAAAATCTTCATAAATGTGTTCAATTATAAACCTACTGATGTCTTGCCACAGTTTTCTTACATGAATACAATGCCCAAAAAGATGCAACACTGTTTCTGGGTGGTCATTACAAAAGGAGCCATTTGAGTTGATGTTTTCCTTTAAACTTCTTCATACAGTGGTTGGCAGGATAATATTTATGAACAATTTTAAAGGAAACTTCCTTAATTTTGTTAACAAGTAGGTAACCAAACTTTTCCCCAACAGATATTATCAATAAATCCATTCCAATAAGGCATGACAACATCCTGCTGAAACAAGGTTCGTATCGCTCTGTTGTTGAATGGACCAAAAGAGAAACAAATCTTTCCTACTGATGAGTCAACAGGGTCAATGGAAAGTAGGCTCTGAGGGTTGACCCGTTCCTGAATAACAGAGCAACACCTGAGGGAATGGCATCTAAAACAATGGCAACATCTTTAGGTGTTACAGGGACCTTGTAAAGTGATAAGAATTCCTTATAACTGAGTAAAAGACCCTCTGCATTTACCAGTTGGCTCACCAATAGGATGTTATTTCGGAACCAATATTCTATTTTTGTTACAATATATCCCGATTATTCCACATATAATATCTGTGTGGAGAAAAATTGTGTTTATAAATTAAGGACCATGACAAGAAAACCTGCCGATGAAAAGCAGAACGTTTCACTGGAACTTTGTCAATATTATAATTGCAAAACAACATGAAGTCAAGGCCACCAAAAGTAGAGAAGACATGATGAGGAATAACATTCCAGATAGAAGTGGGTCTTCTTAGGAATTGTTTTATCCAATTGATCTCAAAAGTATTATTTAAAGTAGTAAAGTCCAGAAAATTCTGTCCACCATTCTCATGTGTTCATTACAACAGTTTTCCTAATGTAATGGGTACGGTTTCTCCACTGAAAGTTGAAAAGCATCTGGTCTATCTCCTTGCTTATTTTACTGTCAAGATATAAAGATAGAGCACCATATGTTAGTCTAGAGATACCTTCAGCCTTGGTTATTAGGACTCTACCTTTTAAAGATAATTCCCTCTGTAGCCATTGATTTAGTTTCTTCTGTTTTGTTTTAATAAGAGGGTTCAAATTTAGTAAGCCTCTAGACTTCTGATCCTTGGTAATGGTTATGCCTAAATATGTAAGTTCTTCTTTTACTGGAATACCATAATATGAAGGTCACACAATCTTTGACAGCTATGATTATCCATACTATGAACAATAAGCATACTACATTTACATCACAATGGTTAGTGGTTAGTGCAGTTAGTATGAGTACTCTGTATTTGAACACAGCTCCATTCCCCTTTAAGTTATGCTCATGTTTCATTTTTGTGTTTATCTGTGTTCATTTATTTTTGTAACACATTTGAATATGTATCCTTAAAAGTGTATATGGAATTTCACAACAACAACATCACAGCACAGATTGACTCGCTGCTTTTATTTACTTCCTGCTTTTATTTACTTCCTGCTTTTACTTCCTGCTTTGCTCCTTATGGGTACACTCAAAATGGCTGCCAGTCCAGGAGGATGACATCATCTCAGTCCCATAATGGCACAATTTACTTGAATGGGGATGACAGTTCTATTCATTCTATTTCTGTGGGTAAAACCTGTCCCATAATATATATATATATTTTTTAAACAGTGTTTTGGTTCATTCTCACATCATGCCTTACAATAATGTTACATACAGTAGTTGGAACAAAACCAATGTGAATGTTGATACAGACCAAACATAAACACGTAAAATAAAACACACATTCCACATGAAGAACTATGGGAATATCAGAAGAACCCTGTTTGCCCACTGAGGAGTTCAGTAAAAGCACACGATGGCGTAATCTAATTAATAAACAATAGTGGCCCGTGGAGGTGATGTGAGCAGCTACCAAATATACCTGAAATAAACACAGAAGTCATATTGTAAAAGACGAGAGTGCAGAAAGCCTTATACATGTTGTAAGATAATTGAGAGTCATTTTAAACATGACCATGGGGAAAATAGCCTGGCCTGCATTAGTGAAGGAAAAGGCAGATACCATATGACTCTCTCATTTTCCACTCCTCCAACCCAGGAACAAGGATTTGTGAATATTCTGATAACAATACATGATGGAAACATGACATTACATTGTAGGGTTGTTAGTTGTAGATCTACATTCCTCTATTAAATCAACCTGAGAGGGGCCATTCAGGTGAGGGCCCTGCCTGGTGTTTCCCCTAGAAATACAATGACTGGCATGGGTACACTTAAAATGGAAAGTGGACTTGAATGGGATCATGCGCTCTAGTCATTCTCATTTCTATGGTGTTTCCAGTCATTCCTGTGTTCTCTTCTCTATGCCATCTCAATTGGCTCCTGTTGCAGTGGTGTCTCCATCTTGGCTTCTTTCACTTTCTTTGGTGCACGTTTGTGATTCTTACTGATATTTGATATAAAATAGCAGTTAGTTAATTGTAGTATAATTAAGACAAATTACAACAAAAAATTATTCTGTAAAAATTATTTAAATTTTAATTCTATGTTTAATTAAAGAGAATAATGAACAGTGTACTGTACTGTATCACCAGAGAATAATGAACAGTGTACTGTACTGTATCAGAGAATAATGAACAGTGTACTGTACTATATCAGAGAATAATGAACAGTGTACTGTACTGTATCAGAGAATAATGAACAGTGTACTGTACTGTATCAGAGAATAATGAACAGTGTACTGTACTGTATCAGAGAATAATGAACAGTGTACTGTACTATATCAGAGAATAATGAACAGTGTACTGTACTGTATCAGAGAATAATGAACAGTGTACTGTACTGTATCACCAGAGAATAATGAACAGTGTACTGTACTGTATCAGAGAATAATGAACAGTGTACTGTACTATATCAGAGAATAATGAACAGTGTACTGTACTGTATCAGAGAATAATGAACAGTGTACTGTACTATATCAGAGAATAATGAACAGTGTACTGTACTATATCAGAGAATAATGAACAGTGTACTGTACTGTATCAGAGAATAATGAACAGTGTACTGTACTGTATCACCAGAGAATAATGAACAGTGTACTGTACTATATCAGAGAATAATGAACAGTGTACTGTACTGTATCAGAGAATAATGAACAGTGTACTGTACTGTATCAGAGAATAATGATCAGTGTACTGTACTGTATCAGAGAATAATGAACAGTGTACTGTACTATATCAGAGAATAATGAACAGTGTACTGTACTGTATCAGAGAATAATGAACAGTGTACTGTACTGTATCACCAGAGAATAATGAACAGTGTACTGTACTGTATCAGAGAATAATGAACAGTGTACTGTACTGTATCAGAGAATAATGAACAGTGTACTGTACTATATCAGAGAATAATGAACAGTGTACTGTACTGTATCAGAGAATAATGAACAGTGTACTGTACTATATCAGAGAATGATGAACAGTGTACTGTACTGTATCAGAGAATAATGAACAGTGTACTGTACTGTATCAGAGTATAATGAACAGTGTACTGTACTGTATCAGAGAATAATGAACAGTGTACTGTACTGTATCAGAGAATAATGAACAGTGTACTGTACTGTATCAGAGTATAATGAACAGTGTACTGTACTGTATCAGAGAATAATGATCAGTGTACTGTACTATATCAGAGAATAATGAACAGTGTACTGTACTGTATCAGAGAATAATGATCAGTGTACTGTACTATATCAGAGAATAATGAACAGTGTACTGTACTGTATCAGAGAATAATGATCAGTGTACTGTACTATATCAGAGAATAATGAACAGTGTACTGTACTGTATCAGAGAATAATGAACAGTGTACTGTACTGTATCAGAGTATAATGAACAGTGTACTGTACTGTATCACCAGAGAATAATGAACAGTGTACTGTACTGTATCAGAGAATAATGAACAGTGTACTGTACTGTATCATCAGAGAATAATGAACAGTGTACTGTACTATATCAGAGAATAATGAACAGTGTACTGTACTGTATCAGAGAATAATGATCAGTGTACTGTACTATATCAGAGAATAATGAACAGTGTACTGTACTGTATCAGAGAATAATGAACAGTGTACTGTACTGTATCAGAGAATAATGATCAGTGTACTGTACTATATCAGAGAATAATGAACAGTGTACTGTACTGTATCAGAGAATAATGATCAGTGTACTGTACTATATCAGAGAATAATGAACAGTGTACTGTACTGTATCAGAGAATAATGAACCGTGTACTTACTTGCTCTGTATCACCAGGAAAATAACGACTCCAATAATTATTCCTCCCGTGATCCCCAACACCACTCCCAGAATCAGGGCTGCAGGAAGCAGAATAACGTGAGTTTTTTTGTTAACAACAACATAACAACAACTAATGAATAAAAGATCAAAATTGTTAAATAGACCTACACTATGTAGACAAAAGTATGTGGACACCCCTTCAAATTAGTGGATTTGGCTATTTCAGCCTCAGCCATTGCTGACCGGTGTATAAAATTGAATAACACAGTGTACTGCACTGTATCAACAAAGACAGAACACTGTACTGTAATGTACTATATCACCAGTAATGATTAACAGTGTACTGTAATGTACTACATCACCAGTAATGATTAACAGTGTACTGTAATGTACTATATCACCAGTAATGATTAACAGTGTACTGTAATGTACTATATCACCAGTAATGATTAACAGTGTACTGTAATGTACTATATCACCAGTAATGATTAACAGTGTACTGTAATGTACTATATCACCAGTAATGATTAACACTGTACTGTAATGTACTATATCACCAGTAATGATTAACACTGTACTGTAATGTACTATATCACCAGTAATGATTAACAGTGTACTGTACAGTACTTTATCACAAGAGCTCAGTGTCTTTCAACGTGGCACTGTCATAGGATGCCACTTTTCCAACAAGTCAGTTTGTCCTGCTAGAGCTGCCCTGGTCAACTGTAAGTGCTGTTATTGTGAAGTGGAAACGTCTTGGAGCAACAACGGCTCGGCCGTAAAGTGGTAGACCACACAAGCTAACGGAACCATTGAGTGCTGAAGCATGTCTGTCCTCGGTTACAACACTCACCACTGAGTTCCAAACTACCTCTGGAAACAACATCAGCACAAGAACTGTTTGTCGGAAGCTTCCTGAAATTGGTTTCCATGGCTGAGCAGCCACACACAAGCCAAAGGTCACCATGCGCAATGCCAAGCGTCGGCTGGAGTGGTGTAAAGCTCGCCGCCATTGGACTCTGGAACAGTGGAAACACGTTCTCTGGAGTGATGAATCACGCTTCACCTTCTAGCAGTCTGACGGACAAATCTGGGTTCGGCGGATGCCAGGAGAACACTGCCTGCCCCAATGCATAGTGCCAACTGTAAAGTTTGGTGGAGGAGGAAAATTGTGTGCGGCTGTTTTTCATGGTTCGGGCTAGGCCCCTTAGTTCCAGTGAAGGGAAATCTTAACGCTACAGCATACAATGACATTCAAGACGGTTCTGTGCTTTCAACTTTTTGGTAACAGTTTGTGGAAGGCCCTTGCCTGTTTCAGTATGACAATGCCCCCGAGCACAAAGCGAGGTCCATACAGAATTGGTTTGTTAAGATTGGTGTGGAAGAACTTGACTGGCCTGTACAGAGCCCTGACTTCAACCCCAACGAACACCTTTTGGGATGAATTGGAACGCCACCTGCAAGCCAGGCCTAATCGGCCCTACATCAGTGCCCAACCTCACTAATGCTTTTGTGGCTGAATGGAAGCAAGTCTCCGCAGCAATGTTCCAACATCTAGTGGAAAGCCTTCCCAGAAGAGCGGAGGCTGTTATAGCAGCAATGTTCCAACATCTAGTGGAAAGCCTTCCCAGAAGAGTTGAGGCTGTTATAGCAGCAAAGGGGGGACCAACTCCATATTTATGCCCATGATTTTGGAATGAGATGTTCGACGAGCAGGTGTCCACATACTTTTGGTCATGTAGTGAATCTCTCTACTCACCAATAGGAGTATATAGACCTGTATCTTTACCCACCAATAGGAGTATATAGACCTGTATCTCTACCCACCAATAGGAGTATATAGACCTGTATCTCTACTCACCAATAGGAGTATATAGACCTGTATCTCTACCCACCAATAGGAGTATATAGACCTGTATCTCTACCCACCAATAGGAGTATATAGACATGTATCTCTACTCACCAATAGGAGTATATAGACCTGTATCTCTACTCACCAATAGGAGTATATAGACCTGTATCTCTACCCACCAATAGGAGTATATAGACCTGTATCTCTACCCACCAATAGGAGTATATAGACCTGTATCTCTACTCACCAATAGGAGTATATAGACCTGTATCTCTACTCACCAATAGGAGTATATAGACCTGTATCTCTACGCACCAATAGGAGTATATAGACCTGTATCTCTACCCACCAATAGGAGTATATAGACCTGTATCTCTACCCACCAATAGGAGTATATAGACCTGTATCTCTACTCACCAATAGGAGTATATAGACCTGTATCTCTACCCACCAATAGGAGTATATAGACCTGTATCTCTACCCACCAATAGGAGTATACAGACCTGTATCTCTACTCACCAATAGGAGTATATAAACCTGTATCTCTACCCACCAATAGGAGTATACAGACCTGTATCTCTACTCACCAATAGGAGTATATAGACCTGTATCTCTACCCACCAATAGGAGTATATAGACCTGTATCTCTACTCACCAATATGAGTATATAGACCTGTATCTCTACTCACCAATAGGAGTATATAGACCTGTATCTCTACCCACCAATAGGAGTATATAGACCTGTATCTCTACCCACCAATAGGAGTATATAGACCTGTATGTCTACCCACCAATAGGAGTATATAGACCTGTATCTCTACTCACCAATAGGAGTATCGGGCTCATCCTCCTCATCCTCACTACCTTCATCTGATGACAAAACATCAGATTATTAAATCAGATTATTATGTTAGATTAGTATGTCAGATTATTATAAACATAGTATCAGTTAATTATTCAACATTACATTCATGTGTTTTTCAGTGTCATGTGGCATTGAAAACTACAAAAAATATTTGTAGAACCTCTAAGTTAGGATATTTCATGATTCACGATTCATTCGTTTATGCTGTGTTATTTTATGTGTTATGTCATGTCATGTCATGTCATCTCACCATGAATCCCGGCACAGGTGGCGTTGCAGGCCTGATGGTCGATGAACCTGTT